>NC_091282.1:1063804150-1064109329 GCF_032444005.1 Ranitomeya imitator | reverse complement strand
ACTTTATTTATTCAAATGTAAGAATAATACAATTAATAAATAATAGTAAGAAAGAACAAAAATAATAGGCAGTATATGGAGAAAACACCAAACAAAAGTTCAAAATTGGTGTGAAAATGTCACTGAACCACTTCACAACTAAATATATATACTTTTGGTAAATGGTATTATCATTTTTTTTGACGAAATTCGGCAGGAGCTTGAAGAGCAACGTCACTGGGCCCGCCTCCACGCAGTAGAAACTTGCTGTGAGGTAAAAATTCAAAAATCACACCAAAATGGCGGGCGGAGTGTGTCACAGTATGGCACGTTTCTGATTGGTCGCTCGCAGCAGGCGGCAACCAATCAGACACTGGACACTGTTGACGTCACTTATCTCCGGACATTAGCTCCGGACATTAGCTCCGGACAAAGCCACGGAAGTTGGCACAAATTGCAGGAAGTAGTATTCTAGGCAATTATATATTAGATATATATGTGTGTGTTACTGACATGTACAGTATATATATACAGTACAGGCCAAAAGTTTGGGCGCATCTTCTCATTTAAAGATTTTTCTGTATTTTCATGACTATGAAAATTGTACATTCACACTGAAGGCATCAAAACTATGAATTAACACATATGGAATTATATACTTAACAAAAAAGTGTGAAACAACTGAAATTATGTCTTATATTCTAGGTTCTTCAAAGTAGCCACCTTTGGATTTGATGACTGCTTTGCACACTCTTGGCATTCCCTTGGCATTCTCTTTACTCATATATGGCCGATATATGTGTAAAATCGCAGCATCCTGCTATTTCACTCGCATGTAGAATATGCCCAAGAAAAAAAAACAGTCATGTGAGCTTTTCCATAGATTAACATTGGTCCGAGCATATGCAATAATTTCTCACATAGTACTCATCCGTATTATGCGCTAGTGTGACGTTGGCTTTAGGGTGAATATAGGATCCTACCTTACCAATACTCTTGAATTTATTTGATGGCTCAGAGTTAATTAAGATATCCGAGTTCTAGAATTATATCCGTATATACGTATGCCCAAAACAACCCAAATAGTTACTTATATTTCACTATTTTTGAACTTTTTCGTGATTTGGGTTTTCAATAATACGCAAGAATAGAGTTACCAAATGCTTAGATTTGTGTTATCTTATTGGTACTAACAAAAAATAAAACATAAGCCAGCTCAACAGTCTTCACCACAGGTGCTCGGAACTCCACTGCAATAAATGACAATCAAAACATCTTATCTACCCCAAAATAGTATCAGTAAAAAAGTCAGCACTGGACGTAAAAAAAACAAGCCCTCACATAGCCCCAGAACACAAAAAATGAGAATGTTATAAGCCTCAGAAAATGGTGACAAAAGCGAAAAAAAATGTTGACAAATTTCTGATTTTTTTTCACCAAATAAACAAAAAAAAAAAAATATATATATATATATATATATATATATATATATGTTTGGTATCTGTGCACTCGTACTGACCTGGGGATTCATAGTGCAAGATCAGCTTTACCATATAGTGAACATGTAAAGAATAAAAAGAAAAACATTGTGAAATTTAACCTTTTTTCAATTTTGCCTGACTTGGAATTTTTTCCCTTTTTCCAATACAATATGTGGCATACTGAATAATACCATTCAAAAGTACAACTCGACTTGCAAAAATAAGCCTTTATACAGCTATATGGCTGGAAAAATAAAAAAGGTTTGACTCTTAGGCCGGCGTCATAGTTGGCGTAAGACAATACGGTCTGTATATTACGGCCGTAATAAGCTGAAAAGTCCCCAAAAAAGTGGTCCGTAGCTCCTCCGTAGGCAGGGTGTGTCAGCGTATTTTGCGCATGGCATCCTCCGTATGTAATCCGTATAGGCATCCGTACTGCGTGTTTTTCTCGCAGGCTTGCCAAACCAACATACGGCTACACAAGGGATCCATGTGTAAAAGAAAAAAAAATATATATATACTGTCTATATATATATATATATATATATATATATATATGTGTGTCATTAGACACATATATGTATATACTAGCTGAAGAGCCCGGCGTTGCCTGGGCATAGTAAATCTCTGTGGTTAGTTATAGCACCTCACTTCTCTTATTTTCCCATCACGCCTCTCATTTTCCCAATCACATCTTTCGTTTTCCCCCTCACATCTCTCATTTTCTCCCTCACACCTCTCATTTTCTCCCTCACTCCTCTCATTCCCCCCTAACACTTGTCATTTCAACCTCACATCTGTCATTTTCTGATCACTCCACTATTTTTCCTCACTCCTCTCATTTTGCACTCACACCTTTTCATTTTCACCTCACACCTCTCATTTTCACCTCATCACCTCAGTATATACATGTTTGTCATCTCCCTTATATATAGTATACATCTGTATGTCATCTCCTGTATATAGTATATACCTGTATGTCATCTCCCCTGTATATAGTATATACCTGCTGTGTGTCATCTATCCTATATATAGTATATACCTGAATGTCATCTCCTTCTACATATAGTATATACCAGTATGTCATCTCCTCCTGTATATAGTATATACCTGTGTGTCATCTCCCCTGTATATAGTATATATCTGAGTGTCATCTCCTCCTGCATATAGTATATACCTGCATGTCATCTTCTATATATAGCATATACCTGTATGTCATCTCCTCCTGTATATAGTATATACCTGTGTGTCATCTCCCCTGTATATAGTATATATCTGAGTGTCATCTCCTCCTGCATATAGTATATACCTGCATGTCATCTTCTATATATAGCATATACCTGTATGTCATCTCCTCCTGTATATAGTATATACCTGTATGTCATCTCCTCCTGTATATATATGTACCTATATGTCATCTCCTCCTCTATATAGTATATACCTGTGTGTCATCTCTCCTGTATATAGTATATATCTGTGTGTCATCTCCCCTGTATATAGTATATACCTGTGTGTCATCTCCTCCTGTATTAGACCTCGTTCACACGTTATTTGCTCAGTATTTTTACCTCAGTATTTGTAAGCTAAATTGGCAGCCTGATAAAATCCCCAGCCAACAGGAAGCCCTCCCCCTGGCAGTATATATTAGCTCACACATACACATAATAGACAGGTCATGTGACTGACAGCTGCCGTATTTCCTATATGGTGCAATTGTTGTAGTTTGTCTGCTTATTAATCAGATTTTTATTTTTGAAGGATAATACCAGACTTGTGTGTGTTTTAGGGCGAGTTTCGTTCGTCAAGTTGTGTGTGTTGAGTTGCGTGTGGCGACATGCATGTAGCGACTTTTGTGAGATGAGTTTTGTGTAGCAACATGCGTGTAGCAACTTTTTGTGTGTCGAGTTACATGTGACAGGTTAGTGTAGCAAGTTGTGTGCAGCAAGTTTTGCACATGGTGAGTTTTGCGCGTTGCGAGTATTATGTGTGGTGCCTTTTGAGTATGTGCAAGTTTTGTGTGAGGCAACTTTTGCATGTGTTGCAACTTTTGTGCATGTGGCAATTTTTCCGCGTGTGCAAGTTTTGCGTGTGGCGAGTTTTTCATGAGGAGAATTTTGCACTTGTGGCGAGTTTTGCAAGAGCCAAGTTTTTGCATGTGGCGAGTTCTGCGCGTGGCGAGTTTTGAGTGGCGACTTTTGTGTTTAGACTTTTATGTGGTGAGGTTGGTGTATTTGTGGTGAAATGTGTGCTGAGGGTAATATGTGTTCAAGCACGTGGTAGTGTGTGGCACATTTTGTGTGTGTTCATATCCCCGTGTGTGGTGAGTATCCCATGTCGAGGCCCCACCTTAGCAACTGTACGGTATATACTCTTTGGCGCCATCGCTCTCATTCTTTAAGTCCCCCTTGTTCACATCTGGCAGCTGTCAATTTGCCTCCTACACTTTTCCTTTCATTTTTTCCCATTATGTAGATAGGGGAAAAAATTGTTTGGTGAATTGGAAAGCGCGGGGTTAAAATTTCACCTCACAACATAGCCTATGACGCTCTCGGGGTCCAGAGGTGTGACTGTGCAAAATTTTGTTGCTGTAGCTGCGACGCTTCCAACACTTTTCCTTTCACTTTTTCCCCATTATGTAGATAGGGGCAAAATTGTTTGGTGAATTGGAACGCGCGGGGTTAAAATTTCACCTCACAACGAAGCCTATGACGCTCTCAGGGTCTCGACGTGTGACTGTGCAAAAGTTTGTTTCTGTAGCTGCGACGCCTCCAACACTTTTCCTTTCACTTTTTCCCCATTATGTAGATAGGGGCAAAATTGTTTGGTGAATTGGAAAGCGCGGGGTTAATATTTCACCTCACAACATAGCCTATGACGCTCTCGGGGTCCAGACGTGTGACTGTGCAAAATTTTGTTGCTTTAGCTGCGACGCTTCCAACACTTTTCCTTTCACTTTTTTCCCCATTATGTAGAAAGGGGCAAAATTGTTTGGTGAATTGGAACGCGCGGGGTTAAAATTTCGCCTCACAATATAGCCTATGACGCTCTCAGGGTCCAGACGTGTGACTGTGCAAAATTTTGTTTCTGTAGCTGCGACGCCTCCAACACTTTTCCTTTTACTTTTTTCCCCATTATGTAGATAGGGGCAAAATTGTTTGGTGAATTGGAACGCGCGGGGTTAAAATTTTGCCTCACAATATAGCCTATGACGCTCTCAGGGTCCAGACGTGTGACTGTGCAAAATTTTGTTTCTGTAGCTGCGACGCCTCCAACACTTTTCCTTTCACTTTTTTCCCCATTATGTAGATAGGGGCAAAATTGTTTGGTGAATTGGAACACGCGGGGTTAAAATTTCACCTCACAATGAAGCCTATGACGCTCTCAGGGTCCAGACGTGTGACTGTGCAAAATTTTGTTTCTGTAGCTGCGACGCCTCCAACACTTTTCCTTTCACTTTTTTCCCCATTATGTAGATAGGGGCAAAATTGTTTGGTGAGTTGGAACGCGCGGGGTTAAAATTTCGCCTCACAATATAGCCTATGACGCTCTCGGGGTCCAGACGTGTGACTGTGCAAAATTTTGTTTCTGTAGCTGCGACGCCTCCAACACTTTTCCTTTCACTTTTTTCCCCATTATGTAGATAGGGGCAAAATTGTTTGGTGAATTGGAACGCGCGGGGTTAAAATTTCACCTCACAACGTAGCCTATGACGCTCTCAGGGTCCAGACGTGTGACTGTGCAAAATTTTGTTTCTGTAGCTGCGACGCATCCAACACTTTTCCTTTCACTTTTTTCCCCATTATGTAGATAGGGGCAAAATTGTTTGGTGAATTGGAAAGCGCGGGGTTAATATTTCACCTCACAACGTAGCCTATGATGCTCTCAGGGTCCAGACGTGTGACTGTGCAAAATTTTGTTGCTGTAGCTGCGACGCTTCCAACACTTTTCCTTTCACTTTTTTCCACATTATGTAGATAGGGGCAAAATTGTTTGGTGAATTGGAACGCGCGGGGTTAAAATTTTGCCTCACAATATAGCCTATAATAATAATAATAATCTTTATTTTTATATAGCGCTAACATATTCCGCAGCGCTTTACAGTTTTGCACACATTATCATCACTGTCCCCGTTTGGGCTCACAATCTAGAATTCCTATCAGTATGTCTTTGGAATGTGGGAGGAAACCGGAGAACCCGGAGGAAACCCACGCAAACACGGAGAGAACATACAAACTCTTTGCAGATGTTGTCCTGGGTGGGATTAGAACCCAGGACCCCAGCGCTGCAAGGCTGCAGTGCTAACCACTGCGCCATCGTGCTGCCCATACGTGCATGCCTATGACGCTCTCGGGGTCCAGACGTGTGACTGTGCAAAATTTTGTGGCTGTAGCTGCGACGGTGCAGATGCCAATCCCGGACATACACACACACATACACACACACACACATTCAGCTTTATATAGTAGATATTATTACTTCATACAGCGCTAGATAGCTTTAAAGCCGGTAATTCAATTACCGGCTTTTGCTATCTCCTTCCTAAACCCAACATGATTTGTGACATGGTTTACATACAGTAAACCATGTCATATCCCCATTTTTTTTGCATATTCCACACTACTAGTGTTAGTAGTGTGTATATGCAAAATTTGGCCGTTCTATCTACTAAATTAAAGGGTTAAATGGCGGAAAAAATTGGCGTGGGCTCCCGCGCAATTTTCTCCGCCAAAGTAATAAAGCCAGTGACTGAGGGCAGATATTAATAGCCTGGAGAGGGTCCATGGTTATTGCCCCCCCCCCCTGGCTAAAAACATCTGCCCCCAGCCACCGCAGAAAAGGCACATCTGGAAGATGCGCCTATTCTGGCACTTGGCAACTCTCTTCCCATTCCCGTGTAGTGGTGGGATATGGGGTAATGAAGGGTTAATGCCACCTTGCTATTACATAGTTACATAGTTACATAGTTATTAAGGTTGAAGGAAGACTATATGTCCATCTAGTTCAACCCACAGCCTAACCTAACATGCCCTAACATGTTGATCCAGAGGAAGGCAAAAAAAAACCCATGTGGCAAAGAGTAAGCTCCACATTGGGGAAAAAAATTCCTTCCCGACTCCACATACGGCAATCAGACTAGTTCCCTGGATCAACGCCCTATCAAGGAATCTAGTGTATATACCCTGTAACATTATACTTTTCCAGAAAGGTATCCAGTCCCCTCTTAAATTTAAGTAATGAATCACTCATTACAACATCATACGGCAGAGAGTTCCATAGTCTCACTGCTCTTACAGTAAAGAATCCGCGTCTGTTATTATGCTTAAACCTTTTTTCCTCCAAACGCAGAGGATGCCCCCTTGTCCCTGTTTCAGGTCTATGATTAAAAAGATCATCAGAAAGGTCTTTGTACTGTCCCCTCATATATTTATGCATTAAAATAAGATCACCCCTTAGTCTTCGTTTTTCCAAACTAAATAGCCCCAAGTGTAATAACCTATCTTGGTATTGCAGACCCCCCAGTCCTCTAATAACCTTGGTCGCTCTTCTCTGCACCCGCTCCAGTTCAGCTATGTCTTTCTTAAACACCGGAGACCAGAACTGTGCACAGTATTCTAAGTGTGGTCGAACTAGTGACTTGTATAAAGGTAAAATTATATTCTCCTCATGAGCATCTATGCCTCTTTTAATGCATCCCATTATTTTATTTGCCTTTGTAGCAGCTGCCTGACACTGGCCCCTGAATATGAGTTTGTCATCCACCCATACACCCAGGTCTTTTTCATATTGTAAGGTGACATAATGGAGAGGCGTCAATTATGACACCTATCCATTATTAATCCAATACTAGTAAAGGGTTAAAAAAAACACAAACACATTATTAAAAATTATTTTAATGAAATAAACACAAAGGTTGTTGTAATATTTTATTCAACGCCCAATCCAGTCACTGAAGACCCTCGTTCTGTAACAAAAAAAAAAATAAACCAACAATATCCTTACCTTCCGAAGATCTGTAATGTCCAACGATGTAAATCCATCTGAAAGGGTTAAAATATTTTGCAGCAAGGAGTTCTGCTAATGCAGCGATGCTCCTTGCTGCAAAACCCCGGAGATTGAAGGTAAAGTAGGTCAATGACCTATATTTACCTGCATTTGTGGTGAGGCGCACTCTGCTGGTTGTCCCTAGATCGTGGGAACTTTTCTTAAAAGCTCCCAGGCTCGAGTTCATAAGAGGTGCCCTCTGCTGGTTGTCCTCATATGAACTCGAGCCTGGGAGCTTTTGATGCAAGGAGCATCGCTGCATTAGCAGAACTCCTTGCTGCAAAATATTTTAACCCCTTCAGATGGATTTACATCGTTGGACATTACAGATCTTCGGAAGGTAAGGATATTGTTGGTTTATTTTTTTTTGTTACAGAACGAGGGTCTTCAGTGACTGGATTGGGCGTTGAATAAAATATTACAACAACCTTTGTGTTTATTTCATTAAAATAATTTTTAATAATGTGTTTTTTTAACCCTTTATTAGTATTGGATTAATAATGGATAGGTGTCATAATTGACGCCTCTCCATTATTAATTTGGCTTAACCCTGCTGTTCTGTTGGTCAAAAATGACCGACTTTGAACTTCAATATTCTTTAAAATATTCAAGATGCGGCTCTGAAACCCGTGGCCGACCGACCCATCCTCATTTAAGTCAATCAACCACAAGTTTCAGAACCGCATCTTGAACACCCCAAAAAATACCAAAGTTCAAAATAGGTCTCCCCAGACCGAACAGAACAGCAGGGTTAATGTCACCTTACAATAGCAAGGTGGCATTAACCCTTCATTACCCCATATCCCACCACTACACGGGAATGGGAAGAGAGTGGCCAAGTGCCAGAATAGGAGCATCTTCCAGATGTGCCTTTTCTGGGGTGGCTGGGGGCCATTTAACCCTTTAATTTAGTAGATAGAACGGCCAAATTTTGCATATACACACTACTAACATTAGTAGTGTGAAATATGCAAAAAAATCAGGGTTATGAGATGGTTTACTGTATGTAAACCAGGTCTCATATCATGTCGGGTTTAGGAAGGAGATAGCAAAAGCCGGCAATTGAATTACCGGCTTTAAAGCTATCTAGCGCTGTATGAAGTAATAATATATATACATATATGTGTCTCACTGACATATATATATATACAGTGGGGCAAAAAAGTATTTAGTCAGTCAGCAATAGTGCAAGTTCCACCACTTAAAAAGATGAGAGGTGTCTGTAATTTGCATCATAGGTAGACCTCAACTATGGGAGACAAACTGAGAAAAAAAAATCCAGAAAATCACATTGTCTGTTTTTTTAACAATTTATTTGCATATTATGGTGGAAAATAAGTATTTGGTCAGAAACAAACAATCAAGATTTCTGGCTCTCACAGACCTGTAACTTCTTCTTTAAGAGTCTCCTCTTTCCTCCACTCATTACCTGTAGTAATGGCACCTGTTTAAACTTGTTATCAGTATAAAAAGACACCTGTGCACACCCTCAAACAGTCTGACTCCAAACTCCACTATGGTGAAGACCAAAGAGCTGTCAAAGGACACCAGAAACAAAATTGTAGCCCTGCACCAGGCTGGGAAGACTGAATCTGCAATAGCCAACCAGCTTGGAGTGAAGAAATCAACAGTGGGAGCAATAATTAGAAAATGGAAGACATACAAGACCACTGATAATCTCCCTCGATCTGGGCTCCACGCAAAATCCCACCCCGTGGGGTCAGAATGATCACAAGAACGGTGAGCAAAACTCCCAGAACCACGTGGGGGACCTAGTGAATGAACTGCAGAGAGCTGGGACCAATGTAACAAGGCCTACCATAAGTAACACACTACGCCACCATGGACTCAGATCCTGCAGTGCCAGACGTGTCCCACTGCTTAAGCCAGTACAAGTCTGGGCCCGTCTGAAGTTTGCTAGAGAGCATTTGGATGATCCAGAGGAGTTTTGGGAGAATGTCCTATGGTCTGATGAAACCAAACTGGAACTGTTTGGTAGAAACACAACTTGTCGTGTTTGGAGGAAAAAGAATACTGTGTTGCATCCATCAAACACCATACCTACTGTAAAGCATGGTGGTGGAAACATCATGCTTTGGGGCTGTTTCTCTGCAAAGGGGCCAGGACGACTGATCCGGGTACATGAAAGAATGAATGGGGCCATGTATCGTGAGATTTTGAGTGCAAACCTCCTTCCATCAGCAAGGGCATTGAAGATGAAACGTGGCTGGGTCTTTCAACATGACAATGATCCAAAGCACACCGCCAGGGCAACGAAGGAGTGGCTTCGTAAGAAGCATTTCAAGGTCCTGGAGTGGCCTAGCCAGTCTCCAGATCTCAACCCTATAGAAAACCTTTGGAGGGAGTTGAAAGTCCGTGTTGCCAAGCGAAAAGCCAAAAACATCACTGCTCTAGAGGAGATCTGCATGGAGGAATGGGCCAACATGCCAACAACAGTGTGTGGCAACCTTGTGAAGACTTACAGAAAACGTTTGACCTCTGTCATTGCCAACAAAGGATATATTACAAAGTATTGAGATGAAATTTTGTTTCTGACCAAATACTTATTTTCCACCATAATATGCAAATAAATTGTTAAAAAAAAAGACAATGTGATTTTCTGGATTTTTTTTTCTCAGTTTGTCTCCCATAGTAGAGGTCTACCTATGATGTAAATTACAGACGCCTCTCATCTTTTTAAGTGGTGGAACTTGCACTATTGCTGACTGACTAAATACTTTTTTGCCCCACTGTACCTATTCTATGTGTACACATTTATTCTACCTATTCTACTGTAAGCTGTCAGTGTGATTTTACTGTACACCGCAATGAATTACCGGCTTTTCTCTCTAACACCGCTGCGTATTTCTCGCAAGTCACACTGCTGGTCCCTGTGTAATCCGTATTTTTGGGGCTTCCATAGACTTTCATTGGCGATTTTTTTGCGCAATACGGTGACAAACGCAGCATGCTGCGATTTTCTACGGCCGTAGAAAGCCGTATAATACTGATCAGTAAAATACGGCAGATAGGAGCAGGGGCATAGAGAATAATTGGGACGTTTGTTTTGCGAGTTTTACGGACGTATTTTCTGCGCTCTTACATCCATAAAACTCGCAAGTGTGACGCCGGCCTTAAAAATAGGAAAAAAAAAACTAAAAGTTGAAGGGGTTAAAGACAAGAGTATTTGCTTGATGGAAATCTCAGTTATGTTACATACTGGTTTGGAGAATAATTTCAGCAGAAATGATACTCAATTGATTAACATACAAGAACTAAAAGCATTTATTTAATCAAAGCTTCCAAGCTGCATACAGTGCATCCACACAGACAAGTGGTGGTAAGCTGCTTAAAATGTAACCTGTCAAGAGCTACTCTGAAATGGTGGATGCTGCTTTCAAGTTGTCATTTCATTATAAACTATAGTTTTTTTACAAGAAGCGTTTAAAAACAACCATATATGTATGATACTAGATACCTCGATATTTTTTAATTGATATCTCAATAATTTATTCTATTTATCCTCTCATTTGTTTAAGAAAAAGGAAGAATTTTATATATCACACAAAATATGTCGGAATCAAGCAAATAGTAACAAGCAATTTTGTGGATAATTTTTGTTTTAAGCCCATTACTTCATAGCTTGTTTTGGCCTTAGGGCTCATATCCAGCACCGTAAAAAAAAACAGTCCGATATTAGTCCAGAAAAGTCGGACGAGTGCAATGCAAGTGTTATGCGATTTTTTTGCGAGTACAATGTGATTTTTATCACCTAGCATCTGAAGGAAATCGAGTTACATGTGAATGCAATCCAATTGCAATGTAATTTTAACATGAGCTTTTACATAGAGTAATTCTCTGTCATTTACATATAGTTTTCAAAAGAAATATTGTGTGTATACAGTTGTGCTCATAACTGCTGATAACTAGCTGCATTCATCTTTCCATCAACTTTGACCAAGTTTTCTATGACTTTGTAGCTCATAGATCACCAAAACATCAGCGATCCACCTCCGTGCTTTACAATAGGAATAGTGTTCCTTTCATCATAGGCCTTGGCCTTGACCTTGACCTCTCTCCAAATGTATCGTTTATGGTTGTGGCCAAAAAGTTCAATTTTAGTCTCATCATTCAAAATTACCTTTCTTTCTGAAGTTTTGAGGCTTGTCACTGTGTTGTTTTGCGTTTTGTAGGTGAAATACTTTGTGGCATTTGCCCAGTAATGACTTTCTTCTAGCGACTCGACCATGCAGCCCATTTTTCTTCAAGTGATACACTGCTAGTATTCAGAGAGTCCAGTATTTCAGCTGATGTTATTTGTGTTTTTTTCTTTGCATCTCGAGCAATTTTCCTAGCAGTTGTGAACAAAATTTTTGTTGGTCTACCTGACCATGGTTTTGTTTTTACAGAGCCCCAGTTTTTCATATGTTAATCACAGTTTGAACGCTGCTCACTGGCATTATCAATTCTTTGGATATCTTTATATCCTTTTCCTGTTTTATACAGTTCAACTACATTTTCCCGTAGATCCATTGGCAATTATTTTGCTTTCCCATTACTCACAATCCAGAGAAGTCAGTGGCTGGATGAAAGAGGCAAGAGTCTGTCTGGGTCCCAGAAACTCACTCAGTTTTTATGCACACACACTGATTACAAGCAAACAGATTACAGGTGAGGATGTTACCTTTAGTAGCCATTTAAACCCATTTGTGTCAACTTCTGTGCATGTTATCAGGCCAAAATAACCAGGGTTTGTGAACTTTTGTTCAGGGACATTTCATATTCTCTGAAAAAAAGACCAAGAAAGCAGAAATTCTGCCGGAGTATGTAAACATTTGAGCACAACTGTATTTCAGCTATATTTTATCATGTCATGATTTTATTTGTTTCACAGCAAGAAATGCAAGCAATCCCTTACAAGGCAATAATGTATACTGCATTACCTATCAGGTAAAAAATATGACAATAGAGAAATCATAATTTGCTGTACATTTATAAATTAAAATGTCTACTTTGTTTGTTAATCATAAGAATATACTGTTCGTTACACAAAATGAAATAATGTAAATATTTAGTCACTAAGAAATTGAAATTCATCGATGCTTCTGACTGTATTTCATAAAAGTTCCCCACAAACCAACATTATTTATTACCATATATACTCGAGTATTAGCCAACCCGAGTATAAGCCAAGGCACCTAATTCTGCCACAGAAAAAAACTGGGTAGGCTTATTGACTCGAGTATAAGCCAGGTATGCATTGTCCCCTCATCCCTGTCCTGCTATGTGTGGCTCCCCCATCCTGTCCTGCTATGTGTGGCTCCCCCCATCCTGTCCTGCTATACGTGGTTTCCCCAGTCTTGTCCTGTTATCTGTGCCTACCCCATTTTGTCTTGGTATGTTGCTTACCAATTTTCCTTGGTATGTTTCCTCCCCCATTTTGCCCTGGTATGTGTGCCTCCCCCTGTTGTATGCATGGCTCCACGGTCCTGCATGGCTCCATGGTCCTGCAAGGCTCCCATGGATCCCACAGTCCCACATGGCTCCGATGGTCCTGCATGGCTCACCCCCCCATCCTACTCACCCTCCTCGCGCATCCCTGCATCTTTGTCCCGGCAGCTTTTCCTTGTTCTTGTGCTCAGCGGTCATGTGGTATCGCTCATTAAGGTAATGAATATGCGCTCCACGCCTATAGGAGTGGAGACGCGTGCATATTCATTACCTTAATGATCGGTACCACCTGACCGCTGAACAGAGGAACAGGAAGAGCTGCCGACACTGGGAGAGAGATGCAGAGATGGAGATGCAGTGATGGAGAGTGAGTGAGAAAAATAAGTTTACTTACATTCTACATATGAAAGAGAGAAAAGGACCCTAAGAGTTTACACACTATATACGAGAGAGACTTACCCAGTGACTCTGGAGATGAAAAACAGCGGTGCCGTACAAACTGTGCTCCACTGGGAACTGCTGATCTGTGATGGCCGAGGTACTGACCACCATTCTACAAGGTATGATAATCCTTATGGTGTCATAGCTTGCAGGGCATTATAGAGAATTTCATGCGGAAACATAAAATTATATTAGCCAGCTCTCTGATGCTTCAGTAGTGTGGAAAATGGTGCTGGTGAAGTTTATCTGTGTGAACCACAAGTTGAATCTCAAAATGTTTGAATATGCATCAATCGAATGAATTTCAGCAAATTTAGCTCAAACTTTATTCTCCATGGATTGATCCGTTCTTCGCTAGTACAGTAAATAGTTAAAAAAATTCAAGGGCAGTGCACCTTAGAAAGAATTAAAGAGGTTCTCAGTTTTTTTTTAAATTAGGTAAAAAGTAGAATATTCTTAATAAGTTAGACTTAAAATGTTGAGCTGTTCCCTGTTCACAGACTAATTGATAATTTATTAACTAAAAAGACTCACATTCCTGATATTGGCTATAGAGCTCCCCATTCAATTCACTTTCAACCAAACCTCTGAAAAAAGTGAGCACTGCACTCATATAGATATGTAATAATCTAACATTTTGGGAATAATTTTGTTATAAAATAAATAGAAAATTTATTTACCCCTTGAATTTCCTGCTGCTCCATCACTAATAGTCTCTAACCGTCTTGAGACTATTCACTTATGTGATTTCATTACTTCTGATACCAATGGGCAATTCCAGGGGTAGGTCAGAGGTGTATCTAGAGGAGGAGCAGGCAGAGCATTTAACCCATATGCAGCCAACAGAGGAGGACAATTATGGGGCTACCACATGCGGTGGTACGAAGTGTCTCCCAAACGGCTGCACTCTGAGACCCTACCCAGAGTGAGAGTCAACCATTCACCCTAAGATGATTGAATAGTGAAGGCTCAATAGACTTAATAGATGATATAATAGACTAGCTACTAACAATGTAATAATGATGATGAAATAATAATGATGCAATTTTTCTAGAAACCTGCATAAAAAGTGTCAGAAATAATTACAACCTCCTCGGTATCTTGAAAATCAGAGCCAATCAGCAAATTTAAGCACCATATTCATTTTCAGTACAATAAAATTAGTTAAGTTCAATTGTTTTTGTCTCTGAACCAATTTGGCTGAAAAACAGTGTAATTTGTTCTCCAAGAGTCAAATATTGCTCCTTCCACCTGAGTCTTATCGTGTGGCTGAGCAGTACTGTACAACCACATATGTACTGAACAGCCACATATGGGGTATTGCCACGTTCAGCATAAATTGTGTGACAAACTGTGGTGCCATTTTAACCCATTTCCCTATGTGAAAATGTGAAATTTGGGGCTTAAACTAAAATTTTGTGATAAAAATTCTTCACTGCCCAATTGTATAAAATTCTGTGACACAGTCGTTGTGTAAATATGTTACTGCAACCTTAGATTAATTAATTGCCACGTGTAGTTTGTAAAATGGGGACACTCATGGGGAGGGGGTTCAACTGTCCTTGCACCTCAGGGGTTCTTCGAATGGGTCATGTCACTGACAAACTGTTAGGGTTGGCGGAACGCATCGAATATATATTTATTAGAAGTTGGTGCGTTCGCAACCTGGGATCCACCGTGCAGGAAAGCACCTGCAGCTAGATATGGCGGTACAATATAGTAGTATAAAACGACTCTGTTACTTCAAAGAGTCTGTTAGCAAAGATAACGCTGTGCCCTGTTTGGCTCACAGAGGCACTCAGCTATTTAGTAGAGCAGATGGTGGTCATGCAGTCAAATGCAAACATGAAACTCCTCGCCGGAGGTGCCAGCATTCTAGGGGCTTATTTCAGCCGGGTCCCTGAATACACACACGAAACTCCTCACCGGAGGTGCCAGCATTCTAGGGGCTTATTTCAGCTGGGTCCCTGACTGCATACAAACATGACCACACTGGCGCTGAGCTCATACATAAATTGATACTAGTGCATTGCCGTGTGGTCATGCGCACCTCTTATAGCTGCAGCACGTACAGGACCTTCCTAGAAGGACCAATGAGAGATCTTACCCTGGGCATGCTCAGAAGGGGAAAAATAGGACTTAGTCCCAAAGAGGTCTGCTCGCTGCTGACCACTACTGGCTACAATGGCAGAAGCTGGAAGGACAGCAGTAACCCTTCGCACAGTGTCAGACTGAGCATGACGCTGGGACCGACGCCTCCACTGAGCAGGCTCCACTGCGGCAGGAGAAGAATGGGAGACCGCAGCGGAGATGGCTCGAGATTCCCCCTGTGCAGAGGCAGGAACTTGACCCCTAACATTACTCCCCCTCCTGGGCCCCCCTCCTTGGACCTCGCCACGCTCAGAGGCAGCAATGAGCTGCGGAGCCCGAATATTCTCAGCAGGCTCCCAGGACCTGTCCTCAGGACCATAACCCTTCCAGTCCACCAAATAAAGTTTTTTGCCACGTACCACCTTGCACCCCAAAATAGCATTCACCTCATAATCGTCCGTAGACGAACCCGATGTCCAGGCAGATGACTCGGAAAACCGGGACATGTATACGGGCTTCAAGAGGGACACATGAAAGGTGTCGGTGATACCCAGATTTGGGTAGACCACTGGGTTAAACCATTCAAGGACCTTGAAAGGGCCCAGGTAGCAAGGAGCAAACTTAGTGGATTCCACTCGCAGCCTGATGTTACGGGCGGAGAGCCACACTAAGTCACCAGGAGCAAAGGTCGGAGCGGGGCACCGATGTGCATCGGCGGAGGACCTCATTCTCTCCTTGGAGGCCCGAATGGCATCCTGAGTGCGGTCCCTAATGTCCCGCGCCTTCACAGCCCAGTCTGCCACCCTGGAGTCTGCGGAAGACACGGGCATAGGCACAGGTACCCGCGGATGCTGACCATAGTTTAGGAGGAATGGGGTCTGTCCAGTGGAGTCGGCTATGGCGTTATTCAGCACAAACTCTGCCCACGGTAGCAAGGATGCCCAGTCATCCTGCCTGGCTGAGACAAAATGTCGAAGATATGTTACCAAGGTCTGGTTGGCCCTCTCTACCAACCCATTCGTCTCAGGATGATAAGCTGAGGAGAGATTCAACTCAATGCTGAGTAGATGACAAAGCTCTCTCCAGAATCGAGACGCAAACTGGGGACCCCAGTCACTGACAATTTTGTCCGGCATACCATGTAGGCGAAATACAGTTAGGGCCAGAAATATTTGGACAGTGACACAATTTTCGCGAGTTGGGCTCTGCATGCCACCACATTGGATTTGAAATGAAACCTCTACAACAGAATTCAAGTGCAGATTGTAACGTTTAATTTGAAGGGTTGAACAAAAATATCTGATAGAAAATGTAGGAATTGTACACATTTCTTTACAAACACTCCACATTTTAGGAGGTCAAAAGTAATTGGACAAATATACATAACCCAAACAAAATATTTTTATTTTCAATATTTTGTTGCAAATCCTTTGGAGGCAATCACTGCCTTAAGTCTGGAACCCATGGACATCACCAAACGCTGGGTTTCCTCCTTCTTAATGCTTTGCCAGGCCTTTACAGCCGCAGCCTTCAGGTCTTGCTTGTTTGTGGGTCTTTCCGTCTTAAGTCTGGATTTGAGCAAGTGAAATGCATGCTCAATTGGGTTTAGATCTGGAGATTGACTTGGCCATTGCAGAAAGTTCCACTTTTTGGCACTCATGAACTCCTGGGTAGCTTTGGCTGTATGCTTGGTGTCATTGTCCATCTGTACTATGAAGCGCCGTCCAATCAACTTTGCAGCATTTGGCTGAATCTGGGCTGAAAGTATATCCTGGTACACTTCAGAATTCATCCGGCTACTCTTGTCTGCTCCTATGTCATCAATAAACACAAGTGACCCAGTGCCATTGAAAGCCATGCATGCCCATGCCATCACGTTGCCTCCACCATGTTTTACAGAGGATGTTGTGTGCCTTGGATCATGTGCCGTTCCCTTTCTTCTCCAAACTTTTTTCTTCCACTCATTCTGGTACAGGTTGATCTTTGTCTCATCTGTCCATAGAATACTTTTCCAGAACTGAGCTGGCTTCTTGAGGTGTTTTTCTGCAAATTTAACTCTGGCCTGTCTATTTTTGGTATTGATGAATGGTTTGCATCTAGATATGAACCCTTTGTATTTACTGTCATGGAGTTTTCTCTTTACTGTTGACTTAGAGACAGATACACCTACTTCACTGAGAGTGTTCTGGACTTCAGTTGATGTTGTGAACGGGTTCTTCTTCACCAAATTAGGTATGCGGCGATCATCCACCACTGTTGTCATCCGTGGACGCCCAGGCCTTTTTGAGTTCCCAAGCTCACCAGTCAATTCCATTTTTCTCAGAATGTACCCAACTGTTGATTTTGCTACTCCAAGCATGTCTGCTATCTCTCTGATGGATTTTTTCTTTTTTTTCAGCCTCAGGATGTTCTGCTTCACCTCAATTGAGAGTTCCTTTGACTGCATGTTGTCTGCTCACAGCAACAGCTTCCAAATGCAAAACCACACACCTGGAATCCACCCCTGACCTTTTAACTACTTCATTGATTACAGGTTAACGAGGGAGACGCCTTCAGAGTTAATTGCAGCCCTTAGAGTCCATTGTCCAATTACTTTTGGTCCCTTGAAAAAGAGGACGCTATGCATTGCAGAGCTATGATTCCTAAACCCTTTCTCCGATTTGGATGTGGAAACTATCATATTGCAGCTGGGAGTGTGCACTTTCAGCCCATATTACATATATAATTTTATTTCTGAACATGTTTTTGTAAACAGCTAAAATAACAAAACTTGTGTCACTGTCCAAATATTTCTGGCCCTAACTGTATGTGTTTGATAAACAACGCCGCCAGAGCCCGTACAGATGGTAACCGTGGAAGAGGTACCAAATGCACCATTTTGGAAAAGTGGTCGGTGATAACCCAAATAATGGTGCAGCTACGAGACTTGGGTAAGCCCACCACAAAATCCATCCCGACCATCTTCCAGGGTCTGCCTGCCACCGGCAGGGGATGAAGTAACCCAGCTGGCCGTTGACAAGGAGAATTGTTCCTGGCGCAAGAGACACATGCCCAAACATAGTCTGCGACATCACGGGCCATAAGCGGCCACCAATATGACCTCGCCAGTAGCTCAGATGTCCTTTTGGTCCCAAAATGTCCACCCACCATAGACAAGTGAGCTTAAGAGAGAATCTCTGGACACAAACTGGATGGTACAAAAGTCTTGCCCGGAGGCACAGACTCTAGCAAAACCGGGGCCACAGTTCTCAGGCTCTCGGAAGGGACAATAAGCCAAGGCTCCTCTTCCTCCTCAGATGATACAACGGAGCAAGAGAGAGCGTCGGCACGCATGTTCTTCTCCCCAGAAAGAAAATGGAGGGTGAAATGCAACCGAGAGAAGAACAAGGACCATCTGGCCTGGCGGGAATTTAGCCGCTGGGCGGTCTGTAAATAAACCAAATTCTTGTGGTCAGTGAATACTTGGAAGGGACAACGAGCCCCCTCCAAGAGATGTCTCCACTCTGAGAAGGCTAACTTCATTGCTAGCAACTTCCTGTCCCCGATGGAATAATTCCTCTCCGCTGGTGTGAAGGTTTTGGAAAAGAAGAAGCAAGGATGCTTCCGACCTTGAGCATCCTTTTGGAAGAGGACTGCTCCAGCACCAACGGAAGAGGCATCCACCTCCATTATAAACGTCTTATCTACATTGGGCGATGTAGAATGGAAGTGCTAGCAAAATGAGATTTAATAGAAGTGAAAGCCTTGGAGACCTCCACAGACCACAATTTGGGATTTGCTCCCTTCTTCGTGTTGCTACCAAGGGAGCTACCAAAGTTGAGAAATGAGGAATGGACTGGCGATAATAGTTAATGAACCCCATAAAGCACTGCCCACTTTAAGGGAGTGGGGTTCTTGCCAGTCCATCACAGCCTGTAGTTTGGCAGGATCCATAGCCAATCCTTGGGCAGAGATGATATAGCCCAGGAAAGGTAAAGACTCCTGCTCAAACACACATTTCTCCAACTTGGCGTAGAGGGAGTTAGTTCGTAAGAGGTCAAAGACTCTGCAAACATCTCTCCGGTGGGAGTCAATATCTGGAGAGTAGATGAGAATATCATCCAGATAGGCTACGACCGAGGTGGAGAGCATATCCCGGAAGATATTATTTACAAAGTCTTGGAAAACGGATGGGGCATTACAGAGCCCAAAGGACATCACTAGAATTTCATAGTGCCCATCCCTGGTGTTAAAAGCCGTCTTCCATTCGTCCCCCTCACGGAGGCGAATCAGGTTGTAAGCACGCCACAGATCTAGTTTAGTAAACACCCTTGCTCCCCGAAGCCTATCAAAGAGCTCAGATATCAGGGGCAGAGGATACTTATTCTTAATGGTGATGGCGTTAAGACCCCTGTAATCTATGCATGGACATAGTTCCCCGTTCTTCTTCTGCACGAAGAAGAACCCAGCCCCTGCAGGTGACACTGACTTCCTAATGAATCCTCTTGCCAGATTTTCCTGGATGTACTGTGACATTGCCTCCGTCTCCGGGAGAGATAACGGATAAACTCGACCCCGGGGAGGCTCAGCACCAGGCAAGAGGTCAATAGGACAGTCATAGGAGCGGTGAGGCGGAAGGGTCTCCGCAGCTCTTTTGGAGAACACATCCGCATAGGGCCAATAGTGCTTGGGGAGAGAGGATAGATCTGCGGGTACCTCAGTAGTAGCAACCTGAACACATTCTGTCTGACATCTACCCCCACAAGATTCACCCCATCCCAAAATTCTGCCTGTGGACCACTCAATATGAGGAGAGTGGTACCGTAGCCAAGGTATCCCTAACAGGACCTCATCAATTCCCTCAGGAATGACGAGCAGAGATATAATTTCCTGATAAGATGGCGACATGGACAGAAAAAAAGGGATGGTCTGGTGTGTTATCTGTGAGGGCAGTGTCATTTACCACTCGTACGGTTACTGGTTGAGCTAACATTACCAGTGGAATTGCGTGATGTTGGGCGAAGGCAGAAGACATAAAATTGCCCTCCGCCCCAGAATCCACGCAGGGCTCTACCGAGTGGGTAAATGAGCCTATAGTAATTATCCCCTTATAGGACAATTTGGAGGCAAACGTCGCCGTGTCTAGTGTACCTCCACCTACTACCACTAGATGCTGACTTTCCCTCGACTGCTGAGGACATCTGGTGGCAAGATGTTCTGACTGCTGGCAAACATGACAAACCTGGAGTGCACGAGCGGTCCGGGACTTAGATCCCGCTCGTGACCCTACCATGGCCTCATGTGACTCAGGGACCAGGACTGGAGATTCCAAAGGTTTGGCAAAGGTGGGAGCCAGCCGAAAGCTCTGCCTACACTGGGCTCGCTCTAACCTCCGCTCGTGAAAACGGAGGTGAATACAAGTGGATACAGTTATTAACTTCTCCAGTGTGGCTGGAATCTCCCTAGTGGCCAGAGTGTCCTTCATGTGGTTAGCCAGCCCCCTCCAAAATATCGGAATAAGGGCTTTATCCGCCCACTCCAGCTCAGATGCTAGGGTGCGAAAGTGGACAGCAAAATGGCTGACCAAGGACGAGCCCAGAGTCACTGCCAATAGCTGGAGCGCAGTATCATGGGTGACACGAGGTCCTAAAAAAGACCTGTTTCAGAGTGCTCAGGAACAACAGAGCACTCTGCACCACATGATCGCGACGCTCCCACAGCGGCGTAGCCCACTCCAATGCTCTGTCCGACAGGAGAGACACAATAAATCCCACCTTAGCCTGCTCTGTGGGGAAACATGCGGGCAGAAGCTCAAGATGTATAGAGCACTGGCTCACGAAACCCCTGCAAGATTTACTATCACCAGAACATTTTTCTGGCAGCAGGAGGCGAGATAGAGTCGGAACAGGGGTCGCAGTGGACATGGTTGCTGCAGCCACGCTAGCAGCCTGAACAGCAACTGCGGTTACATCCACAGCTGAGGTTGTGCGCTCAAGAGCCGCCAACCTACCCTCCAGCTGCTGGATGTACCGCATGGATTGCTGTGTGTCCGCCATGACTAGCCAGACCCAGGCGCTAGTATACTGTTAGGGTTGGCGGAACGCACCGAATATATATTTATTAGAAGGAGTTGGTGCGTTCGCAACCCGGGATCCACCGTGTAGGAAAGCACCTGCAGCTAGATATGGCGGTACAATATATATATATATATAGTAGTATAAACAGACTCTTACTTCACAGAGTCTGTTAGCAAAAATATTGCTGTGCCCTGTTTGGCTCACAGAGGCACACAGCTACTTAGTAGAGCAGATGGTGGTCATGCATTCGAATGCAAACATGAAACTCCTCGCCGGAGGTGCCAGCATTCTAGGGGCTTATTTCAGCCGGGTCCCTCAATACACACTCACAAAACTCCTCGCTGGAGGTGCCAGCATTCTAGGGGCTTATTTCAGCCAGGTTCCTGACTGCATACAAACATGACCACACAGGCGCTGAGCTCATGCATAAATTGATACTAGCGCATGGCCGTGCGGTCATGCGCACCTCGTATAGCTGCAGCACGTACAGGACCTTCCTAGAAGGACCAATGAGAGGCTGCCACAGACGTTGAACACCTTCAGGACCTTCCTAGAGGACCAATAGGATTTGCTGCAGTACCTGAGCATGTGACCCTTGATCTCCAATGAGAGATCTTACCCTGGGCCTGCTCAGAAGGGGAAAAGTAGGACTTAGTCCCAAAGAGGTCTGCTCGCTGCTGACCAGTTCTGGCTACAATGGCAGAAGCTGGAAGGACAGCAGTAACCCTTCGCACAGTGTCAGCCTGAGCATGACGCTGGGACCGATGCCTCCGCTGAGCAGGCTCCACTGTGGCAGGAGAAGAGTGAGAGACCGCTGCGGAGATGGCTTGAGATTCCCCCTGTGCAGAGGCAGGAACTCGACCCCTAAAACAAACCATAACAACAAAATCTCTACTGTAATATGGCACTCCTTCCCTTTTGAACTTTCTATTGTGCCTGAAAAGTATTTCCTGATTACATGTTGGGTTTTTATGCACTCAAGAGAAATTGTGCAACAAACTGTAAGGTCCATTTTTTCCTATTAGCCCTTATTAAAATTAAATACTCTAGGCTACAACAAGATTTTAACCCTTTCACGACATGTGCCGTACATGTACAGTGCATGCCGTGAATCCCCCTTTGATGTGGGCTCCGGCGGTGAGCCCGCATCAAAGTCGAGTCATGTCAGCTGTTTTGTACAGCTGACATGTGCGCGCAATAGCGGCGGGTGAAATCGCTATTCACCTGCCGCTATTAACCTGTTAAATGCTGCTGTCAAACACAGACAGCGGCATTTAACTACCGCATCCGGCCGGGCGGCCGGAAATGACGTCATCGCCGACCGCTGTCACATGATCGGGGTCGGCGATGCATCAGGAAGGTAACCATAGAGGTCCTTGAGACCTCTATGGTTACTGATACAGGCCTGCTGTGAGCGCCCCCCTGTGGTCGGCGCTCACAGCACCCTGCATTTCAGCTACATAGCAGCGATCTGATGATCACTGCTATGTAGCAGAGCCGATCAGGCTATGCCAGCTTCCAGCCTCCCATGGAGGCTATTGAAGCATGGCACAAGTAAAAAAAAATGTTTTTAAAAATATGAAAAAAATACAAACAATATAAAAGTTTAAATCACCCCCCTTTCGCCCCATCCTAAATAAAACAATAAAAAAAAAATCAAACATACACATATTTGGTATCGTCGTGTTCAGAATCGCCCGATCTATCAACTAAAAAAAAGCATTAACCTGATTGCTAAACGGCGTAGCGAGAAAAAAATCCGAAACGCCAGAATTACGTTTTTTTGGTCACCGCGACATTGCATTAAAATGCAATAACGGGCGATTAAAAGAACGTATCTGCGCAAAAATGGTATCATTAACCCCTTAGTGACCGCCAATACGCCTTTTAACTGACCTGAGATATAAGAGACTTATATCCCCATACAGGTGACAATCCAGTAGCTGTCAGCTGTCCACTATAGCTGACAACTTGCTGCATCAGCCATGATCAGTGTTTGCACCATCCAAATCTATTTAACCCCTTAGATGCTGCTGTCAATAGTGACTACATCATTATAAACGGTTAACAGACTGTGGGGGCTCCCTCTTTATCCCAATTGGTGCCCTCAGATCATGATTGTGTGGTCCTGATGTTTGTCATGGAAATTCATGACCAAATAGTGGCCTTAGAGTCTGTCGGCTGTAGTAACCTGTTCAGAAGTTAGTGACATTTAGGTGATAAAAATACACATTTTCATTTTTCTCATGCCACTTTGCATTAATTCCTGAAAATCACCCGAAGGGTTAACAAACGACCTGACTGCAGTTTTTAATATGTCAGGGGGTGCTGTTTTTAAAATGGTATCACTTGTGGGTATTTCCCTATATATAGGATCCCCAAATTCACTTCAAACATGGATAGGTCCCTAAAAATATACATTTTGTAAATTTCCTTGAAAAAAATTTAAATTGTTGCTACATTTTTAATCCTCCTAAAATGCTAACAAAATAAAATAACATTTTGCAAATGGTGCTGTTGTAAAGCAGACATGTGGGAAATGTTATTTATTAATGTTTTGCTGTGGTATGACTATCAGGATTAAAGGGATAATCATTCAAAGTTTGAAAATTGCTAATTTTGTAACATTTTTTTCAAATTTCTGATATTTTTTATAAATAAACATAAAGCATATCAACCTAAATTTACCATTATCATAAAGTATAATGTGTCACGAAAAAAGAATCTCAAAATCACTGGGCTTTGTTGAAGCATTCCAGAGTTATTACCACATAAAGTGACACTGGTCAGATTTCAAAAATTTGGCTCCGTCACTAAGGGGTTAAAAACATCAGCTCAGCATGCAAAAAATACGCCCTCACCGGACCCAGATCACGAAAAATGGAGACGCTACGGGTATCGGAAAATGGCACTTTTTTTTTTTTTTTTAAGCAAAGTTTGGAATTTTTTTTCACCACTTGGATAAAAAATAAACTAGACATGTTAGGTGTCTATAAACTCGTAATGACCTAGAGAATCATAATGGCAGGTTAGTTTTAGCATTTAGTGAACCTAGCAAAAAAGCCAAACAAAAAACAAGTGTGGGATTGCACTTTTTTTGCAATTTCACCGCACTTGGAATTTTTTTCTTGTTTTCTAGTAAAAGATATGGTAAAACCAATGGTGTCATTCAAAAGTACAACTTGTCCCGCAAAAAATAAGCCCTCACATGACCATATTGACGGAAAAATAAAAAAGTTATGGCTCAGGGAAGGAGGGAAGTGAAAAACGAAAATGCAAAAATGAAAAAGGGCCGTGACTTGAAGGGGTTAATGGTAAAAAATGTGATTATTCTTTCTTCATTTCCAAATGGTATACAAATCTGTGAGGTACATGTGATGTCAACATGCACATTGCACCCATAGATTAATTAATTGGGGGGTGTAGTTTGTAAAATGGTGGGATTCTGCTTTTCCAACACCTCAGAGGTTCAGCCAATGTTAAATGGCATCCTAAAACCATTCCAGCAAAATCTGATTTCCAATATGGTGCTTCTTCCCTTCTGATCCTTACTTTGTGCCTCAAAAGTAGTTTTTGACCACATATGGGGACGTTATGTGATATGGAAATTTGGGTTGGATAAATCTACCCATGTGTGCTGCGGCCGCTCCCAATTATTTCTGAGCCCTTAAAGAATGAGTCTGACACGTGGTGACAGCTTGACATTCAATCAAAGACTGGCCATTTATTTCCTGATACATAGTTTTTATAATAGCATATAACAAGGAGTGGTTTGGGCGGTTAGTTAATTAACATACAATTCAGTTATTGGTTATCTGATATATATGGAATATTGTGATTAATGCTCATATGACTGCTGATTATGCAACTAAAATGTAGCTCTCGGTATGTAGGGCAAAGTTGAGGCATCTGACCATGACTCAGTTGAGACAACTCATCAGCACTTAATACATCTGGAGTTCTTCTGCTTTTTGGGTGGAAAACACCGAACAGTCTGTCTGGCTTATATTAGTTTATGTCAGCCATTTTAAGCAATTGATTATAAAGTAGCTGAGTAGATAGATATATATTTGCTTTTGTGTAAGTATATGTGATTTAAAGGAATATACATGCAAGTGAGATCTACATGATATAAATATTTCTATCACAAGCCCCCCTTAGATATCACTTGCCCTAAGCCTAGCCTCCTTTCCCAAAGCGCTGCAACTCTTTTGTGCTGCCGGCGATCCGACGCAAACCTAGTGTCTACGCCCTACACCGTACAGTCTTTCGCAATGAGCGATCAGGAGATCTGTCCCTAAACGGGGGTAGAAACATGCATGGTCTCATATTGTCGACTCTGTGCGATCAGTTCCACATATTCGTCGTCATCAGGATTGGAGGAGCCATCAGGTGGGTGAATCTGAATTCGGATAGGTTCGTCCAGGAGGAGATGCGGCATCAGGTTTGTTGTTTCCTTGACTGTCTTTTCCATCATCAGGATCATTCTGGCTTAGGCGCATCTTCTGGTACGAGAGCCTTCTTGCAGTGCGAAGCGTGGATCCAAGTGGGCCTTCCCTCTAGTTTCACAGAGGTTGGTGTCGTCAGCAGCACTTGGAAGGGACCGTCAAATCTGGGGTCGAGCGATCTCCTCACAAACTTCTTCACCAACACCCAGTCTCCTGGTTTCAGGGAGTGTGAACCGGGTACCGATCCTGGATCTGGTAATGAAGAGAAAACTCGAGAATGGACATTAGCAAGTTTCTTGGTCAACTGAATTACGTAAGCAGACAAAGTATCATATTGCATTGTCAACTGCTGAGGGAAGAATACCCCTAACCGAGGGCTGGACCCAAACAGAATCTCATGAGGTGACAACTTTTCTGGGCCCCGGGGAGTGTGCCTGACACTAAACAGTGCGATGGGGAGTGTTTCATGCCATGGTTTGCGTGTTTCTTGGGCAACTTTTAACATCCTGTTTTTGAGTGTCCCATTCAGTCTTTCTACTTTCCCGCTACTCTGGGGGTGGTAGGGAGTGTGTAGGCCTAAGTCTGACCCTACTGCTGACCAGATTTATACCTTGTGGGAATAAAAGCGGTTTATACCTTGTGGGAATAAAAGGACTAGAAATAGGAAAAACCCAATGTGGCTAAACAAAGAAGTAAGACAGGCAATTAACAGTAAAAAGAAAGCATTTGCACTACTAAAGCAGGATGGCACCATTGAAGCTCTAAAAAACTATAGGGAGAAAAATACTTTATCTAAAAAACTAATTAAAGCTGCCAAAGAGGAAACAGAGAAGCACATTGCTAAGGAGAGTAAAACTAATCCCAAACTGTTCTTCAACTATATCAATAGTAAAAGAATAAAAACTGAAAATGTAGGCCCCTTAAAAAATAGTGAGGAAAGAATGGTTGTAGATGACGAGGAAAAAGCTAACATATTAAACACCTTCTTCTCCACGGTATTCACAGTGGAAAATGAAATGCTAGGTGAAATCCCAAGAAACAATGAAAACCCTATATTAAGAGTCACCAATCTAACCCAAGAAGAGGTGCGAAACCGGCTAAATAAGATTAAAATAGATAAATCTCCGGGTCCGGATGGCATACACCCACGAGTACTAAGAGAACTAAGTAATGTAATAGATAAACCATTATTTCTTATTTTTAGTGACTCTATAGCGACAGGGTCTGTTCCGCAGGACTGGCGCATAGCAAATGTGGTGCCAATATTCAAAAAGGGCTCTAAAAGTGAACCTGGAAATTATAGGCCAGTAAGTCTAACCTCTATTGTTGGTAAAATATTTGAAGGGTTTCTGAGGGATGTTATTCTGGATTATCTCAATGAGAATAACTGTTTAACTCCATATCAGCATGGGTTTATGAGAAATCGCTCCTGTCAAACCAATCTAATCAGTTTTTATGAAGAGGTAAGCTATAGACTGGACCACGGTGAGTCATTGGACGTGGTATATCTCGATTTTTCCAAAGCGTTTGATACCGTGCCGCACAAGAGGTTGGTACACAAAATGAGAATGCTTGGTCTGGGGGAAATTGTGTGTAAATGGGTTAGTAACTGGCTTAGTGATAGAAAGCAGAGGGTGGTTATAAATGGTATAGTCTCTAACTGGGTCGCTGTGACCAGTGGGGTACCGCAGGGGTCAGTATTGGGACCTGTTCTCTTCAACATATTCATTAATGATCTGGTAGAAGGTTTACACAGTAAAATATCAATATTTGCAGATGATACAAAACTATGTAAAGCAGTTAATACAAGAGAAGATAGTATTCTGCTACAGATGGATCTGGATAAGTTGGAAACTTGGGCTGAAAGGTGGCAGATGAGGTTTAACAATGATAAATGTAAGGTTATACACATGGGAAGAGGGAATCAATATCACCATTACACACTGAACGGGAAACCACTGGGTAAATCTGACAGGGAGAAGGACTTGGGGATCCTAGTTAATGATAAACTTACCTGGAGCAGCCAGTGCCAGGCAGCAGCTGCCAAGGCAAACAGGATCATGGGGTGCATTAAAAGAGGTCTGGATACACATGATGAGAGCATTATACTGCCTCTGTACAAATCCCTAGTTAAACCGCACATGGAGTACTGTGTCCAGTTTTGGGCACCGGTGCTCAGGAAGGATATAATGGAACTAGAGAGAGTACAAAGGAGGGCAACAAAATTAATAAAGGGGATGGGAGAACTACAATACCCAGATAGATTAGCGAAATTAGGATTATTTAGTCTAGAAAAAAGACGACTGAGGGGCGATCTAATAACCATGTATAAGTATATAAGGGGACAATACAAATATCTCGCTGAGGATCTGTTTATACCAAGGAAGGTGACGGGCACAAGGGGGCATTCTTTGCGTCTGGAGGAGAGAAGGTTTTTCCACCAACATAGAAGAGGATTCTTTACTGTTAGGGCAGTGAGAATCTGGAATTGCTTGCCTGAGGAGGTGGTGATGGCGAACTCAGTCGAGGGGTTCAAGAGAGGCCTGGATGTCTTCCTGGAGCAGAACAATATTGTATCATACAATTATTAGGTTCTGTAGAAGGACGTAGATCTGGGGATTTATTATGATGGAATATAGGCTGAACTGGATGGACAAATGTCTTTTTTCGGCCTTACTAACTATGTTACTATGTTACTATGTTAGATCTCCCTTGTGAGGTTTGCTGTGATTGCGGGCCCCTGATCACTCTCTATCACTTCTGGAACCCCGTATCTGCACACGATCTCTGAGAATAGCTTCTTTGCAGTAGTCTTTGCTGACTGATTCCTCACTGGGAAAGCTTCTGGCCATCCTGAAAACACGTCCACGACCACAAGGGCATATTCGAATCCTCCACTTGGCGGCATCTGGATGTGGTCTATCTGGATCCTCTGGAAGGGGTACAGCGGTCTGGCGAGATGATGTGTGGGAACTTTCTCCATTCTTCCAGGGTTGCATTTTCCGCAGGTCAGACAGCTGCTAGTGAACTTGGCTGTTAGGGTGGAGATCCCTGGAGCGAACCAGTAAGCACCAATCAGATCATTCATCTGTGTCTTTGATCTGTGCGTGGGCCCATGTGCCCACTGGACCACCATAGGGTACATGCTTCGGGGTAAACAGGGTTTGTAGTCCATTGAGTATACTCTTCCTTCTTGATGTGTTGCACCCTTCCGCATCCAATTCTCCTTCTCCTCCTTTGGGGCTTGTTCTTGCAACTTCTTGAATAGATCCCAAGACGTCATCTCATCTGGTGTCTTGTCCTCAGTTGCCACGTAGTAGCCGTCCGGCTCTACGACCTCTCCCATTTCTCCATACTGTCTTCCTTTGGCGGCTTCTTTGGCTGCCGTATCTGCCATGTTGTTGCCCCGTGCCTCTACTGTGTTCAGTTTTCCATGTGCTTTGACCTTCAGTACTGCCACCATTTTTGGGAGTTGGAGTGCGCTCAGTAGGTCTTTAATAGCTCCATGATGCTTTACGGTTGTTCCACTTGCTGTGATGAAGTCTCTTGCAGCCCAGATGGGTCCGAAGTCTTGTGCTATGCCATGCGAATACCTTGAATCGGTGTAAATGTTCGCAGTTTTGCCTTCTGCAATCTGGCAAGCCTTCGTCAGCGCTATCAGTTCTGCTTCTTGGGCTGAAAGGCTAGGTGGCAGACTCCTGGACCACAGGATTTCTTGATTGCTGGTCACTGCACATCCCGTGTGAAATCTTCCTCCATCATCTGCAAATCTGGAGCCATCTACATAGAGGATCAACTCTGGGTTGGCCAGTGGCTCTTCTGCCACATTGGGTAGTCCTGCTGTTTCCTGTTGCATGATGCTGAAACAATCATGATCATCTGGTCGGAGCAAATCCAGATCCTTGTGGAAGGTATCATGCAGATTTTGATCTGGAGGGTCCATATCTGTATCCCCTCTTGGGAGTGGGAGTAGAGTGGCTGGATTGAGGACTGTACATCTGGAGATGGTGACGTTGTCAGGCAGTAGTAGTGAGCACTGTAGACGAAGATGTCTTGCGGTGGAGAGATGTTTTGGCTGGGTTTGATTGAGAATTGCTGAGATGTCATGTGGAGCCAGGATTTCCAGTGGATGTCCAAGAATGATGTCAGCTGTTTTGTCCAGGAGGGCGTGTGCTGCAAATACTGCTCTCATGCAGGAGGGGGCTCCCCTTGCAACTGGATCCAGGCGAGCTGAAAAATAGCCTAGAGGTCTCTGTCTTCCCCCGTGAGTCTGTGTCAGGACTCCAGTAGCATGGCCTTCTTTCTCCATCAGGTAGAGACGGAATGGCTTCTCGTAGTCAGGTAGGCCTAGCGCTGGCGCTGAGACTACTGAGTCTTTTAGCTTCTTGAACGAACTGAAGGCCACATCTGTTAGCAGGAACGGGGTTACGTTAACGCAGTCATACAGAAGTTGCATTAGGACTGAGGCATCAGGGATCCAGGTTCTGCAGTACGATACTAGACCAAGAAAAGCTTGTAGTGCCTTTGGAGATGTTGGGGGAGCCATCCTCTCCACTGTGGTCTTCCGGTCATCTGTCAGGTGTTTAGTCTGGTGAGCAATGCAGTGCCCAAGGAATGTAACTCGCTTCAGACACCACTGGACTTTGTTCTTCGAGACCTTGCAGTGTTGTTTCGCCAGGTAGAGTAGGAGAGACACGGAATGTGCTTTACACGTGTCAAAGTCAACTGCACAAAGGAGTAGATCGTCCACGTACTGTAGCAGGGTCACTTCTGAATGTTCTGTGATCCAGTTGGCGAGAACTGTGGACATTGCTTTGGTGAATTGCGAGGGGCTGTTCTGGGCCCCCTGGGGCATCACCGCCCATGTGTACTGTGCCCCCTGATGCGTGAAGGTAAACAGGAACTGGTCATCTGGATGGAGGGGAACACTGAAGAAAGCATTTGCCAGGTCGATCACCGTGAACACTGTTGCTGTGGAAGGCACATTTGAGAGCAGGGTGTGTGGATTTGGCACAATTGGAGTTTCAAATACTGTAGCGTCATTCACCGCCCTTAGGTCATGTACCATTCTGAACTTGGCTGGCTCTCCTTTTACAGTCTTTTTCTTGACAGGGAAAAGCGGGGTATTGCAAGGAGAGGTGCAGGGGACAACGACCCCTATTTCCAGGAACACCTTCAATTGGTCTGAGACGGCTTGACTCTGTGCGATGGACAAGGGATACTGGGCCTTACGAGGATATGGGGTACCTGGCTTGAGTGATACCCGCACCGGGGCAACTTGAAGTTTTCCCACATCTTGGGGTCCCTTAGACCATAGACTTTCTGGTACTACGTCCAGTACCTCCTTGGGTAGGCCTTCATGGGTTGTTTGAGGTTCCTGTAAGGCTGCCAGCATGACTGACTCTTCCTGGGTCAGAGGTGAAGAAAGGGTCACGGTCCCATCTTCCTGGAACACTATGGTTGCTTTTAGTTTCTGTAGAAGGTCTGCCCCCAGTAGGTTGAGTGGGCAGGTTCTTGACACCACAAACTGGGATAGGATAGAGTGTCCTGGCTGAGTGCACACGCTCAGAGGCTTTGTAAGCTGAGAATTTCTGACTTGACCGTCGATGCCTACGCAAGACACAGAGGATTCTGATAGGCAGGTAGGGTCAGGGAGTTCCACATGTCTCATCACACTTCTGGCTGCACCAGTGTCCACAAGAAAAGACCTGACAACGCCATCCACTTTCAGGGTAATTTGAGGGGTTGGTCCTGCTGAAGGGGTTTTGCATGTCAGGAGCGTGGTGTCTTGCGGACCTGGCTTGCCCCTGTCCTATGGATGGGGCGCTTCACTGTCCACCTTGTCTGCTCCTCGGCTTGCTCCTCTGGGCAAGGTCTTGGGTTGTGGTGGAGCTCTGCAACGGCTCTGATAATGACCCAATTTGCCGCAGTTGAAACATCTGACGTTCCTTCTGTCTCGGTATTGCGGTGGCTCTTCAGAGTCTATGGCCGCCATAAGGGGTGTTGTCTTCCGCACTCCTGGTTGGGACTCAATCCCTTTGGCTACGGTGAGCAGGGTGTCCATTGCTATTGAACTGTACTCGGGTCTAGCCACTATCAGTGGCTTCTTGATTGGTTCTCTGAGTCCATGCACAAAGGCCTGTGCCAACATCTGCCTGTGTATCTGATCATGAATGGTGAAGCCCAGGTCCTGGAAAACCTGCATTACTCTGCCATGAAACTTCTCCACAGTCTCTGTCTTCTCCTGACTCATGTCATGTAAGCTGAGGGCCTGTCCGGCCAGCCTGCCTTTGGCCCACTCTCTGAGTTGTTCAATCAGCTTCGGCCCTGACTCCCAGGCATGTACGTCTAAGTCTGCTGAAAGCTTGAAGTGTTCTTTCATGATTGGCCAGAAGGCATCACCTGCCTTTATCTCCATCACTGCCCACAGATCATTCCAGGTGGCTGCATATGTGCGCTGGTTCTGCTGCATTCTTCTGTAGAATGGCATGGGGTGCATCTCTGGATCTGGAAGATTGTTGAGGATACTGGTCACCTGACTTGGGTTGAAGTGCACATAGTGTAATGGTGATGCTTCTATCTGCCCCTGTCTCCTAGGTGCCCGTGGGTTTTTCTTTCTAGTACTGGGTAGCATGTATGAAGTCCCCTCTTCATCCTCATCAGAGGAATAGTTGTGATAGAGTGCACTGGGGTCCTGCAGTGGCTGATAAGCGGTCTTGGATATTGTCTTTTTGTGAGAGGATGTGTCCCCACCCTGCTGAGGCTGTGGAGGATTATAGTTCCATTGTGGTGTGAATGTTGGCTGCTCTGACCGGGGATACTGATCACCATCTGATGGTGATGTCTGTCTCCCCCCCTGTCCCCGGACCTGAGCTGCCTGCTGCCGGGTTTGCCTGGGGGAAGCCTGCTGCGGCTTGGGGGGTGCCTTCTACTGGGGGATCTCCACCCTCCTCCCCCGATACCATGACTGTCAGAGGCTTGGCTGTATTGGGAACATAGAATGTGCCTTGTGCTGTGAGCACTGGATACAGAGACACCACACTGCCTGGACTCGGCACCTGCCCGACAGGCAGCAGATCAGGAGAAGGAGAGTGTGACACAGAGTAAGGAAAAGATGGGTGAGTTAGAGGAAGGGGAGAGTGCTTCAGAGAGAGAGAGAGAGAAGGAGATGAAAAGTGTGAAGGAGGTGGGTGTGGTGTTGGAGGAGGAGGTGAAGAAGAAGAAGAAGGAGGTGGGTGTGGTGTAGGAGGAGGAGGTGCGGAATAAGAAGAAGGGTGAGGAAGAGAAAGAGGAGGAGGAGAAAGAGGTGGAGATGAAAGAGGAGGAGGAGAGGGCAGTGCAGAAGACGGAGAGGAAAAAGATGGAGGAGAAAGACAAGAAGATAATTCCTTCTTCTTTGATGCAGCCCATGCCGGCATTGTCAGAGTAACAGTGCCATCTCCCTGCACCAAGTTTGGGCGGGGCGCACCACATGCTGAGCAAGTCTCCCTGTACAATGGATTCTGCTGGGTGCAGACTGCACACACCCAATATTTTTCATCCCCATATGGGGGAGGTGCTGATGGTTTAACACCTTTCCCTACTTTGTACACATAAAAATCACTTCCTGACTCCTTCACATATCTCTCTGTACCACCTAAACAATGTAAGCTCTGCTGCTACTGTATACCACGTATCAGCATTGAGCAATGTAACATCAGCTAACTTCCCTTATTTTCCTTTCTACGTCATGCCATTCTGCAGCTTGAATTCTGCCGTTCTGATGAATTTCACATACTTTCATGAGCTGCCTGTAATTCTTCACATATCTGACACCTTCATGCTCCGCTACTATTTGAGGAGCCGTTTTCTCATCAGGAAGCAAAAGGCTCTCCTGTTGCTTGGCCAAATTATTCCCCATTGCAAAAAGAAAAAAAAGAAATAAAAAACACAACAATAAAAATCTCAAGTAGGTAAGTATATAAAAACACGAAAAGTAGAAGAAAAAGGGAGCTTTCAAAAAAATTGATGCAAGATGTTGAAATCAAAACATAAAAGAACCATAAAAAAACTGGGTACACGATCCAAAACTCAGGATCTTCACAGAGAAGGAAGAAAAATAAATAAATAAAAACCCCTTTTAAACAAAAAGGTGAAGAGGCAGAAAAGAAAAGAAACTTTGAAAAACTTATAAAAAGTCTAAAAACTTAAAAAATTCTACAAAAAAACAGAAAATAAAATTAAATTAAAACGGCTTCTCCTCTCCCACCCCCCCCTTTTTTTTTTTTTTCTTTTTTTCTGTACGCTGCGCTCAAATGCAGTCAGAGACACACTTCCCCTTTTTTACCAGCAGCTGCTGTTATACCAAAAATCACGTATGTCACAGCAAAAATGATAGATATCATTTAGTTTCACCTCTTCAAATAAATGTCATATATATGCAAAAACAGAAAACTTAGCAACAAAAAAGAATAGAAAAAAAAGACAAAAAAAAAAACGGTTGTGACCGTGTGATTTACAATGCATATATTTCTCCTAACTGCATGGAGGAGGGGAAGTTCTAAATAGAGAACAGACGGGGAGAGAGAAGAGAAAAAAAACTTCTTTTTCGATTCTACGCAGTTAAGCGACAGTACGTGACATTAACAGACAAAGAACATTGACATCCAGGAGATTCGACACCCTCTTTATTATTTTGTGACACGTGCACGAACCTCTGGGAAACAGACTACTGCCAATCGCACTGAGCACACCTATGCCCGGGCCACCTGAGTGAGAAACACAACAGGTGGGATTTCTACCACCCCGTTCCAACCTATCTAACTAGATAGTCGGCACTACGGGAATCTGCAGTAGCCCTCTAAGTTATCACTACCCGTGCCTGGAGCCTGGGGTCAGCTGCCCCGGGATTAACTATCCCTCCTATGCACGGGAATCCTGCAATAACTTATCGAGCGATTTGACCTCTTGCGGTCTGTTACCCAGCAACCACAAACAGTCACTGTTCCTTGCTTCTCCCGGATGTTACACAAACACAGAACATATACACGGCACACAGCAGACACCTCGACTTATATCCCAGGGTTTAGGTTCAGGCTCGGACTTTTTACACTACCTGGGAATGCGGTGGTGACCACACCTGACCGGCTAAAGGTACAGACCCGGACTGGGCACAGGGGACATTCAGGTAAGATGATAGAATTTTCTTACCTTACTCTGATGGAGCTGCAGTCTCCGTCCCGTGGGCCAAGGCCGTGGCCCGCACCCTCGTCTGTGCGGTCAGCCGGATCCCCTCCTGTGATATCTTCGTCCGAGACATTGGGCGCCATTTGATATGGAAATTTGGGTTGGATAAATCTACCCGTGTGTGCTGCGGCCGCTCCCAATTATTTCTGAGCCCTTAAAGAATGAGTCTGACACGTGGTGACAGCTTGTCATTCAATCAAAGACTGGCCATTTATTTCCTGATACATAGTTTTTATAATAGCATATAACAAGGAGTGGTTTGGGCGGTTAGTTAATTAACATACAATTCAGTTATTGGTTATCTGATATATATGTAATATTGTGATTAATGCTCATATGACTGCTGATTATGCAACTAAAATGTAGCTCTCGGTATGTAGGGCAAAGTTGAGGCATCTGACCAGGACTCAGTTGAGACAACTCATCAGCACTTAATACATCTGGAGTTCTTCTGCTTTTTGGGTGGAAAACACCGAACAGTCTGTCTGGCTTATATTTGTTTATGTCAGCCATTTTAAGCAATTGATTATAAAGTAGCTGAATAGATAGATATATATTTGCTTTTGTGTAAGTATATGTGATTTAAAGGAATATACATGCAAGTGAGATCTACATGATATAAATATTTCTATCACATATGTACTCAAGAGAAATTGCGCAACAAATTGTACCATTCATTTTCTCTTATCCCTTTTGAAAACTAAAAATTTGGTGCCAAATCAACATTTTAGTGGAAAAAATGATAATTTCCCATTTACTCAGCCACATGTTATACATTTCTATGAATGGCCAGATGTTAAAAAAATTCTCCCCACACCTCTAGATAAATTACTTGAGGTGAGAAGTAGGGTTGAGCGACCTTGAATTCTCTCTCTCTCTCTCTCTCTCTCTCTCTCTCTCTCTATCTCTCTGTCCGTCCATCCCTGAACTGAAAAGCTGGTGTTACACAGTGCAAATCGCTACAGCGCACAAGCGACAACATGGCGATAGGCGTCCACGCCCCTAAGACCTATGTCATCACTCTGCCCACGCCCCTTCATTGGCTGAAAAAAATGGCGCCAAGCGCGTCATACGAAACGCAACTTTGGCGCGAAAGTCGCGTACCGCATGACCGACCCCACACAGGGATCGGGTCGGGTTTCATGAAACCCGACTTTGCCAAAAGTCGGCGACTTTTGAAAATGAACGATCCGTTTCACTCAACCCTAGTGAGAAGTTTCCAAAATGATGTAACTTGTGTGGGTTTTCTTTTGCTTAGGCACATCAGGGACAAGGAAATGCGACATTGCATCTGCTAGTTTTTTCCAGCCAATTTTGCACTTCAAAAAAGTCAAATGGTGCTCCTTCCCTTCCGACCCCTGCCAAATAACCAAACATTAGTTTTTAACCACATATGGGGTATCAGTGCAATAAGGAGAAATGGCACAACAAACTGTGTGGTCTACAGGTCCTTCTCAAAAAATTAGCATATAGTGTTAAATTTCATTATTTACCATAATGTAATGATTAAAATTAAACTTTCATATATTATAGATTCATTATCCACCAACTGAAATTTGTCAGGTCTTTTATTGTTTTAATACTGATGATTTTGGCATACAACTCCTGATAACCCAAAAAACCTGTCTCAATAAATTAGCATATTTCACCCATCCAATCAAATAAAAGTGTTTTTTAATAACAAACAAAAAAACCAACAAATAATTATGTTCAGTTATGCACTCAATACTTGGTCGGGAATCCTTTGGCAGAAATGACTGCTTCAATGCGGCGTGGCATGGAGGCAATCAGCCTGTGACACTGCTGAGATGTTATGGAGGCCCAGGATGCTTCAATAGTGGCCTTAAGCTCATCCAGAGTGTTGGGTCTTGCGTCTCTCAACTTTCTCTTCACAATATCCCACAGATTCTCTATGGGGTTCAGGTCAGGAGAGTTGGCAGGCCAATTGAGCACAGTAATACCATGGTCAGTAAACCATTTACCAGTGGTTTTGGCACTGTGAGCAGGTGCCAGGTCGTGCTGAAAAATGAAATCTTCATCTCCATAAAGCATTTCAGCCGATGGAAGCATGAAGTGCTCCAAAATCTCCTGATAGCTAGCTGCATTGACCCTGCCCTTGATGAAACACAGTGGACCAACACCAGCAGCTGACATGGCACCCCACACCATCACTGACTGTGGGTACTTGACACTGGACTTCAGGCATTTTGGCATTTCCTTCTCCCCAGTCTTCCTCCAGACTCTGGCACCTTGATTTCCGAATGACATGCAAAATTTGCTTTCATCAGAAAAAAGTACTTGGGACCACTTAGCAACAGTCCAGTGCTGTTTCTCTGTAGCCCAGGTCAGGCGCCTCTGCCGCTGTTTATGGTTCAAAAGTGGCTTTACCTGGGGAATGCGGCACCTGTAGCCCATTTCCTGCACACGCCTGTGCACGGTGGCTCTGGATGTTTCCACACCAGACTCAGTCCACTGCTTCCTCAGGTTCCCCAAGGTCTGGAATCGGTCCTTCTCCACAATCTTCCTCAGGGTCCGGTCTCCTCTTCTCGTTGTACAGCGTTTTCTGCCACATTGTTTCCTTCCAACAGACTTACCATTGAGGTGCCTTGATACAGCACTCTGGGAACAGCCTATTTGTTGAGAAATTTCTTTCTGGGTCTTACCCTCTTGCTTGAGGGTGTCAATGATGGCCTTCTTGACATCTGTCAGGTCGCTAGTCTTACCCATGATGGGGGTTTTGAGTAATGAACCAGGCAGGGAGTTTATAAAAGCCTCAGGTATCTTTTGCATGTGTTTAGAGTTAATTAGTTGATTCAGAAGATTAGGGTAATAGGTCGTTTAGAGAACCTTTTCTTGATATGCTAATTTATTGAGACAGGTTTTTTGGGTTATCAGGAGTTGTATGCCAAAATCATCAGTATTAAAACAATAAAAGACCTGACAAATTTCAGTTGGTGGATAATGAATCTATAATATATGAAAGTTTAATTTTAATCATTACATTATGGTAAATAATGAAATTTAACACTATATGCTAATTTTTTGAGAAGGACCTGTATTTTCTTCTGTTACCCATGTAAAAATGAAACATTTGGTGCAAAACAAACATTTTTTCAGGGAAGAATGTGTTTTTTTCATTTTCAAGGCTCAATGTTATAAAATTCTGTCAAGCTCCTGTGGGTTCATAATGCTCACCACTAGGGTTGAGCGAAACGGGTCGTTCATTTTCATAAGTCGACGACTTTTGGCAAAGTCGGGTTTCATGAAACCCGATCCGACCCCTGTGCGGGGTCGGCCATGCGGTACGCGACTTTCGCGCCAAAGTCGCGTTTCAATGACGCAAAAAGCGCCATTTCTCAGCCAATGAAGGTAAACGCAGAGTGTGGGCAGCGTGATGACATAGGTCCTGGTCCCCACCATCTTAGAGAAGGGCATTGCAGTGATTGGCTTGCTGTCCGCGGCGTCACAGGGGCTATAAAGGGGCGTTCCCGCCGACCGCCATGTTACTGCTGCTGATCTGAGCTTAGGGAGAGGTTGCTGCCGCTTCGTCAGAAGCAGGGATAGCGTTAGGCAGGGTCCATTAACCACCAAACCGCTTGTGCTGTAGCGATTTCCACAGCCCAAGACCACCTTCGGTGTGCAGGGACAGTGGAAGCTACATTTTTTTTTTTTTCCTCAGCGCTGTAGCTCATTGGGCTGCCCTAGAAGGCTCCCTGATAGCTGCATTGCTGTGTGTACGCCGCTGTGCAAACCAACTGCTTTTTTCAAAGCACAAATCCTCTTGTTCCTTCCTTTCTGCACAGCTATCTTGTTTGTTTGTCCACACTTTTTATTTAATTTGTGCATCAGTCCACTCCTTATTGCTGTCTGCCATACCTGGCTGAGATTACTGCAGGGAGATAGTAATTGAAGGACAGTTCCTTTTTTTTTTTTTTTTTTTGTGGGAGATTAAGATTGGCATTTCTGCTAGAGTGCCATCCCTGTCTGTGTCATCTCTCACTCAGTGGGCCATAGAAAGCCTATTTATTTTTTTGCTTCATTTGGGTTCTAAAATCTACCTGAAAAAATCACTACATCAATCAGTGGGAGAAAAATATTGGCCTCAGGGCTTGTGTGCCACTCCTTACTCCTGTGTGTGCCATCTCTCACTCAGTGGGCCATAGAAAGCCTATTTATTTTTTTGCTTGATTTGGGTTCCAAAATCTACCTGAAAAAATCACAACATCAATCAGTGGGAGAAAAATATTGGCCTCAGGGCTTGTGTGCCACTCCTGACTCCTGTGTGTGCCATCTCTCACTCAGTGGGCCATAGAAAGCCTATTTATTTTTTTGCTTGATTTGGGTTCTAAATTCTACCTGAAAAAATCAATAAATCAATCAGTTGGAGATTAATATTGGCCTTTGGGCTTGTGTGCCAGTCCTAAGCGTGCCATCTCTCTCTCTCAGATAGTGGGCCATAGAAAGCCTATTTATTATTTTTTTTATTGGGTTTATAAATTTTCCCTGGAAAAAAAAAAAAAAAGTGGGAGATTAATATTGGCCTCTGGGCTTGTGTGCCAGTCCTGAGCATGCCATCTCTCTCACAAAAAGTGGGCCATTGAAAGCCTATTTATTTTTTTGGTTGATTTGGGTTCTAAATTCTACCTGAAAAAATCAATAAATCAATCAGTGGGAGATTAATATTGGCCTTTGGGCTTGTGTGCCAGTCCTAAGCGTGCCATCTCTCTCTCTCAGATAGTGGGCCATAGAAAGCCTATTTATTATTTTTTTTATTGGGTTTATAAAATTTCCCTGGAAAAAAAAAAAAAAAGTGGGAGATTAATATTGGCCTCTGGGCTTGTGTGCCAGTCCTGAGCGTGCCATCTCTCTCACAAATAGTGGGCCATAGAAAGCCTATTTATTTTTTTGGTTGATTTGGGTTCTAAATTCTACCTGAAAAAATCAATAAATCAATCAGTGGGAGATAAATATTGGCCTCTGGGCTTGTGTACCACTCCTGACTCCTGTGTGCGTCCTCTCTCACTCAGTGGGCCCTACAAAGCCTATTTTTTTTTATTTGTTTTCTAAATTCTCCCTGAAAAAATCATTTTATTTTATTTGGTTTCTAAATTCTTCCTGAAAAATTCATTTTTTTGTATTTTTTTTTTCTAAAGTCTCCCTGAAAAAAAAAAAAATCAAATCAGTGGGAGATTAATATTGCCCTTTCTGCTTGTGTGCCAGTCTTGACTCCTGGGTGTGCCATCTCTCTCTCTCTCTCCAATTGTGGGCCATAGAAAGCCTATTTATTTTTTTGCTTGATTTGGGTTCCAAAATCTACCTGAAAAAATCACTAAATCAATCAGTGGGAGATAAATATTGGCCTCTGGGCTTGTTTGCCACTCCTGACTCCTCTGTGCGTCCTCTCTCACTCAGTGGGCCCTAGAAAGCCTATTTTTTGTTTTATTTGTTTTCTAAATTCTCCCTGAAAAAATCATTTTATTTTATTTGGTTTCTAAATTATTCCTGAAAAAATCATTTTTTTTGTATTTTTTTTTCTAAAGTCTCCCTGAAAAAAAAGAAAAAAAATCAAATCAGTGGGAAATTAATATTGCCCTTTCTGCTTGTGTGCCAGTCTTGACTCCTGGATGTGCCATCTCTCTCTCTCCAATTGTGGGCCATAGAAAGCCTATTAATTTTTTTGCTTGATTTGGGTTCCAAAATCTACCTGAAAAAATCACTAAATCAATCAGTGGGAGATAAATATTGGCCTCTGGGCTTTTGTGCCACTCCTGACTCCTGTGTGCGTCATCTCTCACTCAGTGGGCCCTAGAAAGCCTATTTTTTGTTTTATTTGTTTTCTAAATTCTCCCTGAAAAAATCATTTTATTTTATTTGGTTTCTAAATTATTCCTGAAAAAATCATTTTTTTTTTTAATTTATTTTTTCTAAAGTCTCCCTGAAAAAAAAAAAAAAATCAAATCAGTGGGAGATTAATATTGCCCTTTCTGCTTGTGTGCCAGTCTTGACTCCTGGGTGTGCCATCTCTCTCTCTCTCTCCAAATGTGGGCCATAGAAAGCCTATTTATTTTTTTGCTTGATTTGGGTTCCAAAATCTACCTGAAAAAATCACTAAATCAATCAGTGGGAGATAAATATTGGCCTCTGGGCTTGTGTGCCACTCCTGACTCCTGTGTGCGTCCTCTCTCACTCAGTGGGCCATAGAAAGCCTATTTTTTTTTTATTTGTTTTCTAAATTCTCCCTGAAACAATCATTTCATTTTATTTGGTTTATATATTCTTCCATAAAAAATCATTTTTTTTTATTATTTTTTTTTCTCTAAAGTCTCCCTTTTAAAAAAAAAAAAAAACAAATCAGTGGGAGATTAATATTTACATTTGCGCTTCAGTGACAGTCCTGCGTGTGTGGCATCTCTCTCATTTGTTGCCACCAACAACAGAGTGTGTAACATTGTGCCTGATTTTCGTTGTGGTCTCACCCACCTGTAAAGGGGTAGCTAAATCATACTGAAGTTATAGCTCACCGTGTAAGTTGTGTGACAGCAACAAATACCGTTAGTTTGGTAACGTTTTTAAAACAATGAGGAAGTCTGGTGGAAGAGGTCGTGGCCGGGGGCGTTCATTGTCAGCTGGTAATGAGGGTAGTGGTAGTGGTGGAGCATCAGGTGGTCGTGGGAAAAAAAATATTGCACCTAAGTCTGGAGCTGTGGAGCCAGGTTCGTCGTCTGGCTACACAAGGCCTCGAACGCTCCCTTTTCTGGGAGTAGGAAAACCGCTTTTAAAGCCGGAACAGCAAGAGCAAGTTTTGGCTTATCTTGCTGACTCAGCCTCTAGCTCTTTTGCCTCCTCTTGTGAAACTGGTAAAAGTAAAAGCAGCGCGTCGTTAGTGGATGTTCACGGTCAGGGACAAGTCGCTTCCTTGTCCTCTTCAGCAAAAACAACAACAGAGAAGAATGCAGCAGGCGACACAACGGGTTACTCCATGGAGCTCTTTACACATACCGTCCCTGGCTTAGAAAGTGAAGCAGTTAACAGTCCATGCCCATTACAAGTTGAATCTGACATGGAGTGCACTGATGCACAGCCACAGCCAGACTACTATGCTGGTCCTTTGACTCAGACCACAACATTGCCCTCGCAGGGTGCTGATCAAGAATCAGACCCTGATGAGACTATGTTGCCCCATCACGAACGCTATACCACCGACCGACACGGTGACACAGACGAAGTTGCACACGAGCTACAAGAAGAGGTAATAGATGACCCAGTTCTTGACCCCGATTGGCAGCCATTGGGGGAACAGGGTGCAGGCGGCAGCAGTTCTGAAGCGGAGGAGGAGGGGCCGCAGCAGGCATCAACATCGCAACAGGTTCCATCTGCCGGGCCCGTATCTTGCCCAAAACACGTGGCAAAGTCAAAACCTGTTGGAGGACAGCGTGGCCATCCGGTTAAAGCTCAGTCTGCAATGCCTGAAAAGGTATCTGATGCTAGAAAGAGTGCAGTCTGGCATTTTTTTAAACAACATCCAATTGATCAGCGCAAAGTCATCTGTCAAAAATGTTCAACTACCTTAAGCAGAGGGCAGAATCTGAAAAGTCTCAATACAAGTTGCATGCATAGACATTTAACCACCATGCATTTGCAAGCTTGGACTAACTACCAAACGTCCCTTAAGGTTGTAGCACCCTCGGCCAATGAAGCTAGTCATCAACGCAACATCCCTTCCGGCAGTGTAGGGCCACCATTTTCTGCACCACCTGCAGTATCTGTGCAGGTTTCTTTGCCAGGCCAAAGCAGTCAGGGTCAGGGAATCACCAGTTTCGTAGTAGGAAACACTGCATCTAGGGCACCGGCGGCAACAATACCATCTCCCACCGTCTCTCAGTCTGCCATGTCCACCGGCACCCCCGCTAGTTCCACGATCTCCAGCTCTCCAGTCCAGCTCACCCTACATGAGACTATGGTTAGAAAAAGGAAGTACTTAGCCTCGCATCCGCGTACACAGGGTTTGAACGCCCACATAGCTAGACTAATCTCGTTAGAGATGATGCCCTACCGGTTAGTTGAAAGCGAAGCTTTCAAAGCCCTGATGGACTACGTTGTACCACGCTACGAGCTACCCAGTCGACACTTTTTTTCCAGAAAAGCCATCCCAGCCCTCCACCAGCATGTTAAAGAGCACATCGTCCATGCACTCAGGCAATCTGTGAGCACAAAGGTGCACCTGACAACAGATGCATGGACCAGTAGGCATGGCCAGGGACGTTACGTGTCCATCACGGCACACTGGGTAAATGTGGTGGATGCAGGGTCCACAGGGGACAGCAAGTTTGGGACAGTTCTGCCTAGCCCACGGTCTAGGAAACAGTTGGCTGTAGCCGTTCGCACCCCCTCCTCCTCCTCCTCGTCCTCCTGCAGAAGCGAGACCTCGTCCACAGACCGCAGTCGCACAACCACTTCATCCGCAGCTGCCACTGTTGCACACCAGGTCTCCCATTATGGGGCAGCTACTGGCAAACGTCAGCAGGCTGTATTGGCTATGAAGTGTTTGGGCGACAACAGACACACCGCTGAAGTTCTGTCCGAGTTCTTGCAGAAAGAAACGCAGTCGTGGCTGGGCACTGTAGATCTTGAGGCAGGCAAGGTAGTGAGTGATAACGGAAGGAATTTCATGGCTGCCATCTCCCTTTCCCAACTGAAACACATTCCTTGCCTGGCTCACACCTTAAACCTGGTGGTGCAGTGCTTCCTGAAAAGTTATCCGGGGTTATCCGACCTGCTCCTCAAAGTGCGTGGACTTTGCTCGCATATCCGCCGTTCGCCCGTACACTCCAGCCGTATGCAGACCTATCAGCGTTCTTTGAACCTTCCCCAGCATCGCCTAATCATAGACGTTGCAACAAGGTGGAACTCAACACTGCACATGCTTCAGAGACTGTGTGAACAGAGGCGGGCTGTTATGTTTTTGTGGGAGGATACACATACACGGGCAGGCAGTAGGATGGCAGACATGGAGTTGTCAGGTGTGCAGTGGTCGAAGATTCAAGACATGTGTCAAGTCCTTCAGTGTTTTGAGGAATGCACACGGCTGGATAGTGCAGACAATGCCATAATAAGCATGAGCATCCCCCTAATGCGTCTGCTGATGCAAAGTTTGACGCACATAAAGGATCAGGCGTCTGCAGCTGAGGAAGAGGAAAGCATTGATGACAGTCAGCCATTGTCTGGCCAGGGCAGTGTACAGGACGAGGTAGCGGGCGAACAGGAGGAGGAGGACGAGGAGGATGATGGGGATGATTATATTTTTAATGAGGAAGCTTTTCCGGCGCCAGTGGAAATTGTTGGCGCGGCAAGGCCGGGTTCTGGTTTTTGGAGGGACACAAGTGACGTGGATTTGCCTGAAACTGCCCCTCAACCAAGCACAACCACAGATTTGAGAACTGGAACTTTGGGCCACATGGCGGATTATGCCTTATGTATCCTCAAAAGGGACACACGCATTACTAAAATGATGAACGATGACGATTACTGGTTGGCCTGCCTCCTTGATCCTCGCTATAAAGGCAAATTGCAAAATATAATGCCACATGAGAACTTGGAACTAATATTAGCAACCAAACAATCAACTCTTGTTGACCGTTTGCTTCTGGCATTCCCTGCACACAGCGCCCGTGATCGTTCTAACACGAGCTGCAGGGGCCAGCAGACCAGAGGTGTTAGAGGGGCAGAAATCAGAAGTGGCGTTGGCCAGAGGGGTTTTCTGACCAGGTTGTGGAGTGATTTTGCTATGACCGCAGACAGGACAGGTACTGCAGCATCAATTCAAAGTGACAGGAGACAACATTTGTCCAGTATGGTTACTAACTATTTTTCATCCCTTATCGACGTTCTCCCTCAACCGTCATTCCCATTTGATTACTGGGCATCAAAATTAGACACCTGGCTAGAATTGGCAGAATATGCATTGCAGGAGCTTGCTTGCCCGGTAGCTAGTGTCCTATCAGAAAGAGTATTCAGTGCTGCAGGTTCAATACTAACAGAAAAAAGGACTCGTCTGGCTACCCAAAATGTAGATGATCTAACCTTCATTAAAATGAACCACAACTGGATTTCGAAATCTTTTGCCCCACCTTGCCCGGCTGACACCTAGCTTTCCTATTTAAAGGTCTTGCCTGTGGACTATTCTGAACGACTTTTCCAATCTCGTAATTTGCAGCACCTGATTGTCCAGCATCCGAGATGTTAACACCTCCCTAAATGGCCAAAGTCCCCACACGGGGCCGTGGTATCGCCACTTGGCGCCAGCACCCGTGAGAGTACTGTTTGTCTGAGGAGGTGGGTGTGCCCGCTTTTGGTCGACGGCACTGCCACTAGGTCCCTCATAGTACAATAAAGTGTCTGGCGGTGGTGGTGCGCACCCAACGTCAGACACACCGTTGTAATATGAGGGGCCCTGGGCCTGTACCGCCGTCCACAAGACAGTCCCCCCCCCAGCTCAAACAGTGCTCTACCACTTGCAAAATTTTCTCTCACAGCTCCACCAATGTTTAGTCTATGCGCTGACATCCTTCAATGCCTGGCACTGTCAATACCATTGTATTGACATTTTTCTTATGTTAGGCCTTCGAAGCCTGTCTGCGGTCACTCCTTCCACTAGGCCTCCACTGACCTGACTACTGCTGCCCGTGTTCCCCTGGAACCAATTTTAAATTGCCTACAGCCCAATTTTTGTTATGTTAGGCCTTCGAAGCCTGTCTGCGGCCCGTTCTTTTCACTACTACTACACTGACCAGGCCACTGCTGCCCGTGTTCCCCTGGAACCAATTTTAAATTGCCTACAGCCAGCCCAATTTATTATGTTAGGCCTTCGAAGCCTGTCTGCGGTCCCTCCTTCCACTAGGCCTCCACTGACCTGTCTACTGCTGCCCGTGTTCCCCTGGAACCAATTTTAAATTGCCTACAGCCAGCCCAATTTATTATGTTAGGGCTTCGAAGCCTGTCTGCGGTCCCTCCTTCCACTAGGCCTCCACTGACCTGTCTACTGCTGCCCGTGTTCCCCTGGAACCAATTTTAAATTGCCTACAGCCCAATTTTTGTTATGTTAGGCCTTCTAAGCCTGTCTGCGGCCCCTTCTTTCCACTACTACTACACTGACCTTGCTACTGCCGCCCGTGTTCCCCTGGAACCAATTTAAAATTGCCGACAGCAAGCCCAATTTATTATGTTAGGGCTTCGAAGCCTGTCTGCGGTCCCTCCTTCCACTAGGCCTCCACTGACCTGTCTACTGCTGCCCGTGTTCCCCTGGAACCAATTTTAAATTGCCTACAGCCCAATTTTTGTTATGTTAGGCCTTCGAAGCCTGTCTGCGGCCCGTTCTTTCCACTACTACTACACTGACCTGGCTACTGCCGCCCGTGTTCCCCTGAAACCAATTTAAAATTGCCGACAGCAAGCCCAATTTATTATGTTAGGCCTTCGAAGCCTGTCTGCGGTCCCTCCTTCCACTAGGCCTCCACTGACCTGTCTACTGCTGTCCGTGTTCCCCTGGAACCAATTGTAAATTGCCTACATCTCAATTTTTGTTATGTTAGGCCTTCGAAGCCTGTCTGCGGTCCCTCCTTCCACTAGGCCTCCACTGACCTGTCTACTGCTGCCCGTGTACCCCTTGAAACAACATCAGAAAATATAAAAATAAGTATTTTGCTTATAAAAAAGAAAATACTGGAGAGATATCAAATGCAGACATTTTAACATTAAAAACAAACACATACAACAAAAATCTGGTACAGTACTAAAAATGGCCACCAGCTACAATAACTTTCTCCTGCAAGTAGTTAACTGAAAGTTTTTTTCAATTCAAAACACAGATATGGCATCCACCGAGTGTTGTCCTGTCGCGTCTTCTTTATATTATTGCCAAGAAGATGCAAAACAATGAAAATAATAAAATCATTATTTACCAAAAAAATAGAGTAAGTCAAAACCACATTGCAAATAAACATTCATTACAAATAAAGAAGCAGGGCGCGTCCGAGGGTGAGTATATACCTAATAAGAATATAATCACCCTCGGACGCGCCCTGCTTCTTTCCGACAGCCTTCCTTCCTAAGAATCAGCCCTTCCGTGGTGTAGAGAGAGGGTGTGTTACACTCCAAGGTGTTCCCCAGGTTGCCTTTCCTGAGCTTCGATCTTCATGCTCTCGTTTAGTAGTTGTCGGAAAGTAGGCTGCATTAGGCCTACAAATTGGGTATGGGGTGGAGAGAGATGGTGTGTTACACTCCAAGGTGTTCCCCAGGTTTCCTTGCCATTGCTTCGGTCTTCCGACTCTCGTTTAGTAGTTGTAGAAAACTACACTGCATTAGGCCTACAAAATGGGTATCGGGTGGAGAGAGATGGTGTGTTACACTCCAAGGTGTTCCCCAGGTTTCCTTGCCATTGCTTCGGTCTTCCGACTCTTGTTTAGTAGTTGTAGAAAACTACACTGCATTAGGCCTACAAAATGGGTATCGGGTGGAGAGAGATGGTGTGTTACACTCCAAGGTGTTCCCCAGGTTTCCTTGCCATTGCTTCGATCTTCCGGCTCTCGTTTAGTAGTTGTAGAAAACTACACTGCATTAGGCCTACAAAATGGGTATCGGGTGGAGAGAGATGGTGTGTTACACTCCAAGGTGTTCCCCAGGTTTCCTTGCCATTGCTTCGGTCTTCAGACTCTCGTTTAGTAGTTGTAGAAAACTACACTGCATTAGGCCTACAAAATGGGTATCGGGTGGAGAGAGATGGTGTGTTACACTCCAAGGTGTTCCACAGGTTTCCTTGCCATTGCTTCGGTTTTCCGACTCTCGTTTAGTAGTTGTAGAAAACTACACTGCATTAGGCCTACAAAATGGGTATCGGGTGGAGAGAGATGGTGTGTTACACTCCAAGGTGTTCTCCAGGTTGCCTTTCCAGAGCTTCGATCTTAATGCTCTCGTTTAGTAGTTGTTGGAAACTACACTGCATTAGGCCTCCAAATTGGCTATGGGATGGAGAGAGATGGTGTGTTACACTCCAAGGTGTTCTCCAGGTTTCCTCGCCATTGCTTCGATCTTCCGACTCTCGTTTAGTAGTTGTAGAAAACTACACTGCATTAGGCCTACAAAATGGGTATCGGGTGGAGAGAGATGGTGTGTTACACTCCAAGGTGTTCCCCAGGTTTCCTTGCCATTGCTTCGGTCTTCCGACTCTCGTTTAGTAGTTGTAGAAAACTACACTGCATTAGGCCTACAAAATGGGTATCGGGTGGAGAGAGATGGTGTGTTACACTCCAAGGTGTTCCCCAGGTTTCCTTGCCATTGCTTTGGTCTTCCGACTCTCTTTCAGTAGTTGTAGAAAACTACACTGCATTAGGCCTACAAAATGGGTATCGGGTGGAGAGAGATGGTGTGTTACACTCCAAGGTGTTCTCCAGGTTGCCTTTCCAGAGCTTCGATCTTAATGCTCTCGTTTAGTAGTTGTTGGAAACTACACTGCATTAGGCCTCCAAATTGGCTATGGGGTGGAGAGAGATGGTGTGTTACACTCCAAGGTGTTCCCCAGGTTTTCTTGCCATTGCTTCGGTCTTCCGACTCTCGTTTAGTAGGTGTACAAAACTACACTGCATTAGGCCTACAAAATGGGTATCGGGTGGAGAGAGATGGTGTGTTACACTCCAAGGTGTTCCCCAGGTTTCCTTGCCATTGCTTCGGTCTTCCGACTCTCGTTTAGTAGTTGTAGAAAACTACACTGCATTACGCCTACAAAATGGGTATCGGGTGGAGAGAGATGGTGTGTTACACTCCAAGGTGTTCCCCAGGTTTCCTTGCCATTGCTTCGGTCTTCCGACTCTCGTTTAGTAGTTGTAGAAAACTACACTGCATTAGGCCTACAAAATGGGTATCGGGTGGAGAGAGATGGTGTGTTACACTCCAAGGTGTTCCCCAGTTTTCCTTGCCATTGCTTCGGTCTTCAGACTCTCGTTTAGTAGTTGTAGGAAACTACACTGCATTAGGCCTACAAAATGGGTATCGGGTGGAGAGAGATGGTGTGTTACACTCCAAGGTGTTCCCCAGGTTTCCTTGCCATTGCTTCGGTCTTCAGACTCTCGTTTAGTAGTTGTAGAAAACTACACTGCATTAGGCCTACAAAATGGGTATCGGGTGGAGAGAGATGGTGTGTTACACTCCAAGGTGTTCCCCAGGTTTCCTTGCCATTGCTTCGGTCTTCCGACTCTCGTTCAGTAGTTGTAGAAAACTACACTGCATTAGGCCTACAAAATGGGTATCGGGTGGAGAGAGATGGTGTGTTACACTCCAAGGTGTTCTCCAGGTTGCCTTTCCAGAGCTTCGATCTTAATGCTTTCGCTTAGTAGTTGTTGGAAACTACACTGCATTAGGCCTCCAAATTGGCTATGGGGTGGAGAGAGATGGTGTGTTACACTCCAAGGTGTTCTCCAGGTTTCCTCGCCATTGCTTCGATCTTCCGACTCTCGTTTAGTAGTTGTAGAAAACTACACTGCATTAGGCCTACAAAATGGGTATCGGGTGGAGAGAGATGGTGTGTTACACTCCAAGGTGTTCCCCAGGTTTCCTTGCCATTGCTTCGGTCTTCCGACTCTCGTTTAGTAGTTGTAGAAAACTACACTGCATTAGGCCTACAAAATGGGTATCGGGTGGAGAGAGATGGTGTGTTACACTCCAAGGTGTTCCCCAGGTTTCCTTGCCATTGCTTCGGTCTTCCGACTCTCGTTTAGTAGTTGTAGAAAACTACACTGCATTAGGCCTACAAAATGGGTATGGGGTGGAGAGAGATGGTGTGTTCCACTCCAAGGTGTTCTCCAGGTTGCCTTTCCTGAGCTTCTATCTTCAGGCTCTCGTTAAATTGTGGTTAAATGGAACAACTGCATTTGGCGTACTAGTTGGTTTGGGGCCTACTAACAGTGTCTGCCGCTCCTTGCTGTTCTCCTGGTTTCCTGTCCTGAAATTCCGTTTTCAGGCGCTCGTTAAGTAGTTGTTAATGTTAGACTGCATTTGGCCTACTAGTTGGGTTGGGGCCTACTATCGGTGTCTGCCACTCCTTGCTGTTCTCCTCCACTGAACAAAGCTGTGCCGCCTGTTTACTACGGTTGCCAATTTTGAACTGCATTTCGACTACTTACTGATTTGGGCCTACTCTCTGTGTCAGCCTCTCATTCCAGTTGTCCTCCACTGCAATGCCCCCTGGTTATTCCTGTGTTACCAATTTTGAACTGCATTTAGCCAACTTTATTCTTTGGACCTATATTTGTGTTTCCTCCTCATCCTGCCCATTGCCCAGCCAGTGATAGATGAGTCTGCTGGTACATTGACCCATAACGCAACATTCCCCGTGCACGCTACACAACAACATTGTGACCCTGCTGAAAGTCAGGTTGCTCTTCCCGCATACCATACCACCTTACACGGGGACAAAGAGGAAGGTGCAGATGAAAGTGCAGGTTCCTTCATCAGGTGGGGGGAGGAACACTAGTTGGCGACGTCACTGGCACAGGGCCCCTCATAGTACGCAAAAGTGTCGCTGCCAGTGGGAGGCGCCCCCGCCGTGCAAACACACCGCTGTACTTTGAGGGGCCCTGTGCCAGTGCCAATGCCAACGAGTGGGCCCCCCCTGCTTGCTCAGGTTCACAGCACTTGCAAAGTTGAAATACTTACCTCTCCCTGCTCCACTGCCGTGACGTGGTCCAGATTTCCTGGGCCCACTAATTACTTGAACCAGCCCTACCCACCACAACTTTAGCCAAATGACCCCCAATTTCAAATGCCTTCCAATTATTATAAGGTAAATTACGCTTGACAAGCTTCATTAAGAAGAATGGATGGTTTTGACATTAAAATGGGCACTCTAGGTGTTTTCCTGGCCCCCACTCACTGCCGACTATGCTGCCCCATTGACTTGCATTGGGTTTCGTGTTTCGGTCGATCCCGACTTTACGTCAAAATCGGCCGATTTCACTCGACCCGACTTTTGAGATAGTCGGGTTTTGCGAAACCCGGCTCGACTCTAAAAAGGTCAAGGTCGCTCAACTCTACTCACCACATATCTAGATAAATTGTTTGGGTGTGTAGTTTATAAAATTGGGATCAATTGTGGGGGGTTCTATTGTTTAGGCACATCAAGGGCTCTGCAAACATGACATCACATCCACTAGCTATTCCAGCCAATTTTGCTCTCCAAAAGTAAAATGGTGCTCCTTCCCTACCGAGCCCTGCATTGCACCCAAAGAGGAGTTTTCCTCCACATATCGGATATCAGCGTACTCAGGAGAAACGGGCCAATAAACTGTTAGGTCAATTTTCTCCAGCTACCCTTGTGAAAATGAAAAATTTGTTGGAAAAATTTTTCCATTTTCACGTCTCAGTTACAAAATTCTGTGAAGCACATGCAGGTTCAAGGAGCTCACCACACCTCTAAATAAGTTCCTTGAGGGGTTTCATTTTCAAAATGGGATCACTTGCACAAGTTTTATTGTACATTTTTTCCTTTTGCTCTTGTAAAATTGCAAAACTAAATTAACATTTATGTGAAGCACCAGAAGGATTACTGTAATAAACGTATTGAATACAGTTTTGAGCACTTTAACCCCTTCCCGACCCATGACGCCACGTAGGCGTCATGAAAGTCGGTGCCATTCCGACCCATGACGCCTATGCGGCGTCATGGAAAGATCGCGTCCCTGCAGGCCGGGTGAAAGGGTTAACTCCCATTTCACCCGATCTGCAGGGACAGGGGGAGTGGTAGTTTAGCCCAGGGGGGGTGGCTTCACCCCCTCGTGGCTACGATCGCTCTGATTGGCTGTTGAAAGTGAAACTGCCAATCAGAGCGATTTGTAATATTTCACCCATTATAACGGGTGAAATATTACAATCCAGCCATGGCCGATGCTGAAATATCATCGGCCATGGCTGGAAATACTAGTGTGCCCCCACCCCACCCCTCCGATCGCCCCCCCACCCCCCCGATCTGGCCGGTACACTGCTCCGGCTCCCCTCCGCCCTGTGCTCCGCTCCCCCCCGTGCTCGTGTCCGCTCCCCCCGTGCTCCAATCACCCCCCCGTGCTCCAATCACCCCCCCCTGCACTCCGATCCACCCCCCCCGTGCTCCGTTCCACCCCCCCGTGCTCCGTTCCAGCCCCCCCGTGCTCCGTTCCACGCCCCCCGCGCTCCGTTCCACCCCTCCCGCGCTCCGATTCCCCCCCCCCGTGCTCCGATCCCCCCCCCCCCGTGGTCCCCCCCCCACCCTATCATACTTACCGATCCAGCCGTGGTCCCGTCCGTCTTCTCCCGGGCGCCGCCATCTTCCAAAATGGCGGGCGCATGTGCAGTGCGCCCGCCGAACCTGCCGTCCGGCAGATTCGTTCCAAAGTGCATTTTGATCACTGAGATATAATCTATCTCAGTGATCAAAATAAAAAAAATAATAAATGACCCCCCCCCTTTGTCACCCCCATAGGTAGGGACAATAAAAAAATAAAGAAATTTTTTTTTTCCACTAATGTTAGAATAGGGTTAGGGTTAGGGTTAGGGGTAGGGTTAGGGGTAGGGTTAGGGGTAGGGGTAGGGTTAGGGTTAGGGGTAGGGTTAGGGGTAGGGTTAGGGGTAGGGTTAGGGCTAGGGTTAGGGCTAGGGTTAGGGCTAGGGTTAGGGTTAGGAATGTGCACACGTATTCTGGTCCTCTGCGGATTTGATAAATCCGCAGTGCTAAACCGCTGCGGATTTATGGCGGATTTACCGCGTTTTTTTCTGCGCATTTCACTGCGGTTTTACAATTGCGATTTTCTATTGGAGCAGTTGTAAAACCGCTGCGGAATCCGCACAAAGAAGTGACATGCTGCGGAATGTAAACCGCTGCGTTTCCGTGCAGTTTTTCCGCAGCATGTGTACAGCGATTTTTGTTTCCCGTAGGTTTACATTGAACTGTACACTCATGGGAAACTGCTGCGGATCCGCAGCGTTTTCCGCAGCGTGTGCACATACCTTTAGAATTAGGCTATGTGCACACGGTGCGGATTTGGCTGCGGATTCGCAGCAGTGTTCCATCAGGTTTACAGTACCATGTAAACATATGAAAAACCAAATCCGCTGTGCCCATGGTGCGGAAAATACCGCGCGGGAACGCTGCGTTGTATTTTCCGCAGCATGTCAATTCTTTGTGCGGATTCCGCAGCGTTTTACACCTGTTCCTCAATAGGAATCCGCAGGTGAAATCCGCACAAAAAACACTGGAAATCCGCGGAAAATCCGCAGGTAAAACACAGTGCCTTTTACCCGCAGATTTTTCAAAAATGGTGCGGAAATATCTCACACGAATCCGCAACGTGGGCACATAGCCTTAGGGTTAGGGTTGGAATTAGGGTTGTGGTTAGGGTTAGGGGTGTGTTGGGGTTAGTGTTGTGGTTAGGGGTGTGTTGGGGTTAGGGTTGTGATTAGGGTTATGGCTACAGTTGGGATTAGGGTTAGGGGTGTGTTGGGGTTAGTGTTGGAGTTAGAATTGAGGGGTTACCACTGTTTTGGTACATCAGGGGTCTCCAAACGCAACATGGCGCCACCATTAATTCCAGCCAATCTCGTATTCAAAAAGTCAAATGGTGCTCCCTCACTTCCGAGCCCTGACGTGTGCCCAAACAGTGGTTTACCCCCACATATGGGGTACCAGCATACTCAGGACAAACTGCGCAACAATTACTGGGGTCCAATTTCTCCTGTTACCCTTGTGAATCTAAAAAAATGCTTGCTAAAACATAATTTTTGAGGAAAGAAAAATGATTTTTTATTTTCACGGCTCTGCGTTGTAAACGTCTGTGAAGCACTTGGAGGTTCAAAGTGCTCACCACATATCTAGATAAGTTCCTTGGGGGGTCTAGTTTCTAAAATGGGGTCACTTGTGGGGGGTTTCTACTGTTTAGGCACACCAGGGGCTCTGCAAACGCAACGTGACACCCGCAGACCATTCCATCAAAGTCTGCATTTCAAAAGTCACTACTCCCCTTCTGAGCCCCGACGTGTGCCCAAACAGTGGTTTACCCCCACATATGGGGTATCAGCGTACTCAGGAGAAACTGGACAACAACTTTTGGGGTCCAATTTCTCCTGTAACCCTTGGGAAAATAAAAAATTCTGGGCTAAATAATTATTTTTGAGGAAAGAAAACGTATTTATTATTTTCACGGCTCTGCATTATAAACTTCTATGAAGCACTTGGGGGTTCAAAGTGCTCATCACACATCTAGATAAGTTCCTTTCAGGGTCTAGTTTCCAAAATGGGGTCACTTGTGGGGGGTTTCTACTGTTTAGGCACATCAGGGGCTCTGCAAACGCAACGTGACGCCCGCAGAGCATTCCATCAAAGTCTGCATTTCAAAACGTCACTACTTCAATTCCAAGCCCCGGCATGTGCCCAAACAGTAGTTTACCCCCACATATGGGGTATCACCATACTCAGGAGAAACTGGACAACACATATTGGGGTCAAATTTCTCCTGTTACCCTTGGGAAAATTAAAAAATTCTGGGCTAAATAATTATTTTTGAGGAAAGAAAACGTATTTATTATTTTCACGGCTCTGCATTATAAACTTCTATGAAGCACTTGGGGGTTCAAAGTGCTCACCACACATCTAGATAAGTTCCTTTGGGGGTCTAGTTTCCAAAATGGGGTCACTTGTGGGGGGTTTCTACTGTTAAGCCACATCAGGGGCTCTGCAAACGCAACGTGACGCCCACAGAGCATTCCATCAAAGTCTGCATTTCAAAACGTCACTACTTCACTTCCGAGCCCCGGCATGTGCCCAAACAGTGATTTACCCCCACATATGGGGTATCAGCGTACTCAGGAGAAACTGGAAAACAACTTTTGGGGTCAAATTTCTCCTGTTACCCTTGGGAAAATAAAAAATTGCAGGCTAAAAGATCATTTTTGAGAAAATAATTTTTTTTTTTATTTTCATGGCTCTGCGTTATAAACTTCTGTGAAGCACTTGGGGGTTCAAAGTCCTCACCACACATCTAGATTAGTTCCTTTGGGGGTCTAGTTTCTAAAATGGTGTCATTTCTGGGGGATCTCCAATGTTTAGGCACACAGGGGCTCTCCAAACGTGACATGGTGTCCGCTAATGATTGGAGCTAATTTTCCATGTAAAAAGCCAAATGGCGTGCCATCCCTTCCGAGCCCTGCCGTGCGCCCAAACAGTGGTTTACCCCCACATATGGGGTATCAGCGTACTCAGGACAAACTGGACAACAATATTTGGGGTCCAATTTCTCCTATTATCCTTGGCAAAATAGGAAATTCCAGGCTAAAAAATCATTTTTGAGGAAAGAAAAATTATTTTTTATTTTCATGGCTCTGCGTTATAAACTTCTGTGAAGCACCTGGGGGTTTAAAGTGCTCAATATGCATCTAGATAAGTTCCTTGGGGGGTCTAGTTTCCAAAATGGGGTCACTTGTGCGGGAGCTCCAATGTTTAGGCACACAGGGGCTCTCCAAACGCGACATGGTGTCCGCTAACAATTGGAGCTAATTTTCCATTCAAAAAGTCAAATGGCGCGCCTTCTCTTCCGAGCCCTGCCGAGTGCCCAAACAGTGGTTTACCCCCACATATGAGGTATCGGCGTACTCGGGAGAAATTGCCCAACAAATTTTATGATCCATTTTATCCTACTGCCCATGTGAAAATGAAAAAATTGAGGCGAAAATAATTTTTTTGTGAAAAAAAATTACTTTTTCATTTTTACAGATCAATTTGTGAAGCACCTGAGGGTTTAAAGTGCTCACTAGGCATCTAAATTAGTTCCTTGGGGGGTCTAGTTTCCAAAATGGGGTCACTTGTGGGGGAGCGCCAATGTTTAGGCACACAGGAGCTATCCAAACGCGACATGGTGTCCGCTAACGATGGAAATAATTTTTCATTCAAAAAGTCAAATGGCGCTCCTTTCCTTCCGAGCCTTACCATGTGCCCAAACAGTGGTTTACCCCCACATGTGAGGTATTGGTGTACTCAGGAGAAATTGCCCAACACATTTTAGGATCCATTTTATCCTGTTGCCCATGTGAAAATGAAAAAATTGAGGCTAAAAGAATTTTTTTGTGAAAAAAAAGTACTTTTTCATTTTTACGGATCAATTTGTGAAGCACCTGGGGGTTCAAAGTGCTCACTATGCATCTAGATAAGTTCCTTGGGGCGTCTAGTTTCCAAAATGGGGTCACTTGTGGGGGAGCTCCAATTTTTAGGCAAACGGGGGCTCTCCAAACGTGACATGGTGTCCGCTAAAGAGTGGAGCCAATTTTTGATTCAAAAAGTCAAATGGCGCTCCTTCCCTTCCAAGCCCTGCCGTGCGCCCAAACAGTGGTTTACCCCCACATATGAGGTATCAGCGTACTCAGGACAAATTGGACAACAACTTTCGTGGTTCAGTTTCTCCTTTTACCATTGGGAAAATAAAAAAATTGTTGCTAAAAGATAATTTTTGTGAACAAAAAGTTAAATGTTCATTTTTTCCTTCCATGTTGCTTCTGCTGCTGTGAAGCACCTGAAGGGTTAATAAACTTCTTGAATGTGGTTTTGAGTACCTTGAGGGGTGCAGTTTTTAGAATGGTGTCACTTTTGGGTATTTTCAGCCATATAGACCCCTCAAACTGACTTCAAATGTGAGGTGGTCCCTAAAAAAAATGGTTTTGTAAATTTCGTTGTAAAAATGACAAATCGCTGGTCGAATTTTAACCCTTATAACTTCCTAACAATAAAAAATTTTGTTTCCAAAATTGTGCTGATGTAAAGTAAACATGTGGGAAATGTTATTTATTAACTATTTTGTGTCACATATCTCTCTGGTTTAACAGAATAAAAATTCAAAATGTGAAAATTGCGAAATTTTCAAAATTTTCGCCAAATTTCCGTGTTTATCACAAATAAATGCAGAATTTATTGACCTAAATTTACCACTAACATGAAGCCCAATATGTCACGAAAAAACAATCTCAGAACCGCTAGGATCCGTTGAAGCGTTCCTGAGTTATTACCTCATAAAGGGACACTGGTCAGAATTGCAAAAAACGGCAAGGTCTTTAAGGTCAAAATAGGCTGGGTCTTGAAGGGGTTAAGGAGTGCAGTTTTAAAAATGCTGTTACTTTTGGGTATTTTCTGTCATATAGGCCCCTGAAAGTCACTTCAAACAGATTGATCTATTTCAAGTGTTTATTTCTGTTAATGTTGATGATTATGGCTTACAGCCAATGAAAACCCCAAAGTCATTATCTCAGTAAATTAGAATACTTTATAACACCAGCTTGAAAAAATTATTTTAAAATCCGAAATGCTGGCCTACTGAAATGTATATTCAGGAAATGCACTCAATACTTGGTCATAGCTCCTTTGGCATCAATTACTGCATCAATGCAGAATGGCATGGAGGCGATCAGCCTGTGGCACTGCTGAGGTGTTATGGAAGCCCAGCTTGCTTTGACAGCAGCCTTCAGCTCGTCTGTGGGGTCTGGTGTCTCTCACCTTCCTCTTTATAATACCCCATTAAGGTCAGATGAGTTTGCTGGCCAATCAAGCACAGTTATACTGTTGTTTTTACACCAGGCAATGGCACATTTGGCAGTGTGGACAGGTGCCAAGTCCTGCTGGAGAATGAAATTTGCATCTCCAAAAACCTTGTCGGCAGAGGAAAGCATGAAGTGCTTTAAAATTTCCTGGTAGACAGACAGTGGACCTACACCAGCAGATGAAATGGCTCCCGAAACATTCACTGATTGTGGAAAGTTCACACTAGACCTCAAGCAGCTTAGATTGTATGTCTCTCCATTCTTCCTCCTGACTTTGGGTCCTTGATTTCCAAGGTCTAGTGTCAAGTATCCACAATCAATGATGGTTTCAGGAGCCATGTCATCTGCTGGTGTAGGTCCACTGTCCTTTAACAAGACCAAAGTCAGTGCAGCTGTCTACCAGGAAATTAACGTATTGATATTTTAATTTTGTGAGTTTCACCTGTATGTTTAAAAATGATATTGATGTAAAATAGACATGTGGTAAATGCTATTTATTAACTACAGTGTGTCCATAAAGTCATGGTGTACTTTTGACCAGTCACTGGAAAGCAAAAAAAATCGATAGAAATGTGAAATCTGCTCCAAATAAAAGAAAAACTCTCCCAGTTTCATACCTATCACCTTATCCTGCATCAGGCCACACCACACATTTACTTTAGGGGTGTTACCTTCGTACTCAACATAGGCAGGAGCATGTCGTAGACCTGGCAGTGTTTTAATCAGAGTTCAGTTTACCAGGGGTTAATCTGACTGGGTGCTCAGCAACAGCTTAAATGAGTTTGTGTTGTTTGATTGGTTCTTGTTATCTCTCCTCATGAACAGGTCTGATATAACTGGGCCAGAGAAAGGGTACCAAAATGTAAACTATAAAAGTGCACCATGACTTTACGGACACACTGTATATTGTATGATATATCTGTCTGATTTAAGGCATAAAAATTAAAAGGTAGAAAAATGCTAAATTTTCTCTAAAATTCCGATTTTTTTCACAAATAAAAACAAAAAATATTGGCTTAAATTTACCACTAAAAACAAATACTTTATGTGAAACTACAAAAGGAGAACATGGAGTATACAAACCTCATATGTAATGAAAAAATAACAAAGAAACATATTTAGTAAAAAATATTTATATTATATTAATAGTTATATTGATATTTAAGTTTTTCAGCTATTTTGTAAACTTGTAATTATATTTTCCTATTGTGATTCTGTTCTTGTTTAATTGTGTGTTTTTCATCTTTTTGTTTAATTTAGTAGTTTATCATCTTGACGTGTGATTTAAACTTTTGCCATCAGTCCTTCTGCCCCCTACTGATCAGATCTTCTGGATTGACGCTTTTTTTGGCCATCTGTTATATTACTTGAATGTATTTATTTAAAACATTTATGTATGGTTCTTAGCTTATAAAGGATCACTGTCATAATCACTTTCTGTTATAGGGAATCACATTGATAATTCAATGTCCTCACTTTTCATTCATGTATTCACTAGAGTTGAGCGAAACGGATCGGTCATTTTCATAAGTCGCCGACTTTTGGCAAAGTCGGGTTTCATGAAACCCGACCTTTCTGTGTGGGGTCGGCCACGCGGTCGGCGACCTTCGTGCCACAGTCGCGTTTCCTATGATGCGTTCAGCGCCATTTCTCAGCCAATGAACGTGGACGCAGAGTGTGGGCAGCGTGATGACATAGGTCCTGGTCCCAACCATCTTAGAGAAGGGCATGGCAGTAATTGGCTTGCTTTCTGCGGCGTCACAGGGGCTATAAAGGGGCGTGCACGCCGACCGCCATCTTACTGCTGCCGATGTGAGTATAGGGAGAGGTTGTTGCCACTTCGTCAGAAGCAGGGATAGCGTTAGGCAGGGTACATTCACCCCCAAACCGCTTGTCCTGTAGCGATTTCCACTGTCCAACACCAACTTTTCTTTGCAGGGACAGTGGGGGCTAGATTTTTCTTCATCAGCTCTGTAGCTTATTGGGCTGCCCTAGAAGGCTCCCTGATAGCTGCATTGCTGTTTGTATGCCGCTGTGCAAACCAACTGCTTTTTTCAAAGCACAAATCCTGTTGCTCCTTCCTTTCTGCACAGCTATCTTGTTTGTTTGTCCACACTTTTGACTTTTGTGTGCAGCAGTCCTTTTTATTGCTGCCTGCCATACTTTTCTGAGATTACTCTAGGGAGATAGTAATTGTAGTACAGTCCCTTTTTTTTTGTTATATATCTTCAAGCCACTTTCTGCCACAGAAAATATACTCTAATACAGTGGCCCTGATATATTTACTAGTCTCCCAGAAAAAATAAAAAAGGGGGAGATTAAGATTGGCAAATCTGCATCTGTGCCAGTCCTGTCTGTGGCATCTGTCTGTCATGTTCTGCCACAGAAAATATACTGTATTACAGTGGGCCTGATTTATTCACTATTCTCCCAGAAAAACTAAAAAAGGGGGAGATTAAGATTGGCAAATCTGCATCTGTGCCAGTCCTGTCTGTGGCATCTGTCTGTCATTTTCTGCCACAGAAAATATACTGTATTACAGTGGGCCTGATTTATTCACTATTCTCCCAGAAAAACTATAAAAGGGGGAGATTAAGATTGGCAAATCTGCATCTGTGCCATTCCTGTCTGTAATATCTGTCTGTCATTTTCTGCCACAGAAAATATACTGTATTACAGTGGGCCTGATTTATTCACTATTCTCCCAGAAAAAAAAAAGGGGGGAGATTTTTATTGGCAGTGTGTGCATTTGCGTCAGTCCTGTTAGTGGCATATCTGTCTGCCACTTAAGCTGTGTACTGTTATACAGTGGGCCTGATTTTCCCTGCAGTCTCACCCACCTTTAAAGGGAGATGTAAATTCACCACAAGTTTGCGTAAACCTTGTAACTGGTTTTACAGTACCAAATACCGTTTGTTTGGTTACATTTTTGAAAGAATGAGGGAGTCTGGTGGAAGAGGTCGTGGCAGTGGGCGGTCACTGCCAGCTGGTAATGATGGTAGTGGTGGTGGAGCATCAGGTGGTCGTAGGAAAAGCAATATAGCACTTCAGTCTCAAGTTTTTGAGCCAGCGTCATCGTCTGGCTACACAAGGCCTCGAACGCTCCCTTTTCTGGGAGTAGGAAAACTGCTTTTAAAGCCGGAGCAGCAGGAACAAGTTTTGGCTTTCCTTGCTGACTCTGCCTCTGGCTCTTTCGCCTCCTCTTCAGAAAGTGCAAAATGTAAAAGCAGCGCGTCTTCAGTGGATGTTCCCGGTCAGGGACAAGTCGCTTCCTTGTGTTCTTCACCCAGAACAACAGAGAAGGATGCATCAGGCGACACAACGGGTTACTCCATGGAGCTCTTTACACATACCGTGCATGGGTTAGAAAGGGAAATTGTTAACAGGCCATGCCCATTTCAAGATGAATCAGACATGGAGTGCACAGATGCGCAGCCACAGCCAGATTATTATGCTGTTCCTTTGACTCAGATCAGAACATTGCCCTCGCAGTGTACTGAGCCAGAATCTGACCCTGATGAGACTATGGAGCCCCGTCACGAACGCTATAGCACCGGCTTACAAGGTGACACAGAGGAAGGTGCACAGGACATAGAAGAGGAGGTCATGGATGACCCAGTTGTTGACCCCGATTTTCAGCCATTGGGGGAACAGAGGGCAGGTGGCAGTAGCTCTGAAGTGGAGGAGGAGGAGCCGCAGCAGGCATCAACATTGCAACAGGTTCCATCTGGCAGGCCCGCATCTGGCCAAAAACGTGTGGCAAAACCAAAACCAGTTGTAGGACAGCGTGGCCATCCGGTTAAAGTAGCTCAGTGTGCAATGCCTGAAAAGGTATACGATAGTAGGAAGAGTGCAGTCTGGCATTTTTTTAAACGAGATCCAAATGTTCAGTGCAAAGTCATCTGTAAAAAATGCTCAAGGACCTTCAGCAAAGGTCAGAATGTTAAAAATCTAAATACAAGCTGCATGCGTAGACATTTAAACACCATGCACTTGCAAGCCTGGACTAACTACCAAACGTCCCTTAACGTTGTAGCACCCTCTCACAATGAAGCTAGTCAGCAACGCTACATCCCTTCCCTCACTGTAAACCCACCATTTACCACACCACCTGCAGTAAATGTGGAGGTTTCATCGCAAGGCCAAAGCAGTCAGGGAATCACCAGGTTCGTGGTAGGAAACACTGTATGTAGGGCAACAGCAAGAATACCACCACCATCCCTCTCTCAGTCTGCCATGTCCACCGGCACCCCCGCTAGTTCCACCATATGCAGCTCTCCAGTCCAACTCACCCTACATGAGACTCTCATTAGGAAAAGGAAGTACTCATCCTCACATCCGCGTACACAGGGTTTGAACGCACACATTGCTAGACTAATCTCGTTAGAGATGATGCCCTACCGGTTAGTTAAAAGCAAAGCTTTCAAAGCCCTGATGGACTACGCTGTACCATGCTACGAGCTACCCAGTCAACACTTCTGTTCGAGAAAAGCCATCCCAGCCCTCCACCAGCATGTAAAAGACCGCATTGTCCATGCACTCAGGCAATCGGTGAGTAGAAAGGTGCACCTGACAACAGATGTATGGACCAGTAGGCATGGCCAGGGGCATTACGTCTCCATCATGGCACACTGGGTTAATGTGGTGGATGCAGGGTCCACAGGGTACAGCAATATTGGTACAGTTCTGCCTAGCCCAAGGTCTAGGAAACAGTTGGCTGTAGGCGTTCGCCCCCCCTCCTCCTCCTCCTCGTCCTCCAGCAGAAGTGAGAGCTCGTCCACAGACCGCAGTCGCACGAGCACTCCATCCGCAGCTGCCACTGTTGCACACGAGGTGTCCCATTATGGAACAGCTAGTGGCAAGCGTCAGCAGCCTGTATTGGCAACGAAGTGTTTGGGCGATAACAGACACACCGCGGAAGTTCTGTCAGAGTTCTTGCAGCAAGAAACTCAGTCATGGCTGGGCACTGTACATCTTGAGGCAATTTAAAAGAAACACAGATACACCAACCAAATAAAATAAATTATATAAATATATATGCAAATAATTAATAATAAAACACTGGTGGTGTATTGTGAAAGGGTAGTGACTAAACACCAAGGATAAAGAATCAACCACAACTAGAACATGAACGGCCGAGAAAGTGTACCCACGCAGAAAATATTACTCAAATATCCTTTATTTATTGTGACAAGTGGTACAATAATAAATAATCAAACATCAGTACGCGAACTGATGTTTGATTACTTATTATTGTACCACTTGTCACCATAAATAAAGGATATTTGAGTAATATTTTCTGCGTGGGTACACTTTCTCGGCCGTTCATGTTCTAGTTGTGGTTGATTCTACATCTTGAGGCAGGCAAGGTAGTGAGTGATAACGGAAGGAATTTTATGGCTGCCATAGCCCTTTCACAACTGAAACACATTCCTTGCCTGGCTCACACCTTACACCTGGTGGTGCAGTGCTTCCTGAAAAGTTATCCGGGGTTACCCGACCTGCTCCTCAAAGTGCGCAGATGCTCGCACATCCGCCGTTTGCCCGTACACTCCAGCCGTATGTAGAACCATCAGCGGTCTTTGAACCTTCCCCAGCATCGCCTAATCATCGACGTTGCAACAAGGTGGAACTCCACACTGCACATGCTTCAGAGACTGTGCGAACAGAGGCGTGCTGTTATGTATTTGTGGGGGGATACACATACACGGGTAGGCAGTTGGATGGCAGACATGGAGTTGTCAGGTCTGCAGTGGTCGAAGCAACAAGACCTGTGTCAAGTCCTTCAGTGTTTTGAGGAATGCACATGGCTGGTTAGTGCAGACAACGCCATAATAAGCATGAGCCTACCCCTTTATGCATCTGCTGATGCAAAGTTTGACTCACATAAAGGAGCAGGCGCCTGCAGCCGAGGACGAGGGAAGCCTTGATGACAGTCAGACATTGTCTGGTCAGGGAAGTCTACAGGACGAGGTGGCGGGCGAAGAGGAGGAGGACGAGGAGGATGATGGGGATGAGTATTTTTTGGATGAGGAAGTTTCTCAAGGGGCAATAGAAACTGGTGGCGTTGCAAGGCCGGGTTCAGGGTTTTTGAGGGAGACAAGTGACGTTGATTTGCCCGAAAGTGCTCCTCAACCCAGCACAAGCACTGATTTGACAACTGGAACTTTGGCCCACATGGCGGATTATGCCTTGCGTATCCTCAAAAGGGACCCACGCATTATAAAAATGATGACCGATGACGATTACTGGTTGGCCTGCCTCCTTGATCTTCGCTATAAAGGCAAATTGCTAAATATCATGCCACATTAGAACCTTGAACAAATATTGGCAACCAAACAAGCAACTCTTGTAGACCGTTTGATTCAGGCATCCCCAGCACACAGTGCCGGTGATGGTTCTCACGCGAGCTGCAAGGGGCAACAGGGCAGAGGTGTTAGAGGTGCACAAATCAGAAGTGGCGTTGGACAGAGGGGTTTTCTGACCAGGTTGTGGAGTGATTTCGCAATGACCGCAGACAGGACAGGTACTGCAGCATCAATTCAAAGTGACAGGAGACAACATTTGTCCAGTATGGTTACTAACTATTTTTCCTCCCTTATCGATGTTCTCCCTCAACCATCATTCCCATTTGATTACTGGGTATCCAAAATAGACACCTGGCCTGAATTGGCCGAATATGCATTGCAGGAGCTTGCTTGCCAAGCAGCTAGTGTGCTATCAAAAAGAGTATTCAGTGCTGCTGGTTCAATACTGACCGAAAAAAGGACTCATCTGGCTACCCAAAATGTTGATGAGCTAATCTTCATTAAAATGATCCACTTATGGATTTCTAATTATTTTGCCCCACCTTTCCCGGCTGACACCTAGCTTTCCTGTTAAAAGGTCTTGCTTTTGGACTGGTCTTACTGACTGTTCCAATCTCTTAATTTGCAGCTGCTGTTTGTCCAGCATACGACATGTTTACACCTCCCTAAATGGGCTAACTCCCCCCACGGGGCCGTGGTCTCGTCACTTGGCGCAAGCACCCGTGAGAGTGCCGTTTGTCTGAAGAGGTGGGTGTGCCCACTTTTGGTCGACGGCACTGCCACTGGGTCCCTCATAGTACAATGAAGTGTCTCTGGCGGTGGTGGCGCGCACCCAACGTCGGACACACCATTGTAACATGAGGGGCCCTGGGCCTGTACCACCGCCACGAGAGAGTGTCCCCCCCAGCTCAAACAGTGCTCTACCACTTGCAAAATTATCTCTCACAGCTCCACCACTGTTTAGTCTATGCACTGAAATCCTTAAATGCCTGGCACTGACAATACCAATTTGTTGACATGTATGATGCTAGTTAAAATATTCAGGGGCCCTGTCCTACATTTACACCAGTAAATACTTTCCGCCAAATTACAATGTCTAAATGTCAGCATAGGATCCCACCCTTGTCGAAGCAAGAAAGGGGAGAAGCCAGCGCTGCCTATGGTCAGAACGCAATACATAAAGTGCAAATGCACATATTGATTTCTAACTGTATTTCAAAATGAGACATTTAGCAAACAATTGATCAATTCTTTGAGCTACCCCGCCACTTCACGGCAATCTCATAATGGGGCAGTCCTACGCTACGTTTTTTATATTCGCTGTGCCATAAAGGCCTCCTAAATAAATTAAAAGCAAGACCACATTAAATGCAAACTGTACCTAGAGCATTTCTGAATCACTCCCATAGCGTCAGAGGGGCAGGTAAGGATAAAGGTTGACCAGGTCCAAACAGACATTTCGGGTCCAACTTCCACACTGCCCAGTCAGCGCCACAGATGAAGAGTGAGACAGGCTGAGACACAGGTGCACAATTAAACAGAGCTTAAGGCAGGGCAGGGCTGCTGTATGTGTGTACAGCAGCCTATCAATCACAGGAAACACAGAAAGAATGGCGCACATGACCAGGCGACGCACGGCTACAGTGGTGGTCAGCCACGGAACCATTATCGAAGCAAGAAAGGGGAGAAGCCAGCGCTGCCTATGGTCAGAACGCAATGCATAAAGTGCAAATGCACATATTGATTTCTAACTGTATTTCAAAATGAGACATTTAGCAAACAATTGATCAATTCTTTGAGCTACCCCGCCACTTCACGGCAATCTCATAATGGGGCAGTCCTACGCTACGTTTTTTATATTCACTGTGCCATAAAGGCCTCCTAAATAAATTAAAAGCAAGACCACATTAAATGCAAACTGTACCTAGAGCATTTCTGAATCACTCCCATAGCGTCAGAGGGGCAGGTAAGGATAAAGGTTGACCAGGTCCAAACAGACATTTCGGGTCCAACTTCCACACTGCCCAGTCAGTGCCACAGATGAAGAGTGAGACAGGCTGAGACACAGGTGCACAATTAAACAGAGCTTAAGGCAGGGCTGCTGTATGTGTGTACAGCAGCCTATCAATCACAGGAATCACACCTGTACCTAAGTATGCCACCCAATTTTTTTTTTGTTTTGTTTTTTTGCGAGACATTAAAATCTATTTATTTTTTGGGAGTACTAACTGTGTCAGACACTCCTTCCAATTGTCCTCCGCTGACCACACCAATGCTGCCTGTGTACCCCTGCAACATAATTCATACTGCATTGAGCCTATTTTGTTATTTTAGGCCTACTAAGTCTGTCTGCGGTCAATCCTACCAATTGTCCTCCGGTGACCCCACCAATGCTGCCTGTGTACCCCTGCAACATAATTCAAACTGCATTGAGCCTAAGATTTAAATTTTAGGACTACTAAGTCTGTCTGCGGTCCATCCTACCAATTGTCCTCTGGTGACCGCACCAATGCTGCCTGTGTACCCCTGCAACATAATTCTAACTGCATTGAGCCTAATTTTTTTATTTTAGGCCTACTACTGTAAGTCTGTCTGCGGTCACTCCTTCCAATTGTCCTCCGGTGACCACACCAATGCTGCCTGTGTACCCCTGCAACATAATTCAAACTGCATTGAACCTAAGATTTAAATTTTAGGACTGATAAGTCTGTCTGCGGTCCATCCTACCAATTGTCCTCCGCTGACAACACCAATGCTGCCTGTGTACCCCTACCACATAATCGAAGCTGCATTGAGCCTATTTTCTTATTTTAGGCCTACTAAGTCTTTCTGCTGTCCATCCTACCAATTGTCCTCCGGTGACCACATCAATGCTGCCTGTGTACCCCTGCAACATAATTCAAACTGCTTTGAGCCTAAGTTTTTAATTTTAGGCCTACTAAGTCTGTCTGCGGTCCCTCCTACCAATTGTCCTCCGGTGACCACACTAATACTGCCTGTGTACCCCTGCAACATAATTCTAACTGCATTGAGCCTATTTTTTTTATTTTAGGCCTACTAAGTTTGTCTGCGGTCCCCCCTACCAATTGTCCTCCGCTGACCACACCAATGCTGCCTGTGTACCCCTGCAACATAATTCAAACTGCATTGAGCCTCTGCGTGGTTGTTTGTAGGTTTTTGTGTTGACCGCAAAGCTATCTTTCCTATCCTCGGTCTATTCAGTAAGTCGGGCCTCACTTTGCTAAATCTATTTAATCTCTGTGTTTGTATTTCATCTTTACTCACAGTCATTATATGTGGGGGGCTGCCTTTTCCTTTGGGGAATTTCTCTGAGGCAAGGTAGGCTTGTTTTTCTTTCTTCAGGGCTAGTTAATTTCTCAGGCTGTGCCGAGTTGCATAGGGAGCGTTAGGCGCAATCCACGGCTACCTCTAGTGTGGTGTGATAGGATTAGGGATTGCGGTCAGCAGAGTTTCCACGTCTCAGAGCTCGTCCTATGTTTTTGGTAAATGTCAGGTCACCTTGTGTGCTCTGAACTTCAAGGTCCATTGTGGTTCTGAATTACCTGTTCATAACAGTACTGGAGGCCCTAAGTACTAATGCTTCTCAATAGAGGGAAAAGAGAAGTTCTGAGACCATTTTTTTTTCTTTGCACTGTGTTCTGTCTTTCTTTTCCCCTTTACATCAGGGTGGTTCAGAACACAGGTGTGGACATGGACATTCAAGGTCTGTTCTCTTTGATGGATAATCTCGCTATAAATGTACAGAATATTCAAGATTTAGTGGTTCAGAATCCTATGTTAGAACCTAAGATTCCTATTCCTGAGTTATTTTCTGGCGATAGAGCAAAGTTTTTGAATTTTAAAAATAATTGTAAACTATTTCTGGCTCTGAAACCCCGCTCCTCTGGTGACCCAGTTCAACAAGTTAAGATCATTATTTCTTTATTACGTGGTGACCCTCAAGACTGGGCATTTTCCCTTGCGCCAGGAGATCCTGCATTATGTAATATTGATGCGTTTTTTCTGGCGCTCGGATTGCTGTACGAAGAACCCAATTCAGTGGATCAGGCAGAGAAAAATTTGCTGGCTCTGTGTCAGGGTCAGGATGAGATAGAGATTTATTGTCAGAAGTTTAGAAAGTGGTCCGTGCTCACTCAATGGAATGAATGTGCGCTGGCAGCTATTTTCAGAAAGGGTCTCTCTGAAGCCCTTAAGGATGTCATGGTGGGATTTCCTATGCCTGCTGGTCTGAATGAGTCTATGTCTTTGGCCATTCAGATCGGTCGACGCTTGCGCGAGCGTAAATCTGTGCACCATTTGGCAGTATTATCTGAGCATGAACCTGAGCCTATGCAGTGCGATAGGACTTTGACCAGAGCTAAAAGGCAAGAACACAGACGTCAGAATGGGCTGTGTTTCTACTGTGGTGATTCCACTCATGCTATCTCCGATTGTCCTAAGTGCACTAAGCGGTTCGCTAGGTCTGCCACCATTGGTACGGTACAGTCGAAATTTCTTTTGTCCGTTACTTTGATCTGCTCTTTGTCTTCCTATTCTGTCATGGCATTTGTGGATTCAGGCGCTGCCCTGAATTTGATGGACTTGGAGTATGCTAGGCGCTGTGGGTTTGTCTTGGAGCCCTTGCAGTGTCCTATTCCATTGAGAGGAATTGATGCTACGCCTTTGGCCAAGAATAAGCCTCAGTATTGGACCCAGCTGACCATGTGCATGGCTCCTGCGCACCAGGAGGATATTCGCTTTCTGGTGTTGCATAATCTGCATGATGTGGTCGTGTTGGGGTTGCCATGGCTACAAGTCCATAACCCAGTATTAGATTGGAAATCAATGTCTGTGTCCAGCTGGGGTTGTCAGGGGGTACATGGTGATGTTCCATTTCTGTCTATCTCATCATCCACCCCTTCTGAGGTCCCAGAGTTCTTGTCTGATTACCGGGATGTATTCGATGAGCCCAAGTCCAATGCCCTACCTCCGCATAGGGATTGTGATTGTGCTATCGATTTGATTCCTGGTAGTAAGTTTCCTAAGGGTCGACTGTTTAATTTATCTGTACCTGAGCACGCCGCTATGCGGAGTTACGTGAAGGAGTCTTTGGAGAAGGGTCATATTCGCCCGTCATCGTCGCCATTGGGAGCGGGGTTCTTTTTTGTGGCCAAGAAGGATGGTTCGCTGAGACCTTGTATTGATTACCGCCTTCTAAATAAAATTATGGTCAAATTTCAGTACCCCTTGCCGCTGCTGTCTGATTTGTTTGCTCGGATTAAGGGGGCTAGTTGGTTCACCAAGATAGATCTTCGTGGTGCGTATAATCTTGTGCGTATTAAACGGGGCGATGAATGGAAAACAGCATTTAATACGCCCGAGGGCCATTTTGAGTTCCTGGTTATGCCATTCGGACTTTCTAATGCTCCATCAGTGTTTCAGTCCTTTATGCATGACATCTTCCGAGAGTACCTGGATAAATTCCTGATTGTATACTTGGATGATATTTTGGTCTTCTCGGATGATTAGGAGTCTCATGTGAAGCAGGTCAGAATGGTGTTCCAGGTCCTGCGTGCTAATTCTTTGTTTGTGAAGGGGTCAAAGTGACTCTTTGGTGTTCAGAAGATTTCATTTTTGGGGTTCATTTTTTCTCCTTCTACTATCGAGATGGACCCTGTTAAAGTTCAGGCCATTTATGATTGGACTCAGCCAACATCTCTGAAGAGTCTGCAGAAGTTCCTGGGCTTTGCTAATTTTTATCGTCGCTTCATCGCTAATTTTTCTAGCATTGCTAAACCGTTGACTGATTTAACCAAGAAGGGTGCTGATGTGGTCAATTGGTCTTCTGCTGCTGTGGAAGCTTTTCAGGAGTTGAAGCGTCGTTTTTCTTCTGCCCCTGTGTTTTGCCAACCAGATGTTTCGCTTCCGTTCCAGGTCGAGGTTGATGCTTCCGAAATTGGAGCAGGGGCTGTTTTGTCGCAGAGAAGTTCTGATTGCTCGGTGATGAAACCATGCACCTTCTTTTCCAGGAAATTTTCGCCTGCTGAGCGAAATTATGATGTTGGCAATCGAGAGTTGCTAGCCATGAAGTGGGCATTCGAGGAGTGGTGTCATTGGCTTGAAGGAGCTAAGCATCGCGTGGTGGTCTTGACTGATCACAAAAACTTGACTTATCTCGAGTCTGCCAAACGGTTGAATCCTAGACAGGCTCGTTGGTCGCTGTTTTTCTCCCGTTTTGACTTTCTGGTTTCGTACCTTCCGGGCTCTAAAAATGTTAAGGCGGATGCCCTGTCTAGGAGTTTTGTGCCCGATTCTCCGGGTTTGCCTGAGCCGGCGGGTATTCTCAAAGAGGGGGTAATTTTTTCTGCCATCTCCCCTGATTTGCGACGGGTGCTGCAAAAATTTCAGGCTAATAAACCTGACCGTTGCCCAGCGGAGAAACTGTTTGTCCCTGATAGGTGGACGAATAAAGTTATCTCTGAGGTTCATTGTTCGGTGTTGGCTGGTCATCCTGGAATCTTTGGTACCAGAGATTTGGTGGCTAGATCCTTTTGGTGGCCGTCTCTGTCGCGGGATGTGCGTTCTTTTGTGCAGTCCTGTGGGATTTGTGCTCGGGCTAAGCCCTGCTGTTCTCGTGCCAGTGGGTTGCTTTTGCCCTTGCCGGTCCCGAATAGGCCTTGGACACATATCTCTATGGATTTTATTTTGGATCTCCCCGTCTCTCAAAGAATGTCGGTCATTTGGGTGGTTTGTGATCGCTTCTCTAAGATGGTCCATTTGGTGCCCTTGTCTAAATTGCCTTCCTCCTCTGATTTGGTGCCGTTGTTTTTCCAGGATGTGGTTCGTTTACATGGCATTCCAGAGAACATCGTTTCTGACAGAGGTTCCCAGTTTGTTTCGAGGTTTTGGCGAGACTTTTGTGCTAGGATGGGCATTGATTTGTCTTTTTCCTCGGCTTTCCATCCTCAGACAAATGGCCAGACTGAACGAACCAATCAGACCTTGGAAACATATCTGAGATGTTTTGTTTCTGCTGATCAGGATGATTGGGTGTCCTTTTTGCATTTGGCTGAGTTCGCCCTTAATAATCGGGCCAGCTCAGCTACTTTGGTTTCGCCGTTTTTCTGCAATTCTGGGTTCCACCCTCGTTTCTCTTCAGGGCAGGTTGAGACTTCGGACTGTCCTGGTGTGGATACTGTGGTGGATAGGTTGCAGCAGATTTGGACTCATGTAGTGGACAATCTGACTTTGTCCCAGGAGAAGGCTCAACGTTTTGCTAACTGCAGGCGCTGTGTGGGTCCCCGACTTCGTGTTGGGGATTTGGTTTGGTTGTCATCTCGTTATATTCCTATGAAGGTTTCCTCTCCTAAATTTAAGCCTCGTTTCATTGGTCCATATAGGATTTCTGAGGTTCTTAATCCTGTGTCTTTTCGTTTGACTCTTCCAGCTTCTTTTTCCATCCATAACGTGTTCCATAGGTCATTGTTGCGGAGATACGTGGCACCTGTGGTTCCATCTATTGATCCTCCTGCTCCGGTTTTGGTTGAAGGGGAATTGGAGTATATAGTGGAGAAGATTTTGGATTCTCGTGTTTTGAGACGGAAACTCCAGTATCTGGTTAAGTGGAAGGGTTATGGTCAGGAGGATAATTCCTGGGTCTTTGACTCTGATGTCCATGCTGCCGATCTGGTTCGTGCCTTTCATGTGGCTCATCCTGGTCGGCCTGGGGGCTCTGGTGAGGGTTCGGTGACCCCTGCTCAAGGGGGGGTACTGTTGTGAATTCTATGGCCAAGCTCCCTCCTGTGGTCGAGAGTGGTACTGCGGCTTCTGAGTTTCCTTCCTCAGGTGTTGAGGTTAAGTCGTTAGGTGCTGCTCTATTTAACTCCACCTGGTGCTTTGATCCTGGCCTCCAGTCAATGTTCTAGTATTGGTCTTGCTTCCTCCTGGATCGTTCCTGTGGCCTCTCTATCCTGCATAAGCTAAGTTCTGCTTGTGTTATTTTTGTTTGCTATATTTTCTGTCCAGCTTGCTATATTGGTTTTTTCTTGCTTGCTGGAAGCTCTGAGACGCAGAGGGAGCACCTCCGTACCGTTAGTCGGTGCGGAGGGTCTTTTTGCCCCTCTGCGTGGTTGTTTGTAGGTTTTTGTGTTGACCGCAAAGCTATCTTTCCTATCCTCGGTCTATTCAGTAAGTCGGGCCTCACTTTGCTAAATCTATTTCATCTCTGTGTTTGTATTTCATCTTTACTCACATTATATGTGGGGGGCCGCCTTTTCCTTTGGGTAATTTCTCTGAGGCAAGGTAGGATTGTTTTTCTTTCTTCAGGGCTAGTTAGTTTCTCAGGCTGTGCCGAGTTGCATAGGGAGCGTTAGGCGCTATCCACGGCTACCTCTAGTGTGGTGTGATAGGATTAGGGATTGCGGTCAGCAGAGTTTCCACGTCTCAGAGCTCGTCCTATGTTTTTGGTAAATGTCAGGTCACCTTGTGTGCTCTGAACTTCAAGGTCCATTGTGGTTCTGAATTACCTGTTCATAACACCATCCTACCAATTGTCCTCCGGTGACCACACCAATGCTGCCTGTGTACCCCTGCAACATAATTCAAACTGCATTGAGCCTATTTTTTTTATTTTAGGCCTACTAAGTCTGTCTGCGGTCCCTCCTTCCAATTGTCCTCCGCTGATCACACCAATGCTGCCTGTGTACCCCAACCACATAATCGAAGCTGCATTGAGCCTATTTTGTTATTTTAGGCCTACCAAGTCTGTCTGCAGTCTATCCTACCAATTGTCCTCCGGTGACCACACCAATGCTGCCTGTGTACCCCTGCAACACAATTCTAACTGCATTGAGCCTATTTTTTTTATTTTAGGCCTACTAAGTCTGTCTGCGGTCTCTCCTTCCAATTGTCCTCCGCTGACCACACCAATGCTGCCTGTGTACCCATGTAACCTTTTTTAAACCTGCAGCGAGCCAACTTTGTGGTGTAAGGCCTACTAGCAGTGTCTGTATGCGCCACTCAATACAACTATCCTCCTCTGAAAAAAAAATGAGCTGCAATTGTCTGGTTTTCAGCCTGTCAGAATTTTAAAACTGCATTGGGGCCACAAGTTTCGTTGGGGTCTACAAACTGTGTCTGCAGCTCCAAGGTGTTCTCCAGGTTGCCTCTCCCTAGCTTCTATCTTCAGGCTCTCGTTAAATAGTTGTTAATATAACACTGCATTACGCCTACAAGTTGGGTCTGGGTTCTAGAGACGGTGTCTGCCGCTCAAAAGTGTTCTCCAGGTTTCCTTTCCCTAGCTTCTATCTTCAGGCTCTCGTTAAGTAGTTGTTTATATAACACTGCATTAGGCCTACAAGTTGGGTCTGGGTTCTAGAAACGGTGTCTTCCGCTCCAAGGTGTTCTCCAGGTTGCCTCTCCCTAGCTTCTATCTTCAGGCTCTCGTTAAGTAGTTGTTAATATAACACTGCATTAGGCCTACAAGTTGGGTCTGGGTTCTAGAGACGGTGTCTGCCGCTCCAAGGTGTTCTCCAGGTTGCCTCTCCCTAGCTTCTATCTTGAGGCTCTCGTTAAGTAGTTGCTAATATAACACTACATTAGGCCTACAAGTTGGGTCTGGGTTCCAGAGACGGTGTCTGCCGCTCCAAGGTGTTCTCCAGGTTGCCTCTCCCTAGCTTCTATCTTCAGGCTCTCGTTAAGTAGTTGTTAATATAATACTCCATTAGGCCTACAAGTTGGGTCTGGGTTCTAGAGACGGTGTCTGCCGCTCCAAGGTGTTCTCCAGGTTGCCTCTCCCTTGCTTCTATCTTGAGGCTCTCGTTAAGTAGTTGTTAATATAACACTCCATTAGGCCTACAAGTTGGGTCTGGGTTCTAGAGACGGTGTCTGCCACTCCAAGGTGTTCTCCAGGTTGCATCTCCCTAGCTTCTATCTTGAGGCTCTCGTTAAGTAGTTGTTAATATAACACTGCATTAGGCCTACAAGTTGGGTCTGGGTTCTAGAAACGGTGTCTTTCGCTCCAAGGTGTTCTCCAGGTTGCCACTCCCTAGATTCTATCTTCAGGCTCTCGTTGAGTAGTTGTTAATATAACACTGCATTAGGCCTACAAGTTGGGTCTGGGTTCTAGAGACGGTGTCTGCCGCTCCAAGGTGTTCTCCAGGTTGCCTCTCCCTAGCTTCAATCTTCAGGCTCTCGTTAAATTGTTTTTAATACAACACTGCATTTGGCCTACTTGTTTTGTTGGCCCCACTAACGGTGTCTGCCGCTCCTTGCTGTTCTCCTCCACTGAACAAACCAGTGCCGCCTGTTTACTTCTGCTACCAATTTTGAACTGCATTTAGCCTACTTACTGATTTGGGCCTACTCACTTTGTCAGCCTCTCATTACAGTTGTTCTCTACTGAACAAAGCAATGCCGCCTGGTTAGTCCTGTTACCAATTTTGAACTGCATTTAGCCCACTTTATTATTTGGGCCTATATCTGTGTTTCCTCCTCATCCTGCACATTGCCCAGCCAGTGATAGATGAGTCTGCTGGTACATTGACCCAGAATGCTACATTCCCCGTGCACGCTACACAGCCAGAATGTGACCCTGCTGAAAGTCAGGTTCCCCTTCCCGCATACCATACCACCTTACACGGGGACAAAGAGGAAGGTGCAGATGAAAGTGCAGGTTCCTTCATCAGGTGGGGGGGAATACTCGTTGGCGACGTCACTGGCACAGGGCCCCTCATAGTACGCAAAAGTGTCGCTGCCAGTGGGAGGCAACCCCGCCGTGCAAACACACTGCTGTACTTTGAGGGGCCCTGTGCCAGTGCCAATGCCAACGAGTGGGCCCCCCCTGCTTGCTCAGGATCACAGCACTTGCAAAGTTTAAATACTTACCTCTCCCTGCTCCACTGCCGTGACGTGGTCCAGATTTCCTGGGCCCACTAAATACTTGAACCAGCCCTACCCCCCACAACTTTAGCCAAATGACCCCCAATTTCCAATGCCTTACTATTATTATAAGGTAAATTAAGATTGACAAGCTTCAGTAACCAGAATGGATGTTTTTGCCATTAAAATGGGCACTGCAGGTGTTTTCCTGGCCTCCACTCACTGCCGACTATGCTCCCCCATTGACTTGCATTGGGTTTCGTGTTTCGGTCGATCCCCGACTTTTTGCGATAATCGGCCGATTTCACTCGACTCGACTTTTGAGATAGTCGGGTTTTGCGAAACCTGACTCGACCCAAAAAAAGGAAAAGTCGCTCAATGCTAGTATTCACATTTTTGTGATTCATGTGCATGGCACTTTATCATGTATTTTCCCTTACATTTTTCTTTTGCTAGTCAATGGCCACTCTAAGCTGAATGTGCCTGCCCTCGTCAGATCGCAAATGCTAAGCAGCTTGAGGCTGGGGAAGTACCAGCATCGGAGACTGGGTGGGAATCCCTGGTACCGTTGACGTGCCTTTTAACTATGTTACTATACCTGAGGAGGTGGTGATGGCGAACTCAGTCGAGGGGTTCAAGAGAGGCCTGGATGTCTTCCTGGAGCAGAACAATATTGTATCATACAATTATTAGGTTCTGTAGAAGGACATAGATCTGGGGATTTATTATGATGGAATATAGGCTGAACTGGATGGACAAATGTCTTTTTTCGGCCTTACTAACTATGTTACTATGTCCCTTTTCCATTATTATCTTCCTATTACCTTCTACTTAATTATCTTTTTTCAGCTTCTTTTGCCTACATTCTTACACTTTTTCTATTTAGCCACACAGTATTGCATATTGCCCACACCTCTTTTCCCTTTTCCTATATGACCACCACCGGTGCACTGAGGATCTTCCTTGACCTCGTTACCAAAGGCATTTGTACAGAGCAACGTGTGTCACTTGATATCACAGGAAGTAAAAAAGTAATGAAAGTGGAAGATTTTAGCGATATCAAGATTTCTTCTATTGGACTTCAATGATTACGCACTAGCTAATTTTTAAAAAAATCTGGAGAATAGCAAAATTTGTGTAATTACAATCATTTTCTTGGAGAAATACTTCATTATCTGTAAAAATTTCAAGGGTGCCAACTAGCGATGAGCTAATGTACTTGTATAACATGTTATCCAAGCATGCTCGGGTGTTGTGCGAGTACTTACTGCATTCTCGAATAATATGAAACAGGGACTCAGGTCCAGAAACCATAATCATACATTAGTCCTGTCCAAATTGGCAGAACTATTTTGAATTGTACCCTGAGATACTTCCTATTAGACAGCTAACCACAAGAAAACGAAGTATAACAACTCACAGTATCAATAAAAGTTATAAGTTTATTAAAACATTAAAAAGAATAGAATATAATCCAACAATATAGTAATATAATCAAACAGAGATATTCGAATATTAGGACAGTGTGCACCGAAAGTACTCAGTATCACATCATGAAGGGGAGGAGGATAAGAATTCTGACAAAAATAATCAGTCCCTGTAGTTATTCATTCTAATAACATAAAGTGCCAATGCTCAATACTCACTAAGATACTAGAGGGACCTAATGCTGCAAAGATATGTCCAGGAAAAATTCCCACGGTCCAGTGACCCGCTATCTCATCGATACAGCAAAGAGTGTTGTTCTCATAGTAAGGTCTTACCCTTCTCCATTAGTGCTGACTAGAGTTGAGCGACCTTGACCTTTTTAGAGTCGAGCCGGGTTTTGCGAAACCCGACTATGTCCAAAGTCGGGTCGAGTGAAATCGGCCGATTATGACGTAAAGTCGGGATCGACCGAAACACGAAACCCAATGCAAGTCAATGGGGCAGCATAGTCGGCAGTGAGTGGGGGCCAGGAAAACACCTAGAGTGCCCATTTTAATGTCAAAACCATCCATTCTTCTTAATGAAGCTTGTCAAGCGTAATTTACCTTAAAATAATTGGAAGGCATTTGAAATTGGGGGTCATTTGGCTAAAGTTGTGGGGGGTAGGGCTGGTTCAAGTAATTAGTGGGCCCAGTAAATCTGGACCACGTCACGGCAGTGGAGCAGGGAGAGGTAAGTATTTCAACTTTGCAAGTGCTGTGATCCTGAGCAAGCAGGGGGGGGCCCACTCGTTGGCATTGGCACTGGCACAGGGCCCCTCAAAGTACAGCGGTGTGTTTGCACGGCGGGGGCGCCTCCCACCGGCAGCAACACTTTTGCGTACTATGAGAGGCCCTGTGCCAGTGACGTCGCCAACTAGTATTCCTCCCCCCACCTGATGAAGGAACCTGCACTTTCATCTGCACCTTCCTCTTTGTCCCCGTGTAAGGTGGTATGGTATGCGGGAAGAGCAACCTGACTTTCAGCAGGGTCACAATGTTGTTGTGTAGCGTGCACGGGGAATGTTGCGTTATGGGTCAATGTACCAGCAGACTCATCTATCACTGGCTGGGCAATGGGCACGATGAAGTGGAAACACAGATATAGGCCCAAAGAAGAAAGTGGGCTAAATGCAGTTCAAAATTGGTAACACAGGAATAACCAGGGGGCATTGCAGTGGAGGACAACTGGAATGAGAGGCTGACACAGAGAGTAGGGCCAAATCAGTAAGTAGTCGAAATGCAGTTCAAAATTGGCAACCGTAGTAAACAGGCGGCACAGCTTTGTTCAGTGGAGGAGAACAGCAAGGAGTGGCAGACACCGATAGTAGGCCCCAACCCAACTAGTAGGCCAAATGCAGTCTAACATTAACAACTACTTAACGAGAGGCTGAAAATGGAATTTCAGGACAGGAAACCAGGAGAACAGCAAGGAGTGGCAGACACCGATAGTAGGCCCCAAACCAACTAGTACGCCAAATGCAGTTGTTCCATTTAACCACAATTTAATGAGAGCCTGAAGATAGAAGCTCAGGAAAGGCAACCTGGGGAACACCTTGGAGTGTAACACACCATCTCTCTCCACCCCATACCCATTTTGTAGGCCTAATGCTGTGTACTTTTCTACAACTACTAAACGAGAGTCGGAAGACCGAAGCAATGGCAAGGAAACCTGGGGAACACCTTGGAGTGTAACACACCATCTCTCTCCACCCCATACCCAATTTGTAGGCCTAATGCAGCCTACTTTCCGACACCTACTAAACGAGAGCATGAAGATCGAAGCTCAGGAAAGGCAACCTGGGGAACACCTTGGAGTGTAACACACCATCTCTCTCCACCCCATACCCATTTTTTAGGCCTAATGCAGTGTACTTTTCTACAACTACTAAACGAGAGTCGGAAGACCGAAGCAATGGCAAGGAAACCTGGGGAACACCTTGGAGTGTAACACACCATCTCTCTCCACCCCATTCCCCATTTTTTAGGCCTAATGCAGCCTACTTTCCGACACCTACTAAACGAGAGCATGAAGATCGAAGCTCAGGAAAGGCAACCTGGTGAAAACCTTGGAGTGTAACACAACCTGTCTCTACACCCCATACACAATTAGTAGGCCTAATGCAGCGTAGTTTCCAACAGCTACTAAACGAGAGCCGGAAGATCGAAGCTCAGGAAAGGCAACCTGGGGAACACCTTGGAGTGTAACACAACCTCTCTCTACACCACGGAAGGGCTGATTCTTAGGAAGGAAGGCTGTTGTAAATAAGCATTGCGCGTCCGAGGGTGATTATATTCTTATTCGGTATCTACTCACCCTCGGACGCGCCATGCTTCTTGATTTGTAATTAATGTTTATTTGCAATGTGCTTTTGACTTACTCAATTATTTTTTTAATTATTGATTTTATTAAATTAATAGTTTAACATCTTATTGGAAATAATTTAAAGGAGACGCGACAGGACAACACTCGGTGGATGCCATATCTGTGTTAACAACTCCAAAAAACTTTCAGTTAACTTCTTGCAGGAGAAAGAAATTGTAGCTGTTGGACCTTTGTAGTACAGTTCCAGATATTTGTTGTGTGTTTGTTTTGATTGTTAAAATGTCTGCATTTGAGATCTCAACACGATCTTATTTTTTATAATCAAATTAATTTTTTAAATATTTTATTAGGTTGGTTCAAGGGGTACACGGGCCGCAGTAGACAGGTCAGTGGAGGCCTAGTGGAAGGAGGGACCACAGACAGGCATCGAAGGCCTAAAATAATAACACATGGCTGTAGGCAATTTTAAATTGGTTCCAGGGGTACACGGGCAGCAGTGCCCTGGTCAGTGTAGTAGTAGTTGAAAGAATGGACCGCAGACAGGCATCGAAGGCCTAAAATAAAAAAATTGGGCTGGCTGTAGGCAATTTTAAATTGGTTCCAGGGGTACACGGGCAGCAGTGGTGTGGTCAGTGGAGGCCTAGTGGAAGGAGTGACCGCAGACAGGCATCGAAGGCCTAAAATATTAACACATGGCTGTAGTCAATTTTAAATTGGTTCCAGGGGTACTTGGGCAGCAGTGCCTTGGTCAGTGTAGTAGTAGTTGAACGAATGGACCGCAGACAGGCATCGAAGGCCTAAAATAAAAAAATTGGGCTGGCTGTAGGCAATTTTAAATTGGTTCCAGGGGTACACGGGCAGCAGTGGTGTGGTCAGTGGAGGCCTAGTGGAAGGAGTGACCGCAGACAGGCATCGAAGGCCTAAAATAATCACACATGGCTGTAGGCAATTTTAAATTGGTTCCAGGGGTACACGGGCAGCAGTGGTGTGGTCAGTGGAGGCCTAGTGGAAGGAGTGACCGCAGACAGGCATCGAAGGCCTAAAATAATAACACATGGCTGTAGGCAATTTTAAATTGGTTCCAGGGGTACACGGGCAGCAGTGGTGTGGTCAGTGGAGGCCTAGTGGAAGGAGTGACCGCAGACAGGCATCGAAGGCCTAAAATAATCACACATGGCTGTAGGCAATTTTAAATTGGTTCCAGGGGTACACGGGCAGCAGTGGTGTGGTCAGTGGAGGCCTAGTGGAAGGAGTGACCACAGACAGGCATCGAAGGCCTAAAATATTAACACATGGCTGTAGTCAATTTTAAATTGGTTCCAGGGGTACTTGGGCAGCAGTGCCCTGGTCAGTGTAGTAGTAGTTGAAAGAATGGACCGCAGACAGGCATCGAAGGCCTAAAATAAAAAAATTGGGCTGGCTGTAGGCAATTTTAAATTGGTTCCAGGGGTACACGGGCAGCAGTGGTGTGGTCAGTGGAGGCCTAGTGGAAGGAGTGACCGCAGACAGGCATCGAAGGCCTAAAATAATAACACATGGCTGTAGGCAATTTTAAATTGGTTCCAGGGGTACACGGGCAGCAGTGGTCTGGTCAGTGGAAGTCTAGTGGAAGGAGTGACCGCAGACAGGCTTCGAAGGCCTAACATAACAAACTTGGGCTGGCTGTAGGCACTTTTAAATTGTTTCCAGGGGTACATGGGCAGCAGTGTATGGTCAGTGGAAGTCTAGTGGAAGGAGTGACCGCAGACAGGCTTCCAAGGCCTAACATAACAAACTTGGGCTGGCTGTAGGCACTTTTAAATTGGTTCCAGGGGTACACGGGCAGCAGTGGTCTGGTCAGTGGAAGTCTAGTGGAAGGAGTGACCGCAGACAGGCTTCCAAGGCCTAACATAACAAACTTGGGCTGGCTGTAGGCACTTTTAAATTGGTTCCAGGGGTACACGGGCAGCAGTGGTCTGGTCAGTGGAAGTCTAGTGGAAGGAGTGACCGCAGACAGGCTTCGAAGGCCTAACATAACAAACTTGGGCTGGCTGTAGGCACTTTTAAATTGGTTCCAGGGGTACATGGGCAGCAGTGTATGGTCAGTGGAAGTCTAGTGGAAGGAGTGACCGCAGACAGGCTTCCAAGGCCTAACATAACAAACTTGGGCTGGCTGTAGGCACTTTTAAATTGGTTCCAGGGGTACACGGGCAGCAGTGGTCTGGTCAGTGGAAGTCTAGTGGAAGGAGTGACCGCAGACAGGCTTCCAAGGCCTAACATAACAAACTTGGGCTGGCTGTAGGCACTTTTAAATTGGTTCCAGGGGTACATGGGCAGCAGTGGTCTGGTCAGTGGAAGTCTAGTGGAAGGAGTGACCGCAGACAGGCTTCCAAGGCCTAACATAACAAACTTGGGCTGGCTGTAGGCACTTTTAAATTGGTTCCAGGGGTACACGGGCAGCAGTGGTCTGGTCAGTGGAAGTCTAGTGGAAGGAGTGACCGCAGACAGGCTTCCAAGGCCTAACATAACAAACTTGGGCTGGCTGTAGGCACTTTTAAATTGGTTCCAGGGGTACACGGGCAGCAGTGGTCTGGTCAGTGGAAGTCTAGTGGAAGGAGTGACCGCAGACAGGCTTCGAAGGCCTAACATAACAAACTTGGGCTGGCTGTAGGCACTTTTAAATTGGTTCCAGGGGTACATGGGCAGCAGTGTATGGTCAGTGGAAGTCTAGTGGAAGGAGTGACCGCAGACAGGCTTCCAAGGCCTAACATAACAAACTTGGGCTGGCTGTAGGCACTTTTAAATTGGTTCCAGGGGTACACGGGCAGCAGTGGTCTGGTCAGTGGAAGTCTAGTGGAAGGAGTGACCGCAGACAGGCTTCCAAGGCCTAACATAACAAACTTGGGCTGGCTGTAGGCACTTTTAAATTGGTTCCAGGGGTACACGGGCAGCAGTGGTCTGGTCAGTGGAAGTCTAGTGGAAGGAGTGACCGCAGACAGGCTTCGAAGGCCTAACATAACAAACTTGGGCTGGCTGTAGGCACTTTTAAATTGGTTCCAGGGGTACATGGGCAGCAGTGGTCTGGTCAGTGGAAGTCTAGTGGAAGGAGTGACCGCAGACAGGCTTCCAAGGCCTAACATAACAAAATTGGGCTGGCTGTAGGCACTTTAAATTGGTTCCAGGGGTACATGGGCAGCAGTGTATGGTCAGTGGAAGTCTAGTGGAAGGAGTGACGGCAGACAGTCTTCGAAGGCCTAACATAACAAAATTGGGCTGACTATAGGCACTTTTAAATTGGTTCCAGGGTAACACGGCCAGCAGTGGCCTGGTCAGTGTAGTAGTTGTAGAAAGAAGGGACCGCAGACAGGCTTCGAAGGCCTAACATAACAAAAATGTCAAAACAATGGTATTGTCAGTGCCAGGCATTGAAGGATGTCAGCGCCTAGACTACACATTGGTGAAGCTGTGAGAGATAATTTTGCTAGTGGTAGAGCACTGTTTGAGCTGGGGGGGGAACTGGCTTGTGGCCGGCGGTACAGGCACAGGGCCCTTCATATTACAACGGTGTGTCTGACGTTGGGTGCGCACCACCACCGCCAGAGACACTTTATTGTACTATGAGGGACCCAGTGGCAGTGCCGTCGACCAAAAGCGGCCACACCCACCTCTTCAGACAAACAGCACTCTCAAGGGTCCAAGCGCAAAGTGGCGATAGCACGGCCCCGTGTGGGGAGTTTGGCCATTTCGTGAGGTGGAAACATGTCGTATGCTGGACAATCAGGTGAAGAAAATTACGAGATTGGAAAAGTCATTCAGAATAGTCCACAGGCAAGACCTTTTCATAGGAAAGCTAGGTGTCAGCCGGGCAGGGTGGGGCAAAAGATTTTGAAATCCAGTTGTGGTTCATTTTAATGAAGGTTAGATCATCTACATTTTGGGTAGCCAGACGAGTCCTTTTTTCTGTTAGTATTGAACCTGCAGCACTGAATACTCTTTCTGATAGGACACTAGCTGCCGGGCAAGCAAGCTCCTGCAATGCATATTCTGCCAATTCTGGCCAGGTGTCTAATTTGGATGCCCAGTAATCAAATGGGAATGACGGTTGAGGGAGAACGTCGATAAGGGATGAAAAATAGTTTGTAACCATACTGGACAAATGTTGTCTCCTGTCACTTTGAATTGATGCTGCAGTACCTGTCCTGTCTGCGGTCATAGAAAAATCACTCCACAACCTGGTCAGAAAACCCCTCTGGCCAACGCCACTTCTGATTTCTGCCCCTCTAACACCTCTGGTCTGCTGGCCCCTGGAGCTCGTGTGAGAACGATCACGGGCGCTGTGTGCAGGGAATGCCAGAAGCAAACGGTCAACAAGAGTTGATTGTTTTGTTGCTAATATTAGTTCCAAGTTCTCATGTGGCATAATATTTTGCAATTTGCCTTTATAGCGAGGATCAAGGAGGCAGGCCAACCAGTAATCGTCATCGTTCATCATTTTTGTAATGCGTGTGTCCCTTTTGAGGATACGCAAGGCATAATCCGCCATGTGGGCCAAAGTTCCCGTTGTCAAATCTGCGGTTGTGCTTGGTTGAGGGGCAGTTGCAGGCAAATCTACGTCACTTGTGTCCCTCAAAAAACCAGAACCCGGCCTTGCCACGCCACCAATTTCCCGTGCCCCCGGGAAAGCTTCCTCATTAAAAATATACTCATCCCCATCATCCTCCTCATCCTCCACCTCCTCTTCGCCCGGTACCTCGTCATGTACACTGCCCTGACCAGACAATCGCTGACTGTCATCAAGGCTTTCCTCTTCCTCTGGTGCAGACGCCTGATCCTTTATGTGCGTCAAACTTTGCATCAGCAGACGCATTAGGGGGATGCTCATGCTTATTATGGCGTTGTCTGCACTAACCAGCCGTGTGCATTCCTCAAAACACTGAAGGACTTGACACATGTCTTGAATCTTCGACCACTGCACACCTGACAACTCCATGTCTGCCATCCTACTGCCTGCCCGTGTATGTGTATCCTCCCACAAAAACATAACAGCCCGCCTCTGTTCGCACAGTCTCTGAAGCATGTGCAGTGTTGAGTTCCACCTTGTTGCAACGTCTATGATTAGGCGATGCTGGGGAAGGTTCAAAGAACGCTGATAGGTCTGCATACGGCTGGAGTGTACAGGCGAACGGCGGATATGTGCGCAAAGTCCACGCACTTTGAGGAGCAGGTCGGATAACCCCGGATAACTTTTCAGGAAGCACTGCACCACCAGGTTTAAGGTGTGAGCCAGGCAAGGAATGTGTTTCAGTTGGGAAAGGGAGATGGCAGCCATGAAATTCCTTCCGTTATCACTCACTACCTTGCCTGCCTCAAGATCTACAGTGCCCAGCCACGACTGCGTTTCTTGCTGCAAGAACTCGGACAGAACTTCCGCGGTGTGTCTATTGTCGCCCAAACACTTCATAGCCAATACAGCCTGCTGACGTATGCCAGTAGCTGCCCCATAATGGGAGACCTGGTGTGCAACAGTGGCAGGTGCGGATGGAGTGTTTGTGCGACTGCGGTCTGTGGACGAGCTCTTGCTTCTGCAGGAGGACGAGGAGGAGGAGGAGGAGGAGGGGGTGCGAACGGCTACAGACAACTGTTTACTAGACCGTGGGCTAGGCAGAACTGTCCCAAACTTGCTGTCCCCTGTGGACCCTGAATCCACCACATTTACCCAGTGTGCCGTGATGGACACGTAACGTCCCTGGCCATGCCTACTGGTCCATGCATCTGTTGTCAGGTGCACCTTTGTGCTCACAGATTGCCTGAGTGCATGGACGATGCGCTCTTTAACATGCTGGTGGAGGGCTGGGATGGCTTTTCTGGAAAAAAAGTGTCGACTGGGTAGCTCGTAGCGTGGTACAGCGTAGTCCATCAGGTCTTTGAAAGCTTCGCTTTCAACTAACCGGTAGGGCATCATCTCTAACGAGATTAGTCTAGCTATGTGGGCGTTCAAACCCTGTGTACGCGGATGCGAGGCTAAGTACTTCCTTTTTCTAACCATAGTCTCATGTAGGGTGAGCTGGACTGGAGAGATGGAGATCGTGGAACTAGCGGGGGTGCCGGTGGACATGGCAGACTGAGAGACGGTGGGAGATGGTATTGTTGCCGCCGGTGCCCTAGATGCAGTGTTTCCTACTACGAAACTGGTGATTCCCTGACCCTGACTGCTTTGGCCTGGCAAAGATACCTGCACAGATACAGCAGGTGGTGCGCTAAATGGTGGTCCTACACTGCCGGAAGGGATGTTGCGTTGATGACTAGCTTCATTGGCCGAGGGTGCAACAACCTTAAGGGACGTTTGGTAGTTAGTCCAAGCTTTCAAATGCATGGTGGTTAAATGTCTATGCATGCAACTAGTATTGAGACTTTTCAGATTCTGACCTCTGCTTAAGGAAGTAGAACATTTTTGACAGATGACTTTGCGCTGATCAATTGGATGTTGTTTAAAAAAATGCCAGACTGCACTCTTTCTAGCATCGGATACCTTTTCAGGCATTGCAGACTGAGCTTTAACCGGATGGCCACGCTGTCCTCCACCAGGTTTTGGCTTTGCCACGCGTTTTGGGCAAGATACGGGCCCGGCAGATGGAACCTGTGGCGATGTTGATGCCTGCTGCGGCCCCTCCTCCTCCTCTGCTTCAGAACTGCTGCCGCCTGCACCCTGTTCCCCCAATGGCTGCCAATCGGGGTCAAGAACTGGGTCATCTAATAACTCTTCTTGTACCTCCTGCGCAACTTCGTCTGTGTCACCGTGTCGTTCGGTGGTATAGCGTTCGTGATGGGGCAACATAGTCTCATCAGGGTCTGATTCTTGATCAGCACCCTGCGAGGGCAATGTTGTGGTCTGAGTCAAAGGACCAGCATAGTAGTCTGGCTGTGGCTGTGCGTCAGTGCACTCCATGTCAGATTCAATTTGTAATGGGCATGGACTGTTAACTGCTTCACTTTCTAAGCCAGGGACGGTATGTGTAAAGAGCTCCATGGAGTAACCCGTTGTGTCGCCTGCTGCATTCTTCTCTGTTGTTGTTTTTGCTGAAGAGGACAAGGAAGTGACTTGTCCCTGACCGTGAACATCCACTAACGACGCGCTGCTTTTACTTTTACCAGTTTCACGAGAGGAGGCAAAAGAGCTAGAGGCTGAGTCAGCAAGATAAGCCAAAACTTGCTCTTGCTGCTCCGGCTTTAAAAGCGGTTTTCCTAATCCCAGAAAAGGGAGCGTTCGAGGCCTTGTGTAGCCGGACGACGAACCTGGCTCCACAGCTCCAGACTTAGGTGCAATATTTTTTTCCCCACGACCACCTGATGCTCCACCACTACCACTACCCTCATTACCAGCTGACAATGAACGCCCCCGGCCACGACCTCTTCCACTAGACTTCCTCATTGTTTTAAAAACGTAACCAAACTAACGTTATTTGTTGCAGTCACACAACTTACACGGTGAGCTATAACTTCAGTATGATTTAGCTACCCCTTTACAGGTTGGTGAGACCACAGCGAAAATCAGGCCCAATGTTACACACTCTTTTTTTGGTGGCTGCAAATTAGAGAGATGCCCCACACGCAGGACTGTCACTGAAGCACAAATGTTAATATTAATGTCACACTATTATTTTTTTTTTATTTTTATTTTTTTCAGGAACACTTTAGAAACCCCCCCAAAAAAAAAACATTGATTTTTGCAGGGAGAATTTAGAAAACAAATGTAACAAACTATATGCTTTCTATGGGCCACTGAGTGAGAGATGACGCACACAGGAATCAGGAGTGGCACACAAGCCCAGAGGCCAATATTTTTCTACCAATGATTGATGGAGTTATTTTCTCTGGTAGATTTTGGAACCCAAATCAAGGAAAAAAAATATAGGCTTTCTATGGACCACAATTGGAGAGAGAGAGAGAGAGAGAGATGGCACACCCAGGAGTCAAGACTGGCACACAAGCAGAAAGGCCAATATTAATCTCCCACTGTTTTTTTTTGTTTTTTTTTTTTTTTTCAGGGAGACTTTAGAAAAAAAAATAATAAAAAAAATATGATTTTATCAGGAAGAATTTAGAAACCAAATAAAATAAAATGATTTTTTCAGGGAGAATTTATAAAACAAATAAAACCAAAAATAGGCGTTCTATGGCCCACTGACTGAGAGATGACGCACCCAGGAGTCAAGACTGGCACACAAGCAGAAAGGCCAATATTAATCTCCCACTGTTTTTTTTTTTTTTTTTCAGGGAGACTTTAGAAAAAAAAATAATAAAAAAAATATGATTTTATCAGGAAGAATTTAGAAACCAAATAAAATAAAATGATTTTTTCAGGGAGAATTTATAAAACAAATAAAACCAAAAATAGGCGTTCTATGGCCCACTGACTGAGAGATGACGCACACAGGAATCAGGAGTGGCACACAAGCCCAGAGGCCAATATTTTTCTACCAATGATTGATGGAGTTATTTTCTCTGGTAGATTTTGGAACCCAAATCAAGGAAAAAAAATATAGGCTTTCTATGGACCACAATTGGAGAGAGAGAGAGAGAGAGAGATGGCACACCCAGGAGTCAAGACTGGCACACAAGCAGAAAGGCCAATATTAATCTCCCACTGTTTTTTTTTTTTTTTTTTTTTTTTTTTCAGGGAGACTTTAGAAAAAAAAATAATAAAAAAAATATGATTTTATCAGGAAGAATTTAGAAACCAAATAAAATAAAATGATTTTTTCAGGGAGAATTTATAAAACAAATAAAACCAAAAATAGGCGTTCTATGGCCCACTGACTGAGAGATGACGCACCCAGGAGTCAAGACTGGCACACAAGCAGAAAGGCCAATATTAATCTCCCACTGTTTTTTTTTTTTTTTTCAGGGAGACTTTAGAAAAAAAAATAATAAAAAAAATATGATTTTGTCAGGAAGAATTTAGAAACCAAATAAAATAAAATGATTTTTTCAGGGAGAATTTAGAAAACAAATAAAACCAAAAATAGGCGTTCTATGGCCCACTGACTAAGAGAGAGAGAGAGAGATGGAACGCTTAGTACTGGCACACAAGCCCAAAGGGCAATATTAATCTCCCTTTTTTTTTCCAGGGAGAATTTCTAAAACCCCCCCAAAAAAAAAAATAGGCTTTCTATGGCCCACTATTTGTGAGAGAGATGGGACGCTCAGGACTGGCACAGATGGCACGCTCAGGACTGGCACAGAAGCCCAGAGGCCAATATTAATCTCCCTTTTTTTCTGGGAGAATTTATAAAACCAAAAAAATATTTAAATAGGCTTTCTATGGCCCACTATTTGTGAGAGAGATGGCACGCTCAGGACTGGCACAGATGGCACGCTCACAACTGGCACACAAGCCCAGAGGCCAATATTAATCTCCCTTTTTTCAGGGAAAATTTATAAAACCAAAAAAAAAATTAAATAGGCTTTCTATGGCCCACTATTTGTGAGAGAGATGGCACGCTCAGGACTGGCACAGATGGCACGCTCACAACTGGCACACAAGCCCAGAGGCCAATATTAATCTCCCTTTTTTCAGGGAAAATTTATAAAACAAAAAAAAAAAATTAAATAGGCTTTCTATGGCCCACTATTTGTGAGAGAGATGGCACGCTCAGGACTGGCACAGATGGCACGCTCACAACTGGCACACAAGCCCAGAGGCCAATATTAATCTCCCTTTTTTTCAGGGAGAATTTATAAAACCAAAAAAAAAATTAAATAGGCTTTCTATGGCCCACTATTTGTGAGAGAGATGGCACGCTCAGGGCTGGCACAGATGGCACGCTCAGGACTGGCACACAAGCCCAGAGGCCAATATTAATCTCCCTTTTTTTCAGGGAGAATTTATAAAACCCCAAAAAAAATAAAATAGGCTTTCTATGGCCCACTATTTGTGAGAGAGATGGCACACTCAGGACTGGCACACAAGCCCAAAGGCCAATATTAATCTCCCACTGTATTTTTATCAGGGAGAATTTATACACCCCACAAAAAAAAATACAGAAAAATGAAAAGGCTTTCTATGGCCCACTATGTGAGAGAGATGGCACACACAGGGATGGCACTCTAGCAGAAATGCCAAATTGCCAATCTTAATCTCCCACCAAAAAAAAAAAAAAAAAAAAACACAGGGAATGTCCTACAATTACTATCTCCCTGCCTGCAGTAATCTCAGCCAGGTATGGCAGGCAGCTACTATCTCCCTGCCTGCAGTAATCTCAGCCAGGTATGGCAGGCAGCAATAAGGAGTGGACTGATGCACAAATGAAATAAAAAGTGTGGACAAACAAAAAAGATAGCTGTGCAGAAAGGAAGGAACAAGAGGATTTGTGCTTTGAAAAAAGCAGTTGGTTTGCACAGCGGCGTACACACAGCAATGCAGCTATCAGGGAGCCTTCTAGGGCAGCCCAATGAGCTACAGCGCTGAGGGGAAAAAAAAAAAAAAAAAACTTCCACTGTCCCTGCACACCGAGGGTGGTGTTGGACAGTGCAAATCGCTGCAGCACAAGCGGTTTTGTGGTTAATGGACCCTGCCTAACGCTATCCCTGCTTCTGACGAAGCGGCAGCAACCTCTCCCTAAGCTCAGATCAGCAGCAGTAAGATGGCGGTCGGCGGGAACGCCTCTTTATAGCCCCTGTGACGTCGCAGACAGCAAGCCAATCACTGCAATGCCCTTCTCTAAGATGGTGGGGACCAGGACCTATGTCATCACGCTGCCCACACTCTGCGTTTACCTTCATTGGCTGAGAAATGGCGCTTTTCGCGTCATTGAAACGCGACTTTGGCGCGAAAGTCGCGTACCGCATGGCCGACCCCGCACAGGGGTCGGATCGGGTTTCATGAAACCCCGACTTAGCCAAAAGTCGGCGACTTTTGAAAATGTTCGACCCGTTTCGCTCAACCCTAGTGCTGACACATGCCCCTACACGCATTTCGCCCACGGCTTCCTCGGGGGGCCCGCATGGTGTATCTATCCCCAACATCCTGTCTTTACAGTTGTCTCCAGCCTGTGCTCCTCAGGTAAAAAAAGTGCGTATATCCTCCAAAGTCCTTTCCGGTCGGCGGTGTCTAAGTCCTTAAAGATACTCATTGCGCATGTCCCAATCCGAAGGCTCCCTCTGGCCAACCCGACTGCACACATCTTCAGGAGTCACAATAGCAGACCTATTTTCCACATACTTAGTGCATCACTTATTCCAGCGGTGCAGCTACCGAACCAAAAGTGTGCTCACGGAACATAAAAATCCAAAATATTACACATATAGAAAAAAACCTACACATCTCTATACACAATAAAGACTAAATATAATACATATAATCAATCAGTTCAACACAATAAATACATGTACAAAAACGAACATATCTAAATACAGTTAAAGAACTGAACATAATCCATACAATCAATTTGTTCAACACAATAAATGCATGTACATTTAAGAACAAACATATGTAAAATCAGACATGACCGGGATATAGCAGAATAAATACCAAATAAACAGTTATTGAGTTATTGTCAATTTGTAAATGCTAAGCAGCTTGAGGCTGGGCAGACGTTAGTTTGTGTTCCCTGAGCAAACTTTTGGTTCTGTAGCTGCACCGCTGGAATAAGTGATGCACTAAGTATGTGGAAAATAGGTTCGCTATTGTGACTCCTGAAAATGTGTGTGGTCGGGTTGGCTAGAGGGAGCCTTTGGATTGGGACATGCGCAATGAGTGTCTTTAAGGACTTAGACACCGCCGACCGGAAAGGACTTTGGAGGGTATACGCACTTTTTTTTACTTGAGGAGCACAGGCTGGAGTTAACCTGGACATACACAGTTTGGTTAACTGTGCAATCACTGGAGGACTGATACAGCTGTCTGGATGCTGAGGTGTAACGGCTGCTGTGATAGGCTTGTGAACTTTAAGGGCATGTCTGTGGGGGTGGTTATCGCTATGGGGATTGTAATGCTGTGCATTGATTGGTGTTATTTCTTTGTTTACAATTTAGTGAAGGGAGCTCTAATCTGATTTGACCTGCTCATAAGAGCAATCAGAGCTTTTTTTACTGTCTATTATATGTATGGGCATTGTGGTAATAAATATATGGGACTGTTTTTAGTATTTTTGTATGTGTGTTAAGGTTATAATGTTTTTTTTCACTTTTGTACTGACACCCTATTGGTGCTTTGTTAATTGTTGGGAGGGGTTATGTTTATATAATGGTGGTTAGAATGCTGTATACTGTGCTTGATAAAGGTCTGTTGACCAAAACGTCGCTACAGAAGGCAGAATAAATGTGAGTCTCTATTTTTTCACCATCCATTGTGGCGCTGTCTTTTTACTTCTACGAGCTGTCATGAGGGGTGCTGGGGAGAGGTGTTTCTTCAAAATTGGGTTGGTCAGCAAAACCGACCAATGCTTCCTTAGAATGGTCCTCATCAGGTCCCATTGTTGGTTATATGTCAAAATAAATCGGACGCCTGTGTCTTTCTCTTTTTTCATTTTAGAGGTACCCCCCTGTGGAGCTAAAAGATCTGTTCTTTTCGTATACTTGGCTCTCACATAGCCTTTCTTAATGCTCCTGTTGCTATATCCCCGTTCTCTAAACCTCTGCCCAAGGTCTCTGGCCTGTCCCTCAAATAGTGCATCAGAGGTGCATATCCTCCGTGGCCGAAGAAATTGGCCGGTTGGAATGGCATTGATCGTGGAGCTCAGATGTGCAGAAGATGCATGTAATAATGCGTTTACAGATGTCTCCTTATGATACATATCAGTGTGTATCGACCCATCATCCTGCACTCTCAACTCCACGTCAATAAAAGACACCACTCTTTGGTCATAAGTGTAAGTGAGTCTGATGTTGGAGTCGTTGCGATTCAAACCCACTATAAATGCTTCCAAATCTGTAGCAGATCTCTGCCAGATAAAAAGGATATCATCTATAAATCGAAACCATCCAAGGACCTGGGGAGCGTCCTGTACACCATCCAGCAGCAAACCCCTCTCCCAATAGCCGAGAAAGAGGTTTGCGTAGGAGGGCGCACACGCCGCCCCCCTAGCGGTACCCCGTTTTTGTAGAAAGAACCGGTCCTTGAATGTGAAAAAGTTATGGGTGAGAATGAATCACAACAAATCCAACACCAGTTCCCTCACATCCGCATCCAAGTTACTAGTCTCCAAAAAGAACTGAGATGCTTGTAGGCCATCCTCTTGCTGGATACTAGTACAAAGGGACTCGACGTCCGCTACCACAAGAAATGCATCAGTATCCAGGGACAGGCCATCAAGTCACCTAAGGATGTCCGTAGTGTCCCTGACATAGGAGGGCAGCGTTTCAACCTGAGGACGCAAGTAATGTTCAATAAATTTGCACACAGGATCGCATAGCCCCCCAATGTCAGAGACAATCGGATGCCCCGGTTGAGACACAGGATCTTTATGGACCTTGGGCAGAAGGTAGAATGTGGGCACAACAGGGCATTTAATCAATAGACCTTTTAAAAATATTTAGAATTGAGAGTCCTCAGTGGTTGATACCACTTTTTTCTTTCCTAGACCTTTTAAGACCTTTTTCGTGATAATCCCCCTCTCATATGCTATCTGTAGGATATAAGTAAGTTCCTTTTGGAAGGAAGATAAAGGGTTCTGTGTCAGTAGGATATATGTTTGTCTATCCCTTAATTGCCTAAAGGCCTCTTTCTTGTACTTCTCCATTGGCCAAACTACCACGTTCCCCCACTTGTCAGCTTGTTTGATAATTACATCATCCAATTGTTTTAACTCTTCCAATGCCTTCCACAGCAGAGAGGTTAGGTTATCCCTATTCCTCCTATTTTGAATTGTTTTAAAACCTTCCGTCACCAGTCTGGTAAAAATATCAACCTGCGGGTATAAAGACAAGGGGGGGAAAGTGGTAGACTTGGAAAAAATTGGCATTGGTAGTGGAGAGGTACCTGCAATATCCGGATTGGATTCACGTTCCAACTGCTCTAAGGCCTCAATTGCTTCCTGTTCTGTAACATGTCCACTCTTCAGACCAGGCATTGGTCTAGAATGGAGTTTGTGCAGTACCAATTTCCAAGAAAATAAATGAAGGTCCTTTAGTGCTAGGAAAAAATTAAAATTATTAGTAGGGGAAAATGACAAACCTAGACCCAATATATCCTTCTGGGTCTGAGACAGCACATGAGAGGACAGATTAATCACCTCCAGTGTATTTGTCTTCGCCTTTTTATCCACAGGGGGTGAGGCAGGTATTCTGCGTTTCTGATTTCCCTTTCCTCCCTCTCTTGATCGGTTCTCTCTAGGGAAGTCCCTCCTTTCCCACATGGTTTTATAAATGTTTGATTATATTACTATATTGTTGGATTTATTCTATTCTTTTTAATGTGTTAATAAACTTATAACTTTTATTGATATTGTGAGTTGTTATTCTTCGTTTTCTTGTGGTTAGCATTCTCGAATAATATGTTCAAGCCCCTTATTAGATAGTCCCAACACATGCAGGGAGCGCCTGTTTGTTAGGCAATACCATCAGGTGTTGCGGCTGTCTAACAGCCATGAAACATGCAGCTGCGGGGACTCAAACATATTATTCGAGCACATGCAAGATAATCGGATAGCACCCAAGCCTGATCGCATAACATGTTATCCAAGCACATTCTCTCATCACTAGTGCCAACACTTCTGGCCATGACTTTATATTAGGAGGATAAAATTTTTTGATGGTAGTGATTCTGTAAAGTTTACATCTAGGGGTGTAGTGAGCACGTTGAAACCACATATGTTTAATATATTTTCAAATCTTTGTGCTGCAAAAATGAGTTTCAGTTATTTTTCTTTTGTTTTTAAAAGAGATACTAGTAGATTAGTACTCCACATTTTATTATCCAATTGTATCTGAGAATGGAACTCTCTGGGTAGACAATGGAAGACAATGTGATTTCCTTAGTTCTTGGTTATATTTCAAAGAATCTGAGTAACTAGGCTCCTTTGTAGCCTCATCATTGCTTCAAACAAGAGGATTCCATGGTCAGTCACAATGCCAATACTCTCCATATTTTGGTTAAATCAAAATCTGGTGTGGAGGGAATTAAATAGGAATAAAAGATATTACCTGTAGTGACTTAGACATCACTGTTCCTGGAGGTTGACACGACATTGTTATGTTACATGAATGGTGTCTAGCTGCTGAGTAGAAATTAATGGGTTAGAAACAGTAGGCTTTCAGGAGCTAACACCTCAGACTGGAATGTAGCTACTACACATATTCAGGCAAGTACTGGTGGGTGCTCAGCTAGGCTATGAGAGGACAAAATCTCTCATACCAGGAGAGCGTCAGTATGAAAAAATAAGTTAATTGTAGACTTGCCCGCTTAATTTCTAACTGCCTAACTATACCAATTTCATAACAAGAGAGTAATCTTTTAAATGTTTCACAATGACAATTAATCACTTCTTTACTGATACTCAGGGTTACTTTTTTAAGTTACAAAGTTCATGAAATTATTAAAGTGATCTTCCTCCCCAACCCCCACAGTGAATGTGGCATTCCTCCATTCTTCTATACCTCGTCACTGGGGTCAGAATTAAATGGAGCCACATGGTCACAAATTACTTGTCACGGAGTTATCGCGACACAGCAGTACCAGATGACCACGGCGTCTGACGGCTTCTCCTTCGCTGAGAAGAAGCTCTTCTCCTGTGTATTAATGGTGTTTTGTTTTCTTTCAGCAGGACAGGGGTTAATAGGCCAAGTGGAAATTCCTGCTTTCAGCTGTGCTCAGTTAGCCACTCCTCTCTTCTATAAAAGCTAGGCAATCTGGTCAGATCTTTGTCTGAGATAGCACTTGCTTGATAGACCTGGAGTAGTGAGGAGCTGGTGTTTGGAGAGCTGGGGGAATTTATTGTGTGACAGTTGTATGGTTTGTACGCTTGGAAAATTCCTCATCCTTACCTGCTTTATTTACCTTCCCCGTCCTTCACACCCTGGTGGATACCGTTGTTATTTGTGAGAGCATATTTTGTGTGAGTGGAGTTTTCTTTTTACCCTTGTCTTTGTTCCCCTGTTTGTCGGGTTGGTGTACTGTTTTACCCGGTAGCGCCTCTCTTCCCCGGGTGGGGAGGGGGACAGATGCAGGGCGGCAGTCAGGAGACAGGGCGAGGGTGGAGGCCCTGGCATCCTCGCCATCTGAGGTATCCCGGGGAACAGGGCGAGTTAGGATGCCCCCTAGAGATAGCTCCAGGAAAGGTGCCCCTGGTCCCAGTTTACCCGCCAGTCCTATCGTGACTTTACTTCTCCAGCTTCCTTCAGTGGACTGACAAGTATAGCAGAGTACAGTGCTCAGCTATTTCTGTCAGTTCTGCAGATCTAAAGGGAGTGGCTGTAGTCACCGGTACCGGAGTTATCCATCTCAGTGTCTCCGTGTGCTCACATAGGCCATCCGTGTAGGATCCGTGTGCTGTCCTTGAGTACATTTTTAGGGTCCGTGTGCTGTCTGTGTGCTGTACGTGTGCTGTACGTGTGTCCGTGTATTGCAACAAGTTTTACAATTTTAACCCTATGACAGGAAAAATGCACATGGACAGCACACGGATGGCACACGGACAGCATCCGTGTGCGGTACGTGTTTACACGGACCCATTGACTTTAATGGGTCCGTGTGATCCATGCGCTCCCACAAACACTGACATGTCTTTGTGTTTTGCAAACGGACACACGGTCCGTTAAAACACGCTGACATGTGCAGAGACACATTTATTTTAATGTGTCTACATGAGTCAGTGTCTCCGGTACATGCGGAAACTGTCACCACACGTATCGGAGCCACTGACGTGTGAAACCGGCCTTAAGGAGGAATGAGGAATTGGGGCAACTGTTCTCATGATTGGCTTTTTTTTACCTATCCTGTGGATGGGTGACAGATTTCTTTAATGGAAAAAGATCCTATTTTTTGCATTTAATTCTAAATATATTCATTTAATGGGAAGAGGTTCTGGAAGTAAAAACTGACAATACCAATTTTTTTTTGTTGCTAAGCAACACATTGAATCATGAACTTTTATTTTATGCACTATGTAACACCATAAGGATTATTTTTAAGAACTGTGAAATTCGCAGCTTGATCTTTAAGCAAAAAAGATATATGGAAAAAAAAGATCTTTAGCAATGTGTTGAAATTGTAGGCTATGAGCAATTTTTCAAGGTGAATTATATATCATCTATTTATCTCCTGTTGCTTATATTGTACCAAAGAAATCCTCAGTTCTGTACAGACATGGTCATCACTGACATTAGTCACTCTTCCAGATGGGGTCACAATCTCATTTGTATATTGAAAAATATAATGGACAATTCATAGAGAGAAAACTAATCTGTGTTTACTTGCAGAGGAGGAAAGCAATAGATATTAGAAACACACAAAAAAAATCACAGAAACAACTGCATACTTTAACACCTTTGTGGCATGGCCAATTTTCAGTTTTGCACATTCATTGTGTGGTAAAATGACCTGCCAATATGTTTCCTCATTTTAGAATGATGATAACTATACCAGGCATATACATTATTTTTATCTTAATTTTGAAAAACAAAATCAGAAATTTGAAAAAAATAAAAAGTGATTTATGTGGCCAGTTTTTGAAACTCATAGCAGAAACCAGCATTTATGGGGTTAACTTATCTCTGATCACTGGGGTTACATACAGATGCTGGTTGTGTTGCTACAGTAGTTTGCACCTGACAGGTATGGTGCATGCTGATCTCCTGAGCCTGCTTTATTCACACACCCTCTTCATGATTTAATGGTTCATAGTTGGAAGGTGGGGGCTGAACTTAGACTACCATCATGTCAGGGTTGGGAATAGGGTTGAGCGAAAAGGATCGGACAAATTCAAAAATCGCTGACTTTCGGCAAAGTCGGGTTTCATGAAACCCGACCCGATCCTAGTGTGGGATCGGCCATGAGGTCGTCGATCGTCGCGCTAAAGTCGCGATTCATATGACGCGTTCAGCGCCATTTTTCAGCCAATTAAGGAGGACGCAGAGTGTTGGCAGCATGATGACATAGGTCTCGGTCCCCACCATCTTAGAGAAGGGCAAGACAGTAATTTTCTTGCTTTCTGCAGCGACACAGGGGCTATAAAGGGGTGTGCACGCCGACTGCCATCTTACTTTTTGTCAGGGAGTCACAAAAACATTGAACTTTAGGAAGGCAAAGTTTGAACAGCTTAGAGATGCCCTTAATCTGGTAGACTGGGACAATATCCTCAGAAATGAGAATACAGATAATAAATGGGAAATGTTTAAGAACATCCTAAATAGGCAGTGTAAGCGGTTTATACCTTGTGGGAATAAAAGGACTAGAAATAGGAAAAACCCAATGTGGCTAAACAAAGAAGTAAGACAGGCAATTAACAGTAAAAAGAAAGCATTTGCACTACTAAAGCAGGATGGCACCATTGAAGCTCTAAAAAACTATAGGGAGAAAAATACTTTATCTAAAAAACTAATTAAAGCTGCCAAAAAGGAAACAGAGAAGCACATTGCTAAGGAGAGTAAAACTAATCCCAAACTGTTCTTCAACTATATCAATAGTAAAAGAATAAAAACTGAAAATGTAGGCCCCTTAAAAAATAGTGAGGAAAGAATGGTTGTAGATGACGAGGAAAAAGCTAACATATTAAACACCTTCTTCTCCACGGTATTCACGGTGGAAAATGAAATGCTAGGTGAAATCCCAAGAAACAATAAAAACCCTATATTAAGGGTCACCAATCTAACCCAAGAAGAGGTGCGAAACCGGCTAAATAAGATTAAAATAGATAAATCTCCGGGTCCGGATGGCATACACCCACGAGTACTAAGAGAACTAAGTAATGTAATAGATAAACCATTATTTCTTATTTTTAGTGACTCTATAGCGACAGGGTCTGTTCCGCAGGACTGGCGCATAGCAAATGTGGTGCCAATATTCAAAAAGGGCTCTAAAAGTGAACCTGGAAATTATAGGCCAGTAAGTCTAACCTCTATTGTTGGTAAAATATTTGAAGGGTTTCTGAGGGATGTTATTCTGGATTATCTCAATGAGAATAACTGTTTAACTCCATATCAGCATGGGTTTATGAGAAATCGCTCCTGTCAAACCAATCTAATCAGTTTTTATGAAGAGGTAAGCTATAGACTGGACCACGGTGAGTCATTGGACGTGGTATATCTCGATTTTTCCAAAGCGTTTGATACCGTGCCGCACAAGAGGTTGGTACACAAAATGAGAATGCTTGGTCTGGGGGAAAATGTGTGTAAATGGGTTAGTAACTGGCTTAGTGATAGAAAGCAGAGGGTGGTTATAAATGGTATAGTCTCTAACTGGGTCGCTGTGACCAGTGGGGTACCGCAGGGGTCAGTATTGGGACCTGTTCTCTTCAACATATTCATTAATGATCTGGTAGAAGGTTTACACAGTAAAATATCGATATTTGCAGATGATACAAAACTATGTAAAGCAGTTAATACAAGAGAAGATAGTATTCTGCTACAGATGGATCTGGATAAGTTGGAAACTTGGGCTGAAAGGTGGCAGATGAGGTTTAACAATGATAAATGTAAGGTTATACACATGGGAAGAGGGAATCAATATCACCATTACACACTGAACGGGAAACCACTGGGTAAATCTGACAGGGAGAAGGACTTGGGGATCCTAGTTAATGATAAACTTACCTGGAGCAGCCAGTGCCAGGCAGCAGCTGCCAAGGCAAACAGGATCATGGGGTGCATTAAAAGAGGTCTGGATACACATGATGAGAGCATTATACTGCCTCTGTACAAATCCCTAGTTAGACCGCACATGGAGTACTGTGTCCAGTTTTGGGCACCGGTGCTCAGGAAGGATATAATGGAACTAGAGAGAGTACAAAGGAGGGCAACAAAATTAATAAAGGGGATGGGAGAACTACAATACCCAGATAGATTAGCGAAATTAGGATTATTTAGTCTAGAAAAAAGACGACTGAGGGGCGATCTAATAACCATGTATAAGTATATAAGGGGACAATACAAATATCTCGCTGAGGATCTGTTTATACCAAGGAAGGTGACGGGCACAAGGGGGCATTCTTTGCGTCTGGAGGAGAGAAGGTTTTTCCACCAACATAGAAGAGGATTCTTTACTGTTAGGGCAGTGAGAATCTGGAATTGCTTGCCTGAGGAGGTGGTGATGGCGAACTCAGTCGAGGGGTTCAAGAGAGGCCTGGATGTCTTCCTGGAGCAGAACAATATTGTATCATACAATTATTAGGTTCTGTAGAAGGACGTAGATCTGGGTATTTATTATGATGGAATATAGGCTGAACTGGATGGACAAATGTCTTTTTTCGGCCTTACTAACTATGTTACTATGTTACTATGTTACTATGTTACTATGATCGTAGCATAGGGAGAGGTTGCCGCAGCTTAATCAGAAGAAGTGATATAGTTAGGGAGGGAAGATTAAGCCCTGAAACTGCTTGTGCTGTAGCGATTTCCACTGTCCAACACCACCATTTGTTTGCAGGGACAGTGGAGGCTATATTTTTGTGCATCAGCTCTGTAGCTTATTAGGCTGCCTTTTAAGGCTCCCTGATAGCTGCATTGCTGTTTGGACGCTGCTGTGCAAACCAACTGCTTTTTTAAAAGCAAAAATCCTGTTGCTCCTTTCTGCACAGTTATCTTGTTTATTTGTCCACACTTTTGTGTACAGCAGTCCTTTTTATTGCTGCCATACTTTTCCTGAGATCATTGTAGTGAGATTGAAATTGTACTACAGTCCTTGTAATTTTTCATATATCTTTCAGCCACTTTCTGCCACTTAGATTGCGTTGTTTTATACACTGGGCCTGAGTTTTGGGACAGTCTCTCCTCAAAAAAGGGGAGATTCAAATTCTCACAAAGTGGATCTACTGCAGTCCTGTTAGTTTGGTGTATGTCAGCCAGCCACTTTCTGCCACTTAGATTGCGTTGTTTTATACACTGGGCCTGAGTTTTGGGTCAGTCTCCCCCCAAAAAAGGGAGTTTCAAATTCTCACAAAGTGGATCTACTGCAGTCCTGTTAGTTTGGTGTATGTCAGCCAGCCACTTTCTGCCACTTACATTGCATTGTTTTATACACTGGGCCTGAGATTTGGGTCAGTCTCCCCCCAAAAAAGGGAGTTTCAAATTCTCACAAAGTGGATCTACTGCAGTCTTGTTAGTTTGGTGTATGTCAGCCAGCCACTTTCTGGCACTTACATTGCGTTGTTTTATACACTGGGCCTGAGTTTTGGGTCAGTCTCCCCCCAAAAAAGGGAGATTCAAATTCTCAACAAGTTTATATACACCTTCTACCTTGTTTTACAATACCATATAACAGTTGTTATTTTGGTTAGATTTTCCAAAAAATGAGGAAGTCTTGTGGAAGAGGCCTTGGGTGGTGGTTGCCAGCTGGTACTGATGGTGGTGGTGGTGCATCTGGTGGTAGTGGCAAAAGCACAATAGCACCTAAGGCTGGAGGTGATGAGCCAACGTCATCGTCTGGCTACACAAGGCCTCGAAGGCTCCCTTATCTGGGAGTAGGAAAATGGCTTTTAAAGCCGGAGCAGCAGGAAAAAGTTTTGGCTTTCCTTGCTGACTCAGCCTCTAGCTCTTTCGCCTCCTCTTCAGAAAGTTCCGAATATAAAAGCAGCGAGTCGTCAGTGGATGCTCCCAGTCAGGAACAAGATGTTTTCTTGTGTCCTTCACCCAAACTAAAAGTGAAGGATGTGTCAGGCGACACTGCAGGTTACTCCATGGAGCTCTTTACACATACCCTGCCTGGATTAGAACGGGAAATTGTTAACTGCCCATTACAAGATGAATTGGACATGGAGTGCACTGATGCACAGCCACAGCTAGATTATAATGCTGTTCCATTGACTCAGATCACTACATTGCCCTCGCAGTGTACTGAGCCAGAATCTGACCCTGATGAGACTATGGTGCCCTGTCCCGAACGCTATAGCACCTTACACGGTGATACAGAGGAAGGTGCACATGACATTGAAGAGGAGGTGATAGATGACCCAGTTGTTGACCCAGATTGGCAGCCATTGGGGGAAGAGGGTGCCGCTGCCAGTAGCTCTGAAGCGGAGGAGGATGATCCGCAGCAGCCATCTACATCGCAAAAGCTGTCATCTGGCAGGCCCGTATCAGGCCAAAAACATTTGTCAAAAACAAAAACAGTTTTAGGACAGCGTGGCCATCCGGTGAAAGTAGTACAGCGTGCAATGCCTGAAAAGGTATTCCATAGTAGGAAGAGTGCAGTGTGGCAATTTTTTAATCAAGATCCGAATGATCAGTCAAAAGTTATCTGTAAGAAATGCTCAAAGGCCTTTAGCAGAGGGAAGAATGTTCAAAATTGCATGCTTAGACATTTAACCAGCATGCACTTGCAAGCCTGGACTAACTACCAAATGTCCTGTACCATTGGTGCTCCAGCTCAGAATGAAGGTAGTCAGCAACGGTACATTGCTTCCCTCACTGTAAGGCCACCGGTTAGGACACCACCAGCAGCAAATGTGGAGGTATCGTCGCAAGGCCAAAGCAGTCAGGGAATCACAAGGTTATTGGTAGGAAACACTGTATGTAGTGAGTACTGGTGAGAATACCATCACCAACCCTCTCTCAATCCGCCATGTCCACCACCACCACCGCTAGTTCCACCATATGCACCTCTCCAGTCCAGCTCACCCTACAAGAGACTCTCGTTAGGAAAAGAAAGTACTCATCCTCTCATCTGCGTACACAGAGTTTGAACGCCCACATTGCTAGACATCTCGTTAAAGATTATGCCCTACCAGTTGGTTGAAAGCGAAGCTTTCAAAGCCCTGATGGCCTACGCAGTACTACGCTATGACCTACCCAGTCGACACTTCTTTGCGAGAAAAGCCATCCCAGCCCTCCACCAGCATGTCAAAGACCGCATTGACCATGCACTGAGGCAATCAGTCAGTAGAAAGGTGCACCTCACAACAGATGCATGGACCAGTAGGCATGGTCAGGGACGTTACGTGTCCATCACGGCACACTGGGTTAATGTGGTGGATGCAGGGTCCACAGGGGACAGCCATAGTGGGACAGTTCTGCCTAGCCCACGGTCTAGGAAACAGTTGGTGTAGGCCTTTGCCACCCCTCCTCCTCCTCCAGAAGCGAAAAATCGTCCACAGAGCGCAGTCGCACGACCACTACATCCACAGCTGCCAGTGTTGCACACGAGGTGTCCCATTATCGAACAGCTAGTGGTAAGCGTCAGCAGGCTGTGCTAGAAATGAAGTGTTTGGGCGACAACAGACACACCGCAGAAGTACTGGCCGAATACTTGCAGCACCAAACTCTGTCATGGCTGGGCAGTGTACATCTTGAGGCAGGGAAGGTAGTCAGTGATAACAGAAGGAATTTTATGGCTGCCATAGCCCTTTCAGAACTTAAACACATACCTTGCCTGGCTCACACCTTGAACCTGGTGGTGCAGTGCTTCCTCAAAAATTATCCGGAGTTACCAGCCCTGCTCCTGAAAGTGCGAAGACTAGGGTTGAGCGACCTTGACTTTTTTAGAGTCGAGTCGGGTTTCGTGAAACCCGACTATCTCAAAAGTCAAGTCGAGTGGAATCGGCCGATTATCGCGAAAAGTCGGGGATCGACCGAAACACGAAATCCAATGCAAGTCAATGGGGGAGCATAGTCGGCAGTGAGTGGAGGCCAGGAAAACACCTACAGTGCCCATTTTAATGGCAAAAAACATACATTCTTGTTACTGAAGCTTGTCAATCTAAATTTACCTTATAATAATAGTAAGGCATTGGAAATTGGGGGTCATTTGGCTAAAGTTGTGGGGGGTAGGGCTGGTTCAAGTATTTAGTGGGCCCAGGAAATCTGGACCACGTCACGGCAGTGGAGCAGGGAGAGGTAAGTATTTCAACTTTGCAAGTGCTGTGATCCTGAGCAAGCAGGGGGGGCCCACTCGTTGGCATTGGCACTGGCACAGGGCCCCTCAAAGTACGGCGGTGTGTTTGCACGGCGGGGGCGCCTCCCACCGGCAGCAACACTTTTGCGTACTATGTGCCAGTGACGTCGCCAACGAGTATTCCTCCCCCCACCTGATGAAGGAACCTGCACCTTCATCTGCACCTTCCTCTTTGTCCCCGTGTAAGGTGGTATGTATGCGGGAAGGGGAACCTGACTTTCAGCAGGGTCACAATCTTGCAGTGTAGAGTGCACGGGGAATGTTGCGTTATGGGTCAATGTACCAGCAGACTCATCTATCACTGGCTGGGCAATGGGCAGGATGAGGAGGAAACACAGATATAGGCCCAAAGAATAAAGTGGGCTAAATGCAGTTCAAAATTGGTAACAGGACTAACCAGGGGGCATTGCTTTGTTCAGTGGAGGACAACTGGAATAAGAGGCTGACACAGAGAGTAGGCCCAAATCAGTAAGTAGTCTAAATGCAGTTCAAAATTGGCAACAGTAGTAAACAAGCGGCACAGCTTTGTTCACTGGAGGAGAACAGCAAGGAGCGGCAGACACCGATAGAAGGCCCCAACCCAACTAGTAGGCCCACTGCAGTTTTAAAATTCCAATAGGCTGAAAACCAGATAATTGTAGGTCATTTTTTGTAAAGAGGACAGCTGTATTGAGTGGCGCAGCCAGACACTACAAGTAGGCCTTACACCACAAAGTTGGCTCGACGCAGGTTTAAAAAAGGTTACATGGGTACACGGTCTGCATTGGTGTGCTCAGTGGAGGACAATTGGAAGGAGGGACCGCAGAAAGACTTAGTAGGCGAAGAATAACAAAATAGGCTCTATGCAGCTTCGATTATGTGGCAACCTGGAGAACACCTTGGAGCGGCAGACACCGTCTCTACGACCCAGACCCAACTTGTAGGCCTAATGTAGTGTTGTTTCAACAACTACTTAAGACGAGCATGAAGATTGAAGCAATGGAGAGGCAACCTGGAGAACACCTTGGAGCGGCAGACACCGTCTCTACGACCCAGACCCAACTTGTAGGCCTAATGTAGTGTTGTTTCAACAACTACTTAAGACAAGCATGAAGATTGAAGCAATGGAGAGGAAACCTGGAGAACACCTTGGAGCGGCAGACACCGTCTCTACGACCCAGACCCAACTTGTAGGCCTAATGTAGTATTGTTTCAACAACTACTTAACACAAGCATGAAGATTGAAGCTATGGAGAGGCAACCTGGAGAACACCTTGGAGCGGCAGACACCGTCTCTATGACCCAGACCCAACTTGTAGGCCTAATGTAGTGTTGTTTCAACAACTACTTAACACGAGCATGAAGATTGAAGCTATGGAGAGGCAACCTGGAGAACAACTTGGAGCGGCTGACACCGTCTCTACGACCCAGACCCAACTTGTAGGCTTAATGTAGTGTTGTTTCAACAACTACTTAACACGAGCATGAAGATTGAAGCTATGGAGAGGCAACCTAGAGAACACATTGGAGCGGCAGACACCGTCTCTACGACCCAGACCCAACTTGTAGGCCTAATGTAGTGTTGTTTCAACAACTACTTAACACGAGTATGAAGATTGAAGCTATGGAGAGGCAACCTGGAGAACACCTTGGAGCGGCAGACACCGTTAGTAGGCCCTACCGAAGTAGTAGCCCCAATGCAGTTTTCAAATTCCTATAGGCTGAAAACCAGACTATTGACGCTCAGCTTTTTTCAGAGGAGGACAGCTGTATTGAGTGGCGCAGACAAACACAGGTAGTAGGCCTTAAACACAAAATTTGGTTCAATGCAGTTTAACCCTGCTGTTCTGTTGGTCAAAAATGACCGACTTTGAACTTCAATATTCTTTAAAATATTCAAGATGCGGCTCTGAAACCCGTGGCCGACCGACCCATCCTCATTTAAGTCAATCAACCACAAGTTTCAGAACCGCATCTTGAACACCCCAAAAAATACCAAAGTTCAAAATAGGTCTCCCCAGACCGAACAGAACAGCAGGGTTAAAAAAGGTTACAGGGGTACACAGGCAGCATTGGTCTGGTCAGTGGAGGACAATTTCAATTATGGACCGTAGACAGACTTAGTACGCCTACAATTAAAAAAAGGATGCTCTATGCAATTTAAAATAGGTTCCAGGGGTACACGGACAGCATTGGTCTGGTCAGTGGAGGACTATTGGAAGGAGGGACCGCAGACAGGCTTAGTAGGCCTAACATAACAAAAGTAGGCTGTAGGCTCTTTAAAATAGGTTCCAGGGGTACACGGGCAGCATTGGTCTGGTCAGTGGAGGACTATTGGAAGGAGGGACCGCAGACAGGCTTAGTAGACCTAACATAACAAAAGTAGGCTGTAGGCACTTTAAAATAGGTTCCAGGGTTACACGGGCAGCAGTGGTCTGGTCAGTGGAGGACTAGTGGAAGGAGGGACCGCAGACAGGCTTAGTAGGCCTAACATAAGAAAAGTGGGCTGTAGGCACTTTAAAATAGCTTCCAGGGGTACACGGGCAGCAGTGGTGTGGTCAGTGGAGGACTAGTGGAAGGAGGGACCGCAGACAGGCTTAGTAGGCCTAACATAACAAAAGTGGGCTGTAGGCATTTTAAAATAGCTTCCAGGGGTACACGGGCAGCAGTGGTCTGGTCAGTGGAGGACTAGTGGAAGGAGGGACCGCAGACAGGCTTAGTAGGCCTAACATAACAAAAGTAGGCTGTAGGCACTTTAAAATAGGTTCTAGGGGTACACGGGCAGCAGTGGTCTGGTCAGTGGAGGACTATTGGAAGGAGAGACCGCAGACAGGCTTAGTAGGCCTAACATAACAAAAGTGGGCTGTAGGCACTTTAAAATAGCTTCCAGGGGTACACGGGCAGCAGTGGTCTGGTCAGTGGAGGACTATTGGAAGGAGGGACCGCAGACAGGCTTAGTAGGCCTAACATAACAAAAGTGGGCTGTAGGCACTTTAAAATAGGTTCCAGGGGTACACGGGCAGCAGTGGTCTGGTCAGTGGAGGACTAGTGGAAGGAGGGACCGCAGACGGGCTTAATAGGCCTAACATAACAAAAGTAGGCTGTAGGCACTTTAAAATAGGTTCTAGGGGTACACGGGCAGCAGTGGTCTGCTCAGTGGAGGACTATTGGAAGGAGGGACCGCAGACAGGCTTAGTAGGCCTAACATAACAAAAGTGGGCTGTAGGCACTTTAAAATAGCTTCCAGGGGTACACGGGCAGCAGTGGTGTGGTCAGTGGAGGACTAGTGGAAGGAGGGACCGCAGACAGGCTTAGTAGGACTAACATAACAAAAGTGGGCTGTAGGCATTTTAAAATAGCTTCCAGGGGTACACGGGCAACAGTGGTCTGGTCAGTGGAGGACTAGTGGAAGGAGGGACCGCAGACAGGCTTAGTAGGCCTAACATAACAAAAGTGGGCTGTAGGCACTTTAAAATAGCTTCAAGGGGTACACGGGCAGCAGTGGTCTGGTCAGTGGAGGACTAATGGAAGGAGGGACCGCAGACAGGCTTAGTAGGCCTAACATAACAAAAGTGGGCTGTAGGCACTTTAAAATAGGTTCCAGGGTTACACGGGCAGCAGTGGTCTGGTCAGTGGAGGACTAGTGGAAGGAGGGACCGCAGACAGGCTTAGTAGGCCTAACATAACAAAAGTAGGCTGTAGGCACTTTAAAATAGGTTCTAGGGGTACACGGGCAGCAGTGGTCTGGTCAGTGGAGGACTAGTGGAAGGAGGGACCGCAGACAGGCTTAGTGGGCCTAACATAACAAAAGTGGGCTGTAGGCTCTTTAAAATAGCTTCCAGGGGTACACGGGCAGCAGTGGTGTGGTCAGTGGAGGACTAGTAGAAGCAGGGACCGCAGACAGGCTTAGTAGGCCTAACATAACAAAAGTGGGCTGTAGGCACTTTAAAATAGGTTCCAGGGGTACACGGGCAGCAGTGGTCTGGTCAGTGGAGGACTAGTGGAAGGAGGGACCGCAGACAGGCTTAGTAGGCCTAACATAACAAAAGTGGGCTGTAGGCACTTTAAAATAGCTTCCAGGGGTACACGGGCAGCAGTGGTGTGGTCAGTGGAGGACTAGTGGAAGGAGGGACCGCAGACAGGCTTAGTAGGCCTAACATAACAAAAGTGGGCTGTAGGCATTTTAAAATAGCTTCCAGGGGTACACGGGCAGCAGTGGTCTGGTCAGTGGAGGACTAGTGGAAGGAGGGACCGCAGACAGGCTTAGTAGGCCTAACATAACAAAAGTGGGCTGTAGGCACTTTAAAATAGCTTCCAGGGGTACACGGGCAGCAGTGGTCTGGTCAGTGGAGGACTATTGGAAGGAGGGACCGCAGACAGGCTTAGTAGGCCTAACATAACAAAAGTGGGCTGTAGGCACTTTAAAATAGGTTCCAGGGGTACACGGGCAGCAGTGGTCTGGTCAGTGGAGGACTAGTGGAAGGAGGGACCGCAGACAGGCTTAGTAGGCCTAACATAACAAAAGTAGGCTGTAGGTACTTTAAAATAGGTTCTAGGGGTACACGGGCAGCAGTGGTCTGGTCAGTGGAGGACTATTGGAAGGAGGGACCGCAGACAGGCTTAGTGGGCCTAACATAACAAAAGTGGGCTGTAGGCTCTTTAAAATAGCTTCCAGTTGTACATGGGCAGCAGTGGTGTGGTCAGTGGAGGACTAGTGGAAGGAGGGACCGCAGACAGGCTTAGTAGACCTAACATAACAAAAGTGGGCTGTAGGCACTTTAAAATAGGTTCCAGGGGTACACGGGCAGCAGTGGTCTGGTCAGTGGAGGACTAGTGGAAGGAGGGACCGCAGACAGGCTTAGTAGGCCTAACATAACAAAAGTGGGCTGTAGGCACTTTAAAATAGCTTCCAGGGGTACACGGGCAGCAGTGGTGTGGTCAGTGGAGGACTAGTGGAAGGAGGGACCGCAGACAGGCTTAGTAGGCCTAACATAACAAAAGTGGGCTGTAGGCATTTTAAAATAGCTTCCAGGGGTACACGGGCAGCAGTGGTCTGGTCAGTGGAGGACTAGTGGAAGGAGGGACCGCAGACAGGCTTAGTAGGCCTAACATAACAAAAGTGGGCTGTAGGCACTTTAAAATAGCTTCCAGGGGTACACGGGCAGCAGTGGTCTGGTCAGTGGAGGACTATTGGAAGGAGGGACCGCAGACAGGCTTAGTAGGCCTAACATAACAAAAGTGGGCTGTAGGCACTTTAAAATAGGTTCCAGGGGTACACGGGCAGCAGTGGTCTGGTCAGTGGAGGACTAGTGGAAGGAGGGACCGCAGACAGGCTTAGTAGGCCTAACATAACAAAAGTAGGCTGTAGGTACTTTAAAATAGGTTCTAGGGGTACACGGGCAGCAGTGGTCTGGTCAGTGGAGGACTATTGGAAGGAGGGACCGCAGACAGGCTTAGTGGGCCTAACATAACAAAAGTGGGCTGTAGGCTCTTTAAAATAGCTTCCAGTTGTACATGGGCAGCAGTGGTGTGGTCAGTGGAGGACTAGTGGAAGGAGGGACCGCAGACAGGCTTAGTAGACCTAACATAACAAAAGTGGGCTGTAGGCACTTTAAAATAGCTTCCAGGGGTACACGGGCAGCAGTGGTCTGGTCAGTGGAAGACTAGTGGAAGGAGGGACTGCAGACAGGCTTAGTAGGCCTAACATAACAAAAGTGGGCTGTAGGCTCTTTAAAATAGCTTCCAGGGGTACACGGGCAGCAGTGGTCTGGTCAGTGGAGGACTATTGGAAGGAGGGACCTCAGACAGGCTTAGTAGGCCTAACATAACAAAAGTGGGCTGTAGTCACTTTAAAATAGGTTCCAGTTGTACATGGGCAGCAGTGGTGTGGTCAGTGGAGGACTAGTGGAAGGAGGGACCGCAGACAGGCTTAGTAGACCTAACATAACAAAAGTGGGCTGTAGGCACTTTAAAATAGCTTCCAGGGGTACACGGGCAGCAGTGGTCTGGTCAGTGGAAGACTAGTGGAAGGAGGGACTGCAGACAGGCTTAGTAGGCCTAACATAACCAAATTAGGCTGTAGGCACTTTAAAATAGGTTCCAGGGGTACACGGGCAGCAGTGGTCTGGTCAGTGGAGGACTAGTGGAAGGAGGGACCGCAGACAGGCTTAGTGGGCCTAACATAACAAAAGTGGGCTGTAGACACTTTAAAATAGCTTCCAGGGGTACACGGGCAGCAGTGGTCTGGTCAGTGGAGGACTAGTGGAAGGAGGGACCGCAGACAGGCTTAGTAGGCCTAACATAACAAAAGTGGGCTGTAGGCACTTTAAAATAGCTTCCAGGGGTACACGGGCAGCAGTGGTCTGGCCAGTGGAGGACTATTGGAAGGAGGGACCGCAGACAGGCTTAGTAGACCTAACATGACCAAAGTAGGCTGTAGGCACTTTAAAATAGGTTCCAGGGGTACAGGGGCAGCAGTGGTCTGGTCAGTGGAGGACTATTGGAAGGAGGGACCGCAGACAGGCTTAGTAGGCCTAACATAACAAAAGTGGGCTGTAGGCACTTTAAAATAGCTTCCAGGGCTACACGGGCAGCAGTGGTCTGGTCAGTGGAGGACTAGTGAAAGGAGGGACCACAGACAGGCTTAGTATTCCTAACATAACAAAAGTAGGCTGTAGGCACTTTAAAATAGGTTCCAGGGGTACACGGGCAGCAGTGGTCTGGTCAGTGGAGGACTAGTGGAAGGAAGGACCGCAGACAGGCTTAGTAGACCTAACATAACCAAAGTAGGCAGTAGGCACTTTAAAATAGGTTCCAGGGGTACACGGGCAGCAGTGGTCTGGTCAGTGGAGGACTAGTGGAAGGAGGGACCGCAGACAGGCTTAGTAGGCCTAACATAAGAAAAGTGGGCTGTAGGCACTTTAAAATAGCTTCCAGGGGTACACGGGCAGCAGTGGTGTGGTCAGTGGAGGACTAGTGGAAGGAGGGACCGCAGACAGGCTTAGTAGGCCTAACATAACAAAAGTGGGCTGTAGGCATTTTAAAATAGCTTCCAGGGGTACACGGGCAGCAGTGGTCTGGTCAGTGGAGGACTAGTGGAAGGAGGGACCGCAGACAGGCTTAGTAGGCCTAACATAACAAAAGTGGGCTGTAGACACTTTAAAATAGCTTCCAGGGGTACACGGGCAGCAGTGGTCTGGTCAGTGGAGGACTATTGGAAGGAGGGACCGCAGACAGGCTTAGTAGGCCTAACATAACAAAAGTGGGCTGTAGGCACTTTAAAATAGGTTCCAGGGGTACACGGGCAGCAGTGGTCTGGTCAGTGGAGGACTAGTGGAAGGAGGGACCGCAGACAGGCTTAGTAGGCCTAACATAACAAAAGTAGGCTGTAGGCACTTTAAAATAGGTTCTAGGGGTACACGGGCAGCAGTGGTCTGGTCAGTGGAGGACTATTGGAAGGAGGGACCGCAGACAGGCTTAGTGGACCTAACATAACAAAAGTGGGCTGTAGGCTCTTTAAAATAGCTTCCAGGGGTACACGGGCAGCAGTGGTCTGGTCAGTGGAGGACTATTGGAAGGAGGGACCGCAGACAGGCTTAGTAGGCCTAACATAACAAAAGTGGGCTGTAGGCACTTTAAAATAGCTTCCAGTTGTACATGGGCAGCAGTGGTGTGGTCAGTGGAGGACTAGTGGAAGGAGGGACCGCAGACAGGCTTAGTAGACCTAACATAACAAAAGTGGGCTGTAGGCACTTTAAAATAGCTTCCAGGGGTACACGGGCAGCAGTGGTCTGGTCAGTGGAAGACTAGTGGAAGGAGGGACTGCAGACAGGCTTAGTAGGCCTAACATAACAAAAGTGGGCTGTAGGCTCTTTAAAATAGCTTCCAGGGGTACACGGGCAGCAGTGGTCTGGTCAGTGGAGGACTATTGGAAGGAGGGACCTCAGACAGGCTTAGTAGGCCTAACATAACAAAAGTGGGCTATAGGCACTTTAAAATAGGTTCCAGTTGTACATGGGCAGCAGTGGTGTGGTCAGTGGAGGACTAGTGGAAGGAGGGACCGCAGACAGGCTTAGTAGACCTAACATAACAAAAGTGGGCTGTAGGCACTTTAAAATAGCTTCCAGGGGTACACGGGCAGCAGTGGTCTGGTCAGTGGAGGACTAGTGGAAAGAGGGACCGCAGACAGGCTTGGTGGTTCACAGTTGGAAGGTGGGGGCTGAACTTAGACTACCATCATGTCAGGGTTGGGAATAGGGTTGAGCGAAAAGGATCGGACAAATTCAAAAATCGCTGACTTTCGGCAAAGTCGGGTTTCATGAAACCCGACCCGATCCTAGTGTGGGATCGGCCATGAGGTCGTCGATCGTCGCGCTAAAGTCGCGATTCATATGACGCGTTCAGCGCCATTTTTCAGCCAATTAAGGAGGACGCAGAGTGTGGGCAGCATGATGACATAGGTCTCGGTCCCCACCATCTTAGAGAAGGGCAAGACAGTAATTTTCTTGCTTTCTGCAGCGACACAGGGGCTATAAAGGGGCGTGCACGCCGACTGCCATCTTACTTCTGCCGATCGTAGCATAGGGAGAGGTTGCCGCAGCTTAATCAGAAGAAGTGATATAGTTAGGGAGGGAAGATTAAGCCCTGAAACTGCTTGTGCTGTAGCGATTTCCACTGTCCAACACCACCATTTGTTTGCAGGGACAGTGGAGGCTATATTTTTGTGCATCAGCTCTGTAGCTTATTAGGCTGCCTTTTAAGGCTCCCTGATAGCTGCATTGCTGTTTGGACGCTGCTGTGCAAACCAACTGCTTTTTTAAAAGCAAAAATCCTGTTGCTCCTTTCTGCACAGTTATCTTGTTTATTTGTCCACACTTTTGTGTACAGCAGTCCTTTTTATTGCTGCCATACTTTTCCTGAGATCATTGTAGTGAGATTGAAATTGTACTACAGTCCTTGTAATTTTTCATATATCTTTCAGCCACTTTCTGCCACTTAGATTGCGTTGTTTTATACACTGGGCCTGAGTTTTGGGACAGTCTCTCCTCAAAAAAGGGGAGATTCAAATTCTCACAAAGTGGATCTACTGCAGTCCTGTTAGTTTGGTGTATGTCAGCCAGCCACTTTCTGCCACTTAGATTGCGTTGTTTTATACACTGGGCCTGAGTTTTGGGTCAGTCTCCCCCCAAAAAAGGGAGTTTCAAATTCTCACAAAGTGGATCTACTGCAGTCCTGTTAGTTTGGTGTATGTCAGCCAGCCACTTTCTGCCACTTACATTGCATTGTTTTATACACTGGGCCTGAGATTTGGGTCAGTCTCCCCCCAAAAAAGGGAGTTTCAAATTCTCACAAAGTGGATCTACTGCAGTCTTGTTAGTTTGGTGTATGTCAGCCAGCCACTTTCTGGCACTTACATTGCGTTGTTTTATACACTGGGCCTGAGTTTTGGGTCAGTCTCCCCCAAAAAAAGGGAGATTCAAATTCTCAACAAGTTTATATACACCTTCTACCTTGTTTTACAATACCATATAACAGTTGTTATTTTGGTTAGATTTTCCAAAAAATGAGGAAGTCTTGTGGAAGAGGCCTTGGGTGGTGGTTGCCAGCTGGTACTGATGGTGGTGGTGGTGCATCTGGTGGTAGTGGCAAAAGCACAATAGCACCTAAGGCTGGAGGTGATGAGCCAGCGTCATCGTCTGGCTACACAAGGCCTCGAAGGCTCCCTTATCTGGGAGTAGGAGAATGGCTTTTAAAGCCGGAGCAGCAGGAAAAAGTTTTGGCTTTCCTTGCTGACTCAGCCTCTAGCTCTTTCGCCTCCTCTTCAGAAAGTTCCGAATATAAGAGCAGCGAGTCGTCAGTGGATGCTCCCAGTCAGGAACAAGATGTTTTCTTGTGTCCTTCACCCAAACTAAAAGTGAAGGATGTGTCAGGCGACACTGCAGGTTACTCCATGGAGCTCTTTACACATACCCTGCCTGGATTAGAACGGGAAATTGTTAACTGCCCATTACAAGATGAATTGGACATGGAGTGCACTGATGCACAGCCACAGCTAGATTATAATGCTGTTCCATTGACTCAGATCACTACATTGCCCTCGCAGTGTACTGAGCCAGAATCTGACCCTGATGAGACTATGGTGCCCTGTCCCGAACGCTATAGCACCTTACACGGTGACACAGAGGAAGGTGCACATGACATTGAAGAGGAGGTGATAGATGACCCAGTTGTTGACCCAGATTGGCAGCCATTGGGGGAAGAGGGTGCCGCTGCCAGTAGCTCTGAAGCGGAGGAGGATGATCCGCAGCAGCCATCTACATCGCAAAAGCTGTCATCTGGCAGGCCCGTATCAGGCCAAAAACATTTGTCAAAAACAAAAACAGTTTTAGGACAGCGTGGCCATCTGGTGAAAGTAGTACAGCGTGCAATGCCTGAAAAGGTATTCCATAGTAGGAAGAGTGCAGTGTGGCAATTTTTTAATCAAGATCCGAATGATCAGTCAAAAGTTATCTGTAAGAAATGCTCAAAGGCCTTTAGCAGAGGGAAGAATGTTCAAAATTGCATGCTTAGACATTTAACCAGCATGCACTTGCAAGCCTGGACTAACTACCAAATGTCCCGTACCATTGGTGCTCCAGCTCAGAATGAAGGTAGTCAGCAACGGTACATTGCTTCCCTCACTGTAAGGCCACCGGTTAGGACACCACCAGCAGCAAATGTGGAGGTATCGTCGCAAGGCCAAAGCAGTCAGGGAATCACAAGGTTATTGGTAGGAAACACTGTATGTAGTGAGTACTGGTGAGAATACCATCACCAACCCTCTCTCAATCCGCCATGTCCACCACCACCACCGCTAGTTCCACCATATGCACCTCTCCAGTCCAGCTCACCCTACAAGAGACTCTCGTTAGAAAAAGAAAGTACTCATCCTCTCATCTGCGTACACAGAGTTTGAACGCCCACATTGCTAGACATCTCGTTAAAGATTATGCCCTACCAGTTGGTTGAAAGCGAAGCTTTCAAAGCCCTGATGGCCTACGCAGTACTACGCTATGACCTACCCAGTCGACACTTCTTTGCGAGAAAAGCCATCCCAGCCCTCCACCAGCATGTCAAAGACCGCATTGACCATGCACTGAGGCAATCAGTCAGTAGAAAGGTGCACCTCACAACAGATGCATGGACCAGTAGGCATGGTCAGGGACGTTACGTGTCCATCACGGCACACTGGGTTAATGTGGTGGATGCAGGGTCCACAGGGGACAGCCATAGTGGGACAGTTCTGCCTAGCCCACGGTCTAGGAAACAGTTGGTGTAGGCCTTTGCCACCCCTCCTCCTCCTCCAGAAGCGAAAAATCGTCCACAGAGCGCAGTCGCACAACCACTACATCCACAGCTGCCAGTGTTGCACACGAGGTGTCCCATTATCGAACAGCTAGTGGTAAGCGTCAGCAGGCTGTGCTAGAAATGAAGTGTTTGGGCGACAACAGACACACCGCAGAAGTACTGGCCGAATACTTGCAGCAACAAACTCTGTCATGGCTGGGCAGTGTACATCTTGAGGCAGGGAAGGTAGTCAGTGATAACAGAAGGAATTTTATGGCTGCCATAGCCCTTTCAGAACTTAAACACATACCTTGCCTGGCTCACACCTTGAACCTGGTGGTGCAGTGCTTCCTCAAAAATTATCCGGAGTTACCAGCCCTGCTCCTGAAAGTGCGAAGACTAGGGTTGAGCGACCTTGACTTTTTTAGAGTCGGGTTTCGTGAAACCCGACTATCTCAAAAGTCAAGTCGAGTGGAATCGGCCGATTATCGCGAAAAGTCGGGGATCGACCGAAACACGAAACCCAATGCAAGTCAATGGGGGAGCATAGTCGGCAGTGAGTGGAGGCCAGGAAAACACCTACAGTGCCCATTTTAATGGCAAAAAACATACATTCTTGTTACTGAAGCTTGTCAATCTAAATTTACCTTATAATAATAGTAAGGCATTGGAAATTGGGGGTCATTTGGCTAAAGTTGTGGGGGGTAGGGCTGGTTCAAGTATTTAGTGGGCCCAGGAAATCTGGACCACGTCACGGCAGTGGAGCAGGGAGAGGTAAGTATTTCAACTTTGCAAGTGCTGTGATCCTGAGCAAGCAGGGGGGGCCCACTCGTTGGCATTGGCACTGGCACAGGGCCCCTCAAAGTACGGCGGTGTGTTTGCACGGCGGGGGCGCCTCCCACCGGCAGCAACACTTTTGCGTACTATGTGCCAGTGACGTCGCCAACGAGTATTCCTCCCCCCACCTGATGAAGGAACCTGCACCTTCATCTGCACCTTCCTCTTTGTCCCCGTGTAAGGTGGTATGTATGCGGGAAGGGGAACCTGACTTTCAGCAGGGTCACAATCTTGCAGTGTAGAGTGCACGGGTAATGTTGCGTTATGGGTCAATGTACCAGCAGACTCATCTATCACTGGCTGGGCAATGGGCAGGATGAGGAGGAAACACAGATATAGGCCCAAAGAATAAAGTGGGCTAAATGCAGTTCAAAATTGGTAACAGGACTAACCAGGGGGCATTGCTTTGTTCAGTGGAGGACAACTGGAATAAGAGGCTGACACAGAGAGTAGGCCCAAATCAGTAAGTAGTCTAAATGCAGTTCAAAATTGGCAACAGTAGTAAACAAGCGGCACAGCTTTGTTCACTGGAGGAGAACAGCAAGGAGCGGCAGACACCGATAGAAGGCCCCAACCCAACTAGTAGGCCCACTGCAGTTTTAAAATTCCAATAGGCTGAAAACCAGATAATTGTAGGTCATTTTTTGTAAAGAGGACAGCTGTATTGAGTGGCGCAGCCAGACACTACAAGTAGGCCTAACACCACAAAGTTGGCTCGACGCAGGTTTAAAAAAGGTTACATGGGTACACGGTCTGCATTGGTGTGCTCAGTGGAGGACAATTGGAAGGAGGGACCGCAGAAAGACTTAGTAGGCGTAGAATAACAAAATAGGCTCTATGCAGCTTCGATTATGTGGCAACCTGGAGAACATCTTGGAGCGGCATACAACGTCTCTACGACCCAGACCCAACTTGTAGGCCTAATGTAGTGTTGTTCAACAACTACTTAAGATGAGCATGAAGATTGAAGCAATGGAGAGGCAACCTGGAGAACACCTTGGAGCGGCAGACACCGTCTCTACGACCCAGACCCAACTTGTAGGCCTAATGTAGTGTTGTTTCAACAACTACTTAAGACAAGCATGAAGATTGAAGCAATGGAGAGGAAACCTGGAGAACACCTTGGAGCAGCAGACACCGTCTCTACGACCCAGACCCAACTTGTAGGCCTAATGTAGTATTGTTTCAACAACTACTTAACACGAGCATGAAGATTGAAGCTATGGAGAGGCAACCTGGAGAACACCTTGGAGCGGCAGACACCGTCTCTACGACCCAGACCCAACTTGTAGGCCTAATGTAGTGTTGTTTCAACAACTACTTAACACGAGCATGAAGATTGAAGCTATGGAGAGGCAACCTGGAGAACAACTTGGAGCGGCTGACACCGTCTCTACGACCCAGACCCAACTTGTAGGCTTAATGTAGTGTTGTTTCAACAACTACTTAACACGAGCATGAAGATTGAAGCTATGGAGAGGCAACCTAGAGAACACATTGGAGCGGCAGACACCGTCTCTACGACCCAGACCCAACTTGTAGGCCTAATGTAGTGTTGTTTCAACAACTACTTAACACGAGCATGAAGATTGAAGCTATGGAGAGGCAACCTGGAGAACACCTTGGAGCGGCAGACACCGTTAGTAGGCCCTACCGAAGTAGTAGCCCCAATGCAGTTTTCAAATTCCTATAGGCTGAAAACCAGACTATTGACGCTCAGCTTTTTTCAGAGGAGGACAGCTGTATTGAGTGGCGCAGACAGACACAGGTAGTAGGCCTTAAACACAAAATTTGGTTCAATGCAGTTTAAAAAAGGTTACAGGGGTACACAGGCAGCATTGGTCTGGTCAGTGGAGGACAATTTCAATTATGGACCGTAGACAGACTTAGTACGCCTACAATTAAAAAAAGGATGCTCTATGCAATTTAAAATAGGTTCCAGGGGTACACGGACAGCATTGGTCTGGTCAGTGGAGGACTATTGGAAGGAGGGACCGCAGACAGGCTTAGTAGGCCTAACATAACAAAAGTAGGCTGTAGGCACTTTAAAATAGGTTCCAGGGATACACGGGCAGCATTGGTCTGGTCAGTGGAGGACTATTGGAAGGAGGGACCGCAGACAGGCTTAGTAGACCTAACATAAGAAAAGTAGGCTGTAGGCACTTTAAAATAGGTTCCAGGGTTACACGGGCAGCAGTGGTCTGGTCAGTGGAGGACTAGTGGAAGGAGGGACCGCAGACAGGCTTAGTAGGCCTAACATAAGAAAAGTGGGCTGTAGGCAGTTTAAAATAGCTTGCAGGGGTACACGGGCAGCAGTGGTGTGGTCAGTGGAGGACTAGTGGAAGGAGGGACCGCAGACAGGCTTAGTAGGCCTAACATAACAAAAGTGGGCTGTAGGCATTTTAAAATAGCTTCCAGGGGTACACGGGCAGCAGTGGTCTGGTCAGTGGAGGACTAGTGGAAGGAGGGACCGCAGACAGGCTTAGTAGGCCTAACATAACAAAAGTAGGCTGTTGGCACTTTAAAATAGGTTCTAGGGGTACACGGGCAGCAGTGGTCTGGTCAGTGGAGGACTATTGGAAGGAGGGACCGCAGACAGGCTTAATAGGCCTAACATAACAAAAGTGGGCTGTAGGCACTTTAAAATAGCTTCCAGGGGTACACGGGCAGCAGTGGTGTGGTCAGTGGAGGACTAGTGGAAGGAGGGACCGCAGACAGGCTTAGTAGGCCTAACATAACAAAAGTGGGCTGTAGGCATTTTAAAATAGCTTCCAGGGGTACACGGGCAGCAGTGGTCTGGTCAGTGGAGGACTAGTGGAAGGAGGGACCGCAGACAGGCTTAGTAGGCCTAGCATAACAAAAGTGGGCTGTAGGCACTTTAAAATAGCTTCCAGGGGTACACGGGCAGCAGTGGTCTGGTCAGTGGAGGACTATTGGAAGGAGGGACCGCAGACAGGCTTAGTAGGCCTAACATAACAAAAGTGGGCTGTAGGCACTTTAAAATAGGTTCCAGGGGTACACGGGCAGCAGTGGTCTGGTCAGTGGAGGACTAGTGGAAGGAGGGACCGCAGACAGGCTTAGTAGGCCTAACATAACAAAAGTAGGCTGTAGGCACTTTAAAATAGGTTCTAGGGGTACACGGGCAGCAGTGGTCTGGTCAGTGGAGGACTATTGGAAGGAGGGACCGCAGACAGGCTTAGTGGGCCTAACATAACAAAAGTGGGCTGTAGGCTCTTTAAAATAGCTTCCAGGGGTACACGGGCAGCAGTGATGTGGTCAGTGGAGGACTAGTAGAAGGAGGGACCGCAGACAGGCTTAGTAGGCCTAACATAACAAAAGTGGGCTGTAGGCACTTTAAAATAAGTTCCAGGGGTACACGGGCAGCAGCGGTCTGGTCAGTGGAGGACTAGTGGAAGGAGGGACCGCAGACAGGCTTAGTAGGCCTAACATAACAAAAGTGGGCTGTAGGCACTTTAAAATAGCTTCCAGGGGTACACGGGCAGCAGTGGTGTGGTCAGTGGAGGACTAGTGGAAGGAGGGACCGCAGACAGGCTTATAGTAGGCCTAACATAACAAAAGTGGGCTGTAGGCATTTTAAAGTAGCTTCCAGGGGTAAACGGGCAGCAGTGGTCTGGTCAGTGGAGGACTAGTGGAAGGATGGACCGCAGACAGGCTTAGTAGGCCTAACATAACAAAAGTGGGCTGTAGGCACTTTAAAATAGCTTCCAGGGGTACACGGGCAGCAGTGGTCTGGTCAGTGGAGGAGTATTGGAAGGAGGGACCGCAGACAGGCTTAGTAGGCCTAACATAACAAAAGTGGGCTGTAGGCACTTTAAAATAGGTTCCAGGGGTACACGGGCAGCAGTGGTCTGGTCAGTGGAGGACTAGTGGAAGGAGGGACTGCAGACAGGCTCAGTGGGCCTAACATAACAAAAGTGGGCTGTAGGCTCTTTAAAATAGCTTCCAGGGGTACACGGGCAGCAGTGGTCTGGTCAGTGGAGGACTATTGGAAGGAGGGACCGCAGACAGGCTTATTAGGCCTAACATAACAAAAGTGGGCTGTAGGCACTTTAAAATAGCTTCCAGTTGTACATGGGCAGCAGTGGTGTGGTCAGTGGAGGACTAGTGGAAGGAGGGACCGCAGACAGGCTTAGTAGACCTAACATAACAAAAGTGGGCTGTAGGCACTTTAAAATAGCTTCCAGGGGTACACGGGCAGCAGTGGTCTGGTCAGTGGAAGACTAGTGGAAGGAGGGACTGCAGACAGGCTTAGTAGGCCTAACATAACAAAAGTGGGCTGTAGGCTCTTTAAAATAGCTTCCAGGGGTACACGGGCAGCAGTGGTCTGGTCAGTGGAGGACTATTGGAAGGAGGGACCTCAGACAGGCTTAGTAGGCCTAACATAACAAAAGTGGGCTGTAGGCACTTTAAAATAGGTTCCAGTTGTACATGGGCAGCAGTGGTGTGGTCAGTGGAGGACTAGTGGAAGGAGGGACCGCAGACAGGCTTAGCAGACCTAACATAACAAAAGTGGGCTGTAGGCACTTTAAAATAGCTTCCAGGGGTACACGGGCAGCAGTGGTCTGGTCAGTGGAAGACTAGTGGAAGGAGGGACTGCAGACAGGCTTAGTAGGCCTAACATAACCAAAGTAGGCTGTAGGCACTTTAAAATAGGTTCCAGGGGTACACGGGCAGCAGTGGTCTGGTCAGTGGAGGACTAGTGGAAGGAGGGACCGCAGACAGGCTTAGTAGGCCTAACATAACAAAAGTGGGCTGTAGGCATTTTAAAATAGCTTCCAGGGGTACACGGGCAGCAGTGGTCTGGTCAGTGGAGGACTAGTGGAAGGAGGGACCGCAGACAGGCTTAGTAGGCCTAACATAACAAAAGTGGGCTGTAGGCACTTTAAAATAGCTTCCAGGGGTACACGGGCAGCAGTGGTCTGGTCAGTGGAGGACTATTGGAAGGAGGGACCGCAGACAGGCTTAGTAGGCCTAACATAACAAAAGTGGGCTGTAGGCACTTTAAAATAGGTTCCAGGGGTACACGGGCAGCAGTGGTCTGGTCAGTGGAGGACTAGTGGAAGGAGGGACCGCAGACAGGCTTAGTAGGCCTAACATAACAAAAGTAGGCTGTAGGCACTTTAAAATAGGTTCTAGGGGTACACGGGCAGCAGTGGTCTGGTCAGTGGAGGACTATTGGAAGGAGGAACCGCAGACAGGCTTAGTGGGCCTAACATAACAAAAGTGGGCTGTAGGCTCTTTAAAATAGCTTCCAGGTGTACACGGGCAGCAGTGGTCTGGTCAGTGGAGGACTATTGGAAGGAGGGACCTCAGACAGGCTTAGTAGGCCTAACATAACAAAAGTGGGCTGTAGGCACTTTAAAATAGGTTCCAGTTGTACATGGGCAGCAGTGGTGTGGTCAGTGGAGGACTAGTGGAAGGAGGGACCGCAGACAGGCTTAGCAGACCTAACATAACAAAAGTGGGCTGTAGGCACTTTAAAATAGCTTCCAGGGGTACACGGGCAGCAGTGGTCTGGTCAGTGGAAGACTAGTGGAAGGAGGGACTGCAGACAGGCTTAGTAGGCCTAACATAACCAAAGTAGGCTGTAGGCACTTTAAAATAGGTTCCAGGGGTACACGGGCAGCAGTGGTCTGGTCAGTGGAGGACTAGTGGAAGGAGGGACCGCAGACAGGCTTAGCAGACCTAACATAACAAAAGTGGGCTGTAGGCACTTTAAAATAGCTTCCAGGGGTACACGGGCAGCAGTGGTCTGGTCAGTGGAAGACTAGTGGAAGGAGGGACTGCAGACAGGCTTAGTAGGCCTAACATAACCAAAGTAGGCTGTAGGCACTTTAAAATAGGTTCCAGGGGTACACGGGCAGCAGTGGTCTGGTCAGTGGAGGACTAGTGGAAGGAGGGACCGCAGACAGGCTTAGTAGGCCTAACATAACAAAAGTGGGCTGTAGGCATTTTAAAATAGCTTCCAGGGGTACACGGGCAGCAGTGGTCTGGTCAGTGGAGGACTAGTGGAAGGAGGGACCGCAGACAGGCTTAGTAGGCCTAACATAACAAAAGTGGGCTGTAGGCACTTTAAAATAGCTTCCAGGGGTACACGGGCAGCAGTGGTCTGGTCAGTGGAGGACTTTTGGAAGGAGGGACCGCAGACAGGCTTAGTAGGCCTAACATAACAAAAGTGGGCTGTAGGCACTTTAAAATAGGTTCCAGGGGTACACGGGCAGCAGTGGTCTGGTCAGTGGAGGACTAGTGGAAGGACGGACCGCAGACAGGCTTAGTAGGCCTAACATAACAAAAGTAGGCTGTAGGCACTTTAAAATAGGTTCTAGGGGTACACGGGCAGCAGTGGTCTGGTCAGTGGAGGACTATTGGAAGGAGGGACCGCAGACAGGCTTAGTGGGCCTAACATAACAAAAGTGGGCTGTAGGCTCTTTAAAATAGCTTCCAGGGGTACACGGGCAGCAGTGGTCTGGTCAGTGGAGGACTATTGGAAGGAGGGACCGCAGACAGGCTTAGTAGGCCTAACATAACAAAAGTGGGCTGTAGGCACTTTAAAATAGCTTCCAGTTGTACATGGGCAGCAGTGGTGTGGTCAGTGGAGGACTAGTGGAAGGAGGGACCGCAGACAGGCTTAGTAGACCTAACATAACAAAAGTGGGCAGTAGGCACTTTAAAATAGCTTCCAGGGGTACACGGGCAGCAGTGGTCTGGTCAGTGGAAGACTAGTGGAAGGAGGGACTGCAGACAGGCTTAGTAGGCCTAACATAACCAAAGTAGGCTGTAGGCACTTTAAAATAGGTTCCAGGGGTACACGGGCAGCAGTGTTCTGGTCAGTGGAGGACTAGTGGAAGGAGGGACCGCAGACAGGCTTAGTAGGCCTAACATAACAAAAGTGGGCTGTAGGCAGTTTAAAATAGCTTCCAGGGGTACACGGGCAGCAGTGGTGTGGTCAGTGGAGGACTAGTAGAAGGAGGGACCGCAGACAGGCTTAGTAGGCCTAACATAACAAAAGTGGGCTGTAGGCACTTTAAAATAGGTTCCAGGGGTACACGGGCAGCAGTGGTCTGGTCAGTGGAGGACTAGTGGAAGGAGGGACCGCAGACAGGCTTAGTAGGCCTAACATAACAAAAGTAGGCTGTAGGCACTTTAAAATAGGTTCTAGGGGTACACGGGCAGCAGTGGTCTGGTCAGTGGAGGACTATTGGAAGGAGGGACCGCAGACAGGCTTAGTAGGCCTAACATAACAAAAGTGGGCTGTAGGCACTTTAAAATAGCTTCCAGGGGTACACGGGCAGCAGTGGTGTGGTCAGTGGAGGACTAGTGGAAGGAGGGACCGCAGACAGGCTTAGTAGGCCTAACATAACAAAAGTGGGCTGTAGGCATTTTAAAATAGCTTCCAGGGGTACACGGGCAGCAGTGGTCTGGTCAGTGGAGGACTAGTGGAAGGAGGGACCGCAGACAGGCTTAGTAGGCCTAACATAACAAAAGTGGGCTGTAGGCACTTTAAAATAGCTTCCAGGGGTACACGGGCAGCAGTGGTCTGGTCAGTGGAGGACTATTGGAAGGAGGGACCGCAGACAGGCTTAGTAGGCCTAACATAACAAAAGTGGGCTGTAGGCACTTTAAAATAGGTTCCAGGGGTACACGGGCAGCAGTGGTCTGGTCAGTGGAGGACTAGTGGAAGGAGGGACCGCAGACAGGCTTAGTAGGCCTAACATAACAAAAGTAGGCTGTAGGCACTTTAAAATAGGTTCTAGGGGTACACGGGCAGCAGTGGTCTGGTCAGTGGAGGACTATTGGAAGGAGGGACCGCAGACAGGCTTAGTGGGCCTAACATAACAAAAGTGGGCTGTAGGCTCTTTAAAATAGCTTCCAGGGGTACACGGGCAGCAGTGGTCTGGTCAGTGGAAGACTAGTGGAAGGAGGGACCGCAGACAGGCTTAGTAGGCCTAACATAACAAAAGTGGGCTGTAGGCACTTTAAAATAGGTTCCAGTTGTACATGGGCAGCAGTGGTGTGGTCAGTGGAGGACTAGTGGAAGGAGGGACCGCAGACAGGCTTAGTGGGCCTAACATAACAAAAGTGGGCTGTAGGCTCTTTAAAATAGCTTCCAGGGGTACACGGGCAGCAGTGGTCTGGTCAGTGGAGGACTATTGGAAGGAGGGACCGCAGACAGGCTTAGTAGGCCTAACATAACAAAAGTGGGCTGTAGGCACTTTAAAATAGCTTCCAGTTGTACATGGGCAGCAGTGGTGTGGTCAGTGGAGGACTAGTGGAAGGAGGGACCGCAGACAGGCTTAGTAGACCTAACATAACAAAAGTGGGCAGTAGGCACTTTAAAATAGCTTCCAGGGGTACACGGGCAGCAGTGGTCTGGTCAGTGGAAGACTAGTGGAAGGAGGGACTGCAGACAGGCTTAGTAGGCCTAACATAACCAAAGTAGGCTGTAGGCACTTTAAAATAGGTTCCAGGGGTACACGGGCAGCAGTGGTCTGGTCAGTGGAAGACTAGTGGAAGGAGGGACCGCAGACAGGCTTAGTAGGCCTAACATAACAAAAGTGGGCTGTAGGCACTTTAAAATAGGTTCCAGTTGTACATGGGCAGCAGTGGTGTGGTCAGTGGAGGACTAGTGGAAGGATGGACTGCAGACAGGCTTAGTAGACCTAACATAACAAAAGTGGGCTGTAGGCACTTTAAAATAGCTTCCAGGGGTACACGGGCAGCAGTGGTCTGGTCAGTGGAAGACTAGTGGAAGGAGGGACTGCAGACAGGCTTAGTAGGCCTAACAACCAAAGTAGGCTGTAGGCACTTTAAAATAGGTTCCAGGGGTACACGGGCAGCAGTGGTCTGGTCAGTGGAGGACTAGTGGAAGGAGGGACCACAGACAGGCTTAGTAGGCCTAACATAACAAAAGTGGGCTGTAGGCATTTTAAAATAGCTTCCAGGGGTACACGGGCAGCAGTGGTCTGGTCAGTGGAGGACTAGTGGAAGGAGGGACCGCAGACAGGCTTAGTAGGCCTAACATAACAAAAGTGGGCTGTAGGCAGTTTAAAATAGCTTCCAGGGGTACACGGGCAGCAGTGGTCTGGTCAGTGGAGGACTATTGGAAGGAGGGACCGCAGACAGGCTTAGTAAGCCTAACATAACAAAAGTGGGCTGTAGGCACTTTAAAATAGGTTCCAGGGGTACACGGGCAGCAGTGGTCTGGTCAGTGGAGGACTAGTGGAAGGAGGGACCGCAGACAGGCTTAGTAGGCCTAACATAACAAAAGTAGGCTGTAGGCACTTTAAAATAGGTTCTAGGGGTACACGGGCAGCAGTGGTCTGGTCAGTGGAGGACTATTGGAAGGAGGGACCGCAGACAGGCTTAGTAGGCCTAACATAACAAAAGTGGGCTGTAGGCACTTTAAAATAGCTTCCAGGGGTACACGGGCAGCAGTGGTGTGGTCAGTGGAGGACTAGTGGAATGAGGGACCGCAGACAGGCTTAGTAGGCCTAACATAACAAAAGTGGGCTGTAGGCATTTTAAAATAGCTTCCAGGGGTACACGGGCAGCAGTGGTCTGGTCAGTGGAGGACTAGTGGAAGGAGGGACCGCAGACAGGCTTAGTAGGCCTAACATAACAAAAGTGGGCTGTAGCACTTTAAAATAGCTTCCAGGGGTACACGGGCAGCAGTGGTCTGGTCAGTGGAGGACTATTGGAAGGAGGGACCGCAGACAGGCTTAGTAGGCCTAACATAACAAAAGTGGGCTGTAGGCACTTTAAAATAGGTTCCAGGGGTACACGGGCAGCAGTGGTCTGGTCAGTGGAGGACTAGTGGAAGGAGGGACCGCAGACAGGCTTAGTAGGCCTAACATAACAAAAGTAGGCTGTAGGCACTTTAAAATAGGCTCTAGGGGTACACGGGCAGCAGTGGTCTTGTCAGTGGAGGACTATTGGAAGGAGGGACCGCAGACAGGCTTAGTGGGCCTAACATAACAAAAGTGGGCTGTAGGCTCTTTAAAATAGCTTCCAGGGGTACACGGGCAGCAGTGGTCTGGTCAGTGGAGGACTATTGGAAGGAGGGACCGCAGACAGGCTTAGTAGGCCTAACATAACAAAAGTGGGCTGTAGGCACTTTAAAATAGCTTCCAGTTGTACATGGGCAGCAGTGGTGTGGTCAGTGGAGGACTAGTGGAAGGAGGGACCGCAGACAGGCTTAGTAGACCTAACATAACAAAAGTGGGCTGTAGGCACTTTAAAATAGCTTCCAGGGGTACACGGGCAGCAGTGGTCTGGTCAGTGGAAGACTAGTGGAAGGAGGGACTGCAGACAGGCTTAGTAGGCCTAACATAACCAAAGTAGGCTGTAGGCACTTTAAAATAGGTTCCAGGGGTACACGGGCAGCAGTGTTCTGGTCAGTGGAGGACTAGTGGAAGGAGGGACCGCAGACAGGCTTAGTAGGCCTAACATAACAAAAGTGGGCTGTAGGCAGTTTAAAATAGCTTCCAGGGGTACACGGGCAGCAGTGGTGTGGTCAGTGGAGGACTAGTAGAAGGAGGGACCGCAGACAGGCTTAGTAGGCCTAACATAACAAAAGTGGGCTGTAGGCACTTTAAAATAGGTTCCAGGGGTACACGGGCAGCAGTGGTCTGGTCAGTGGAGGACTAGTGGAAGGAGGGACCGCAGACAGGCTTAGTAGGCCTAACATAACAAAAGTAGGCTGTAGGCACTTTAAAATAGGTTCTAGGGGTACACGGGCAGCAGTGGTCTGGTCAGTGGAGGACTATTGGAAGGAGGGACCGCAGACAGGCTTAGTAGGCCTAACATAACAAAAGTGGGCTGTAGGCACTTTAAAATAGCTTCCAGGGGTACACGGGCAGCAGTGGTGTGGTCAGTGGAGGACTAGTGGAAGGAGGGACCGCAGACAGGCTTAGTAGGCCTAACATAACAAAAGTGGGCTGTAGGCATTTTAAAATAGCTTCCAGGGGTACACGGGCAGCAGTGGTCTGGTCAGTGGAGGACTAGTGGAAGGAGGGACCGCAGACAGGCTTAGTAGGCCTAACATAACAAAAGTGGGCTGTAGGCACTTTAAAATAGCTTCCAGGGGTACACGGGCAGCAGTGGTCTGGTCAGTGGAGGACTATTGGAAGGAGGGACCGCAGACAGGCTTAGTAGGCCTAACATAACAAAAGTGGGCTGTAGGCACTTTAAAATAGGTTCCAGGGGTACACGGGCAGCAGTGGTCTGGTCAGTGGAGGACTAGTGGAAGGAGGGACCGCAGACAGGCTTAGTAGGCCTAACATAACAAAAGTAGGCTGTAGGCACTTTAAAATAGGTTCTAGGGGTACACGGGCAGCAGTGGTCTGGTCAGTGGAGGACTATTGGAAGGAGGGACCGCAGACAGGCTTAGTGGGCCTAACATAACAAAAGTGGGCTGTAGGCTCTTTAAAATAGCTTCCAGGGGTACACGGGCAGCAGTGGTCTGGTCAGTGGAAGACTAGTGGAAGGAGGGACCGCAGACAGGCTTAGTAGGCCTAACATAACAAAAGTGGGCTGTAGGCACTTTAAAATAGGTTCCAGTTGTACATGGGCAGCAGTGGTGTGGTCAGTGGAGGACTAGTGGAAGGAGGGACCGCAGACAGGCTTAGTGGGCCTAACATAACAAAAGTGGGCTGTAGGCTCTTTAAAATAGCTTCCAGGGGTACACGGGCAGCAGTGGTCTGGTCAGTGGAGGACTATTGGAAGGAGGGACCGCAGACAGGCTTAGTAGGCCTAACATAACAAAAGTGGGCTGTAGGCACTTTAAAATAGCTTCCAGTTGTACATGGGCAGCAGTGGTGTGGTCAGTGGAGGACTAGTGGAAGGAGGGACCGCAGACAGGCTTAGTAGACCTAACATAACAAAAGTGGGCAGTAGGCACTTTAAAATAGCTTCCAGGGGTACACGGGCAGCAGTGGTCTGGTCAGTGGAAGACTAGTGGAAGGAGGGACTGCAGACAGGCTTAGTAGGCCTAACATAACCAAAGTAGGCTGTAGGCACTTTAAAATAGGTTCCAGGGGTACACGGGCAGCAGTGGTCTGGTCAGTGGAAGACTAGTGGAAGGAGGGACCGCAGACAGGCTTAGTAGGCCTAACATAACAAAAGTGGGCTGTAGGCACTTTAAAATAGGTTCCAGTTGTACATGGGCAGCAGTGGTGTGGTCAGTGGAGGACTAGTGGAAGGATGGACTGCAGACAGGCTTAGTAGACCTAACATAACAAAAGTGGGCTGTAGGCACTTTAAAATAGCTTCCAGGGGTACACGGGCAGCAGTGGTCTGGTCAGTGGAAGACTAGTGGAAGGAGGGACTGCAGACAGGCTTAGTAGGCCTAACAACCAAAGTAGGCTGTAGGCACTTTAAAATAGGTTCCAGGGGTACACGGGCAGCAGTGGTCTGGTCAGTGGAGGACTAGTGGAAGGAGGGACCACAGACAGGCTTAGTAGGCCTAACATAACAAAAGTGGGCTGTAGGCATTTTAAAATAGCTTCCAGGGGTACACGGGCAGCAGTGGTCTGGTCAGTGGAGGACTAGTGGAAGGAGGGACCGCAGACAGGCTTAGTAGGCCTAACATAACAAAAGTGGGCTGTAGGCAGTTTAAAATAGCTTCCAGGGGTACACGGGCAGCAGTGGTCTGGTCAGTGGAGGACTATTGGAAGGAGGGACCGCAGACAGGCTTAGTAAGCCTAACATAACAAAAGTGGGCTGTAGGCACTTTAAAATAGGTTCCAGGGGTACACGGGCAGCAGTGGTCTGGTCAGTGGAGGACTAGTGGAAGGAGGGACCGCAGACAGGCTTAGTAGGCCTAACATAACAAAAGTAGGCTGTAGGCACTTTAAAATAGGTTCTAGGGGTACACGGGCAGCAGTGGTCTGGTCAGTGGAGGACTATTGGAAGGAGGGACCGCAGACAGGCTTAGTAGGCCTAACATAACAAAAGTGGGCTGTAGGCACTTTAAAATAGCTTCCAGGGGTACACGGGCAGCAGTGGTGTGGTCAGTGGAGGACTAGTGGAATGAGGGACCGCAGACAGGCTTAGTAGGCCTAACATAACAAAAGTGGGCTGTAGGCATTTTAAAATAGCTTCCAGGGGTACACGGGCAGCAGTGGTCTGGTCAGAGGAGGACTAGTGGAAGGAGGGACCGCAGACAGGCTTAGTAGGCCTAACATAACAAAAGTGGGCTGTAGCACTTTAAAATAGCTTCCAGGGGTACACGGGCAGCAGTGGTCTGGTCAGTGGAGGACTATTGGAAGGAGGGACCGCAGACAGGCTTAGTAGGCCTAACATAACAAAAGTGGGCTGTAGGCACTTTAAAATAGGTTCCAGGGGTACACGGGCAGCAGTGGTCTGGTCAGTGGAGGACTAGTGGAAGGAGGGACCGCAGACAGGCTTAGTAGGCCTAACATAACAAAAGTAGGCTGTAGGCACTTTAAAATAGGCTCTAGGGGTACACGGGCAGCAGTGGTCTTGTCAGTGGAGGACTATTGGAAGGAGGGACCGCAGACAGGCTTAGTGGGCCTAACATAACAAAAGTGGGCTGTAGGCTCTTTAAAATAGCTTCCAGGGGTACACGGGCAGCAGTGGTCTGGTCAGTGGAGGACTATTGGAAGGAGGGACCGCAGACAGGCTTAGTAGGCCTAACATAACAAAAGTGGGCTGTAGGCACTTTAAAATAGCTTCCAGTTGTACATGGGCAGCAGTGGTGTGGTCAGTGGAGGACTAGTGGAAGGAGGGACCGCAGACAGGCTTAGTAGACCTAACATAACAAAAGTGGGCTGTAGGCACTTTAAAATAGCTTCCAGGGGTACACGGGCAGCAGTGGTCTGGTCAGTGGAAGACTAGTGGAAGGAGGGACTGCAGACAGGCTTAGTAGGCCTAACATAACAAAAGTGGGCTGTAGGCTCTTTAAAATAGCTTCCAGGGGTACACGGGCAGCAGTGGTCTGGTCAGTGGAGGACTAGTGGAAGGAGGGACCACAGACAGGCTTAGTAGGCCTAACATAACAAAAGTGGGCTGTAGGCTCTTTAAAATAGCTTCCAGGGGTACACGGGCAGCAGTGGTCTGGTCAGTGGAGGACTATTGGAAGGAGGGACCGCAGACAGGCTTAGTAGGCCTAACATAACAAAAGTGGGCTGTAGGCACTTTAAAATAGGTTCCAGGGGTACACGGGCAGCAGTGGTCTGGTCAGTGGAGGACTAGTGGAAGGAGGGACCGCAGACAGGCTTAGTAGGCCTAACATAACAAAAGTGGGCTGTAGGCACTTTAAAATAGCTTCCAGGGGTACACGGGCAGCAGTGGTCTGGTCAGTGGAGGACTAGTGGAAGGAGGGACCGCAGACAGGCTTAGTAGGCCTAACATAACAAAAGTGGGCTGTAGGCATTTTAAAATAGCTTCCAGGGGTACACGGGCAGCAGTGGTCTGGTCAGTGGAGGACTAGTGGAAGGAGGGACCGCAGACAGGCTTAGTAGGCCTAACATAACAAAAGTGGGCTGTAGGCACTTTAAAATAGGTTCCAGGGGTACACGGGCAGCAGTGGTCTGGTCAGTGGAGGACTATTGGAAGGAGGGACCGCAGACAGGCTTAGTAGGCCTAACATAACAAAAGTGGGCTGTAGGCACTTTAAAATAGGTTCCAGGGGTACACGGGCAGCAGTGGTCTGGTCAGTGGAGGACTAGTGGAAGGAGGGACCGCAGACAGGCTTAGTAGGCCTAACATAACAAAAGTAGGCTGTAGGCACTTTAAAATAGGTTCTAGGGGTACACGGGCAGCAGTGGTCTGGTCAGTGGAGGACTATTGGAAGGAGGGACCGCAGACAGGCTTAGTAGGCCTAACATAACAAAAGTGGGCTGTAGGCACTTTAAAATAGCTTCCAGGGGTACACGGGCAGCAGTGGTGTGGTCAGTGGAGGACTAGTGGAAGGAGGGACCGCAGACAGGCTTAGTAGGCCTAACATAACAAAAGTGGGCTGTAGGCATTTTAAAATAGCTTCCAGGGGTACACGGGCAGCAGTGGTCTGGTCAGTGGAGGACTAGTGGAAGGAGGGACCGCAGACAGGCTTAGTAGGCCTAACATAACAAAAGTGGGCTGTAGGCACTTTAAAATAGCTTCCAGGGGTACACGGGCAGCAGTGGTCTGGTCAGTGGAGGACTATTGGAAGGAGGGACCGCAGACAGGCTTAGTAGGCCTAACATAACAAAAGTGGGCTGTAGGCACTTTAAAATAGGTTCCAGGGGTACACGGGCAGCAGTGGTCTGGTCAGTGGAGGACTAGTGGAAGGAGGGACCGCAGACAGGCTTAGTAGGCCTAACATAACAAAAGTAGGCTGTAGGCACTTTAAAATAGGCTCTAGGGGTACACGGGCAGCAGTGGTCTGGTCAGTGGAGGACTATTGGAAGGAGGGACCGCAGACAGGCTTAGTGGGCCTAACATAACAAAAGTGGGCTGTAGGCTCTTTAAAATAGCTTCCAGGGGTACACGGGCAGCAGTGGTCTGGTCAGTGGAGGACTATTGGAAGGAGGGACCGCAGACAGGCTTAGTAGGCCTAACATAACAAAAGTGGGCTGTAGGCACTTTAAAATAGCTTCCAGTTGTACATGGGCAGCAGTGGTGTGGTCAGTGGAGGACTAGTGGAAGGAGGGACCGCAGACAGGCTTAGTAGACCTAACATAACAAAAGTGGGCTGTAGGCACTTTAAAATAGCTTCCAGGGGTACACGGGCAGCAGTGGTCTGGTCAGTGGAAGACTAGTGGAAGGAGGGACTGCAGACAGGCTTAGTAGGCCTAACATAACAAAAGTGGGCTGTAGGCTCTTTAAAATAGCTTCCAGGGGTACACGGGCAGCAGTGGTCTGGTCAGTGGAGGACTATTGGAAGGAGGGACCTCAGACAGGCTTAGTAGGCCTAACATAACAAAAGTGGGCTGTAGGCACTTTAAAATATGTTCCAGTTGTACATGGGCAGCAGTGGTGTGGTCAGTGGAGGACTAGTGGAAGGAGGGACCGCAGACAGGCTTAGTAGACCTAACATAACAAAAGTGGGCTGTAGGCACTTTAAAATAGCTTCCAGGGGTACACGGGCAGCAGTGGTCTGGTCAGTGGAAGACTAGTGGAAGGAGGGACTGCAGACAGGCTTAGTAGGCCTAACATAACCAAAGTAGGCTGTAGGCACTTTAAAATAGGTTCCAGGGGTACACGGGCAGCAGTGGTCTGGTCAGTGGAGGACTATTGGAAGGAGGGACCGCAGACAGGCTTAGTAGGCCTAACATAACAAAAGTGGGCTGTAGGCACTTTAAAAATAGGTTCCAGGGGTACACGGGCAGCAGTGGTCTGGTCAGTGGAGGACTAGTGGAAGGAAGGACGGCAGACAGGCTTAGTAGACCTAACATAACCAAAGTAGGCAGTTGGCACTTTAAAATAGGTTCCAGGGGTACACGGGCAGCAGTGGTCTGGTCAGTGGAGGACTAGTGGAAGGAGGGACCGCAGACAGGCTTAGTAGGCCTAACATAAGAAAAGTGGGCTGTAGGCACTTTAAAATAGCTTCCAGGTGTACACGGGCAGCAGTGGTGTGGTCAGTGGAGGACTAGTGGAAGGAGGGACCGCAGACAGGCTTAGTAGGCCTAACATAACAAAAGTGGGCTGTAGGCATTTTAAAATAGCTTCCAGGGGTACACGGGCAGCAGTGGTCTGGTCAGTGGAGGACTAGTGGAAGGAGGGACCGCAGACAGGCTTAGTAGGCCTAACATAACAAAAGTGGGCTGTAGCACTTTAAAATAGCTTCCAGGGGTACACGGGCAGCAGTGGTCTGGTCAGTGGAGGACTATTGGAAGGAGGGACCGCAGACAGGCTTAGTAGGCCTAACATAACAAAAGTGGGCTGTAGGCACTTTAAAATAGGTTCCAGGGGTACACGGGCAGCAGTGGTCTGGTCAGTGGAGGACTAGTGGAAGGAGGGACCGCAGACAGGCTTAGTAGGCCTAACATAACAAAAGTAGGCTGTAGGCACTTTAAAATAGGTTCTAGGGGTACACGGGCAGCAGTGGTCTGGTCAGTGGAGGACTATTGGAAGGAGGGACCGCAGACAGGCTTAGTAGGCCTAACATAACAAAAGTGGGCTGTAGGCACTTTAAAATAGCTTCCAGGGGTACACGGGCAGCAGTGGTGTGGTCAGTGGAGGACTAGTGGAAGGAGGGACCGCAGACAGGCTTAGTAGGCCTAACATAACAAAAGTGGGCTGTAGGCATTTTAAAATAGCTTCCAGGGGTACACGGGCAGCAGTGGTCTGGTCAGTGGAGGACTATTGGAAGGAGGGACCGCAGACAGGCTTAGTAGGCCTAACATAACAAAAGTGGGCTGTAGGCACTTTAAAATAGCTTCCAGGGGTACACGGGCAGCAGTGGTCTGGTCAGTGGAGGACTATTGGAAGGAGGGACCGCAGACAGGCTTAGTAGGCCTAACATAACAAAAGTGGGCTGTAGGCACTTTAAAATAGGTTCCAGGGGTACACGGGCAGCAGTGGTCTGGTCAGTGGAGGACTAGTGGAAGGAGGGACCGCAGACAGGCTTAGTAGGCCTAACATAACAAAAGTAGGCTGTAGGCACTTTAAAATAGGCTCTAGGGGTACACGGGCAGCAGTGGTCTGGTCAGTGGAGGACTATTGGAAGGAGGGACCGCAGACAGGCTTAGTGGGCCTAACATAACAAAAGTGGGCTGTAGGCTCTTTAAAATAGCTTCCAGGGGTACACGGGCAGCAGTGGTCTGGTCAGTGGAGGACTATTGGAAGGAGGGACCGCAGACAGGCTTAGTAGGCCTAACATAACAAAAGTGGGCTGTAGGCACTTTAAAATAGCTTCCAGTTGTACATGGGCAGCAGTGGTGTGGTCAGTGGAGGACTAGTGGAAGGAGGGACCGCAGACAGGCTTAGTAGACCTAACATAACAAAAGTGGGCTGTAGGCACTTTAAAATAGCTTCCAGGGGTACACGGGCAGCAGTGGTCTGGTCAGTGGAAGACTAGTGGAAGGAGGGACTGCAGACAGGCTTAGTAGGCCTAACATAACAAAAGTGGGCTGTAGGCTCTTTAAAATAGCTTCCAGGGGTACACGGGCAGCAGTGGTCTGGTCAGTGGAGGACTATTGGAAGGAGGGACCTCAGACAGGCTTAGTAGGCCTAACATAACAAAAGTGGGCTGTAGGCACTTTAAAATATGTTCCTGTTGTACATGGGCAGCAGTGGTGTGGTCAGTGGAGGACTAGTGGAAGGAGGGACCGCAGACAGGCTTAGTAGACCTAACATAACAAAAGTGGGCTGTAGGCACTTTAAAATAGCTTCCAGGGGTACACGGGCAGCAGTGGTCTGGTCAGTGGAAGACTAGTGGAAGGAGGGACTGCAGACAGGCTTAGTAGGCCTAACATAACCAAAGTAGGCTGTAGGCACTTTAAAATAGGTTCCAGGGGTACACGGGCAGCAGTGGTCTGGTCAGTGGAGGACTATTGGAAGGAGGGACCGCAGACAGGCTTAGTAGGCCTAACATAACAAAAGTGGGCTGTAGGCACTTTAAAATAGCTTCCAGGGCTACACGGGCAGCAGTGGTCTGGTCAGTGGAGGACTAGTGAAAGGAGGGACCACAGACAGGCTTAGTAGGCCTAACATAACAAAAGTAGGCTGTAGGCACTTTAAAAATAGGTTCCAGGGGTACACGGGCAGCAGTGGTCTGGTCAGTGGAGGACTAGTGGAAGGAAGGACGGCAGACAGGCTTAGTAGACCTAACATAACCAAAGTAGGCAGTTGGCACTTTAAAATAGGTTCCAGGGGTGCACGGGCAGCAGTGGTCTGGTCAGTGGAGGACTAGTGGAAGGAGGGACCGCAGACAGGCTTAGTAGGCCTAACATAAGAAAAGTGGGCTGTAGGCACTTTAAAATAGCTTCCAGGTGTACACGGGCAGCAGTGGTGTGGTCAGTGGAGGACTAGTGGAAGGAGGGACCGCAGACAGGCTTAGTAGGCCTAACATAACAAAAGTGGGCTGTAGGCATTTTAAAATAGCTTCCAGGGGTACACGGGCAGCAGTGGTCTGGTCAGTGGAGGATTAGTGGAAGGAGGGACCGCAGACAGGCTTAGTAGGCCTAACATTTCAAAAGTAGGCTGTAGGCACTTTAAAATAGGTTCTAGGGGTACACGGGCAGCAGTGGTCTGGTCAGTGGAGGACTATTGGAAGGAGAGACCCCAGACAGGCTTAGTAGGCCTAACATAACAAAAGTGGGCTGTAGGCACTTTAAAATAGGTTCCAGGGGTACACGGGCAGCAGTGGTCTGGTCAGTGGAGGACTAGTGGAAGGAGGGACCGCAGACAGGCTTAGTAGGCCTAACATAACAAAAGTAGGCTGTAGGCACTTTAAAATAGGTTCTATGGGTACACGGGCAGCAGTGGTCTGGTCAGTGGAGGACTATTGGAAGGAGGGACCGCAGACAGGCTTAGTGGGCCTAACATAACAAAAGTGGGCTGTAGGCTCTTTAAAATAGCTTCCAGTTGTACATGGGCAGCAGTGGTGTGGTCAGTGGAGGACTAGTGGAAGGAGGGACCGCAGACAGGCTTAGTAGACCTAACATAACAAAAGTGGGCTGTAGGCACTTTAAAATAGCTTCCAGGGGTACACGGGCAGCAGTGGTCTGGTTAGTGGAAGACTAGTGGAAGGAGGGACTGCAGACAGGCAAAGTAGGCCTAACATAACAAAAGTGGGCTGTAGGCTCTTTAAAATAGCTTCCAGGGGTACACGGGCAGCAGTGGTCTGGTCAGTGGAGGACTATTGGAAGGAGGGACCTCAGACAGGCTTAGTAGGCCTAACATAACAAAAGTTGGCTGTAGGCACTTTAAAATAGGTTCCAGTTGTACATGGGCAGCAGTGGTGTGGTCAGTGGAGGACTAATGGAAGGAGGGACCGCAGACAGGCTTAGTAGACCTAACATAACAAAAGTGGGCTGTAGGCACTTTAAAATAGCTTCCAGGGGTACACGGGCAGCAGTGGTCTGGTCAGTGGAAGACTAGTGGAAGGAGGGACTGCAGACAGGCTTAGTAGGCCTAACATAACCAAAGTAGGCTGTAGGCACTTTAAAATAGGTTCCAGGGGTACACGGGCAGCAGTGGTCTGGTCAGTGGAGGACTAGCGGAAGGAGGGACCGCAGACAGGCTTAGTAGGCCTAACATAACAAAAGTGGGCTGTAGGCACTTTAAAATAGTTTCCAGGGGTACACGGGCAGCAGTGGTCTGGTCAGTGGAGGACTAGTGGAAAGAGGGACCGCAGACAGGCTTAGTAGGCCTAACATAACAAAAGTGGGCTGTAGGCACTTTAAAATAGCTTCCAGGGGTACACGGGCAGCAGTGGTCTGGCCAGTGGAGGACTATTGGAAGGAGGGACCGCAGACAGGCTTAGTAGACCTAACATGACCAAAGTAGGCTGTAGGCACTTTAAAATAGGTTCCAGGGGTACACGGGCAGCAGTGGTCTGGTCAGTGGAGGACTATTGGAAGGAGGGACCGCAGACAGGCTTAGTAGGCCTAACATAACAAAAGTGGGCTGTAGGCACTTTAAAATAGCTTCCAGGGCTACACGGGCAGCAGTGGTCTGGTCAGTGGAGGACTAGTGAAAGGAGGGACCACAGACAGGCTTAGTAGGCCTAACATAACAAAAGTAGGCTGTAGGCACTTTTAAAATAGGTTCCAGGGGTACACGGGCAGCAGTGGTCTGGTCAGTGGAGGACTAGTGGAAGGAAGGACCGCAGACAGGCTTAGTAGACCTAACATAACAAAAGTGGGCTGTAGGCACTTTAAAATAGCTTCCAGGGGTACACGGGCAGCAGTGGTCTGGTCAGTGGAAGACTAGTGGAAGGAGGGACTGCAGACAGGCTTAGTAGGCCTAACATAACCAAAGTAGGCTGTAGGCACTTTAAAATAGGTTCCAGGGGTACACGGGCAGCAGTGGTCTGGTCAGTGGAGGACTAGTGGAAGGAGGGACCGCAGACAGGCTTAGTAGGCCTAACATAACAAAAGTGGGCTGTAGGCACTTTAAAATAGTTTCCAGGGGTACACGGGCAGCAGTGGTCTGGTCAGTGGAGGACTAGTGGAAAGAGGGACCGCAGACAGGCTTAGTAGGCCTAACATAACAAAAGTGGGCTGTAGGCACTTTAAAATAGCTTCCAGGGGTACACGGGCAGCAGTGGTCTGGCCAGTGGAGGACTATTGGAAGGAGGGACCGCAGACAGGCTTAGTAGACCTAACATGACCAAAGTAGGCTGTAGGCACTTTAAAATAGGTTCCAGGGGTACACGGGCAGCAGTGGTCTGGTCAGTGGAGGACTATTGGAAGGAGGGACCGCAGACAGGCTTAGTAGGCCTAACATAACAAAAGTGGGCTGTAGGCACTTTAAAATAGCTTCCAGGGGTACACAGGCAGCAGTGGTGTGGTCAGTGGAGGACTAGTGGAAGGAGGGACCGCAGACAGGCTTAGTAGGCATAACATAACAAAAGTAGGCTGTAGACACTTGGAATTATCTTGCAGGGGTACACAGGCAGCATTGGTGTTGTCACCGGAGGCCGATTGTAATGAGTGTCTGACAGTTAGTACTCACAAATAATAAATAGATGTTAATGTCTCGCAATACAACAAAACCAAAACACAAAAGGGTGACATACTTAGGTACAGGGGTGGGCTCCTCTGCTGAGTTTCAGACATAGTAATTTGGTGCAAAGTATTTACTGGTGTAAATATATGACACTGGCCCTGACTATTTTAAGTAGCATCATACATGTCAACACATTGGTATTGTCAGTGCCAGGCATTGAAGGATGAACAAGGATAATGGTGTGCACTCAGGTCAAGGACACGGAGGTGCTGGTAAAACAGACCGTGTGGTCAAGTCAATAGTAGAAGAAAAAATACCACACACTCGAAACTGGTATGATGCTAAAGGTATATGACCTCCAATCCAGGACAACACAGCTGGGCGCGGGATGCGCTGCTGACCCCCGGACACAGGACAGAGCAGGACAGCTCCACATGCTGCAGCCCACCCTAAGCAGGATCCCTCTATTTATGCCACAGGAGCATTCACTGGACCCATTATAAGTAACCCCATGAATAAGACCCAGGAGGGTCGAAACGTCGGGTTTCTATCTACGAATTATCACAGTGGCAATTGTTGACTTGTTTTCGTGAATAAATCAGGCATTGAAGGATGTCAGCGCATAGACTAAACATTGGTGGAGCTGTGAGAGATAATTTTGCAAGTGGTAGAGCACTGTTTGAGCTGGGGGGGGAACTCTCTTGTGGCCGGCGGTACAGGCCCAGGGCCCCTCATGTTACAACGGTGTGTCTGAGGTTGGGTGCGCACCACCACCGCCAGAGACACTTTATTGTACTATGAGGGACCCAGTGGCAGCGCCGTCGACCAAAAGCGGGCACACCCACCTCTTCAGACAAACGGCACTCTCACGGGTGCTTGCGCCAAGTGGCGAGACCACGGCCCCGTTGGGGGAGTTTGGCCATTTAGGGAGGTGTAAACATGTCACATGCTGGACAAACAGCTGCTGCAAATTACGAGATTGGAAAAGTCAGTCAGAGCAGTCCACAAGCAAGACCTTTTCATAGGAAAGCTAGGTGTCAGCCGGGAAAGGTGGGGCAAAAGAATTCGAAATCCAATTGTGGTTCATTTTAATGAAGGTTAGATCATCAACATTTTGGGTAGCCAGACGAGTCCTTTTTTCGGTTAATATTGAACCTGCAGCACTGAATACTCTTTCTGATAGCACACTAGCTGCTGGGCAAGCAAGCTCCTGCAATGCATATTCTGCCAATTCTGGCCAGGTGTCTAATTTGGATGCCCAGTAATCAAATGGGAATGACAGTTGAGGGAGAACGTCGATAAGGGATGAAAAATAGTTAGTAACCATACTGGACAAATGTTGTCTCCTGTCACTTTGAATTGATGCTGCAGTACCTGTCCTGTCTGCGGTCATAGCAAAATCACTCCACAACCTGGTCAGAAAACCCCTCTGTCCAACGCCGCTTCTGATTTGCGCACCTCTAACACCTCTGGCCTGCTGCCCCCTGCAGCTCATGTGATAACGCTCACCGTCGCTGTGTGCTGGGAATGCCTGAATCAAACAGTCAACAAGAGTTGATTGTTTGGTTGCTAATATTTGTTCCAGGTTCTCATGTGGCATAATATTTTGCAATTTGCCTTTATAGCGAGGATCAAGGAGGCAGGCCAACCAGTAATCGTCATCGGTCATCATTTTAATAATGCGTGGATCCCTTTTCAGGATACGTAAGGCATAATCCGCCATGTGGGCCAAAGTTCCAGTTGTCAAATCTGCGGTTGTGCTGGGTTGAGGGGCAGTTTCAGGCAAATCTACGTCACTTGTCCCCCTAAAAAAACCTGAACCCGGCCTTGCAACGCCACCATTTGCTATTGGCCCCGGAGAAGCTTCCTCATTAAAAAAAATACTCATCCCCATCATCCTCCTCGTCCTCCTCCTCCTCCTGTTCGCCCGCTACCTCGTCCTGTACACTGCCCTGACCAGACAATGGCTGACTGTCATCAAGGCTTTCCTCTTCCTCTGCTGCAGACGCCTGCTCCTTTATGTGCGTCAAACTTTGCATCAGCCGACCCATTAGGGGGATGCTCATGCTTATTATGGCGTTGTCTGCACTAACCAGGCGTGTGCATTCCTCAAAACACTGAAGGACTTGACACATGTCTTGTACCTTCATATAAACCTATAAACAACAAAGAGCAAAATGCCCCATAAATAGCAAAAGATGTATAATAAGTAAAAAAGAAACTTTATTAACACAAACAACATATACAAAATGTAATAACAGTGTGTAGAGGATAAGGTGTATGACACAAGGACGTACACACCAAAAAGGGCGCACATAAAACAAAGTAAGGGCGCAGCAATAACAACTTAGGGAAAACGGGGGTACCAAGTAACAACAATAAGTAATAAGGTGCCACAGATTATATATCCGAAAAATCGGGTAGTAGCGAGAAGAACCACACAGCACCCCGAGGAAGCGACTATTACGCGAAACGCGCGTCGGGGCTTTTCCGTGGGTCGTGTCACACCGGAGGCTGCGCACATGGGTAAGCAGTAGGCAGGGTTTAGGAGGTATTTTTATGGTGCAGCACCATTTGGGCTAGTTGCAATATGGGTTGGTGCGTTTTGAGACAGGGTCTATCCCCACTTGGGGTCACTGTGTTAGTCTAGACCAGGGGTCCCCAACTCCAGGCCTCGAGGGCCGCCAACAGTGCAGGTTTTCAGGATTTCTTTAGTATTGCATCGGTGGTAATGTGATCATCTGCACAGGTGATGATTCCAACCCCTGTGCAATACTAAGGAAATCCTGAAAACCTGCACTGTTGGCGGCCCTCGAGGCCTGGAGTTGGGGACCACTGGTCTAGACCCTTTGGGTCTCTTCTCGCTACTACCCGATTTTTCAGATATATAATCTGTGGCACCTTATTACTTATTGTTGTTACTTGGTATCCCCTGTAAGACTCATGCTGGTGTGGTAGATGGAGGCAGGTATATCTCGCCCAGGTGTTTGTCCTATGTGAATTAGGCCACTCAGTATCTTCAGGGTGCTAATGGGTTAATGATTGCAGGAATAAAAGATGACCAGCTGGGTGTTTCCAGTGTCTGCCTGGGGCACACAGATTGCCTGCCTGTGTGAGACAAACGTGAGTGAAGAGCTCTGCTCAAGATCTGTGTGATGTTAGCTGGGTGGGAGAAGCCCCCCCAGTTGTTGAGATAGCAACGTATTTGTTTAGTTAGTGCCGGACAGGCTAGGATTTATTTTTATGTTTTGTTTTTTGTGTTGCTTTCACGTTAATAAATCTGACCTGAGGTCAGCCTGCTCAGAAACCTGCTGTACGATTCAGATTCAATGCACAAACCACGTGTCCTTTGACCCCAGCAAAGGCGATCCCAGAGTGTTTTGTCACACCCTGTTTTCCCTAAGTTGTTATTGCTGTGCCCTTACTTTGTTTTATGTGCGCCCTTTTTGGTGTGTACGTCCTTGTGTCATACACCTTATCCTCTACACACTGTTATTACATTTTGTATATGTTGTTTGTGTTAATAAAGTTTATTTTTTACTTATTATACATCTTTTGCTATTTATGGGGCATTTTTCTCTTTGTTGTTTATAGGTTTATATGTAGAGGGGAGTTGTGCCCCCATCCCCCCTTTAGAGTGCAAAGGGCACATCCTTTAGAAGGGATCTCTCTATTTGGTATTACATCCTTAGGTTTGGTTTCTGTTATAAATGTCTTGTACCTTCGACCACTACACACCTGACAACTCCATGTCTGCCATCCTACTGCCTGCCCGTGTATGTGTATCCTCCCACAAAAACATAACAGCACGCCTCTGTTCGCACAGTCTCTGAAGCATGTGCAGTGTTGAGTTCCACCTTGTTGCAGCGTCGATGATTAGGCGATGCTGGGGAAGGTTCAAAGACCGCTGATAGGTCTGCATACGGCTGGAGTGTACGGGCAAACGGCGGATATGCGAGCAAAGTCCGCGCACTTTGAGGAGCAGGTCGGATAACACCGGATAACTTTTCAGGAAGCACTACACCACCAGGTTTAAGGTGAGAGCCAGGCAAGGAATGTGTTTCAGTTGGGAAAGGGAGATGGTAGCCATGAAATTCCTTCCGTTATCACTCACTACCTTGCCTGCCTCAAGATCTACAGTGCCTAGCCATGACTGCGTTTCTTTCTGCAAGAACTCGGACAGAACTTCCGCGGTGTGTCTGTTGTCGCCCAAACACTTCATAGCCAATACAGCCTGCTGACGCTTGCCAGTAGCTGCCCCATAATGGGACACCTGGTGTGCAACAGTGGCAGCTGCGGATGGAGTGGTTGTGCGACTGCGGTCTGTGGACGAGCTTTCGCTTCTGCAGGAGGACGAGGAGGAGGAGGAGGGGGTGCGAACGGCTACAGCCAACTGTTTCCTAGACCGTGGGCTAGGCAGAACTGTCCCAAAATTGCTGTCCCCTGTGGACCCTGCATCCACCACATTCACCCAGTGTGCCGTGATGGACACGTAACGTCCCTGGCCATGCCTACTGGTCCATGCATCTGTTGTCAGGTGCACCTTTGTACTCACAGATTGCCTGAGTGCATGGACGATGCGCTCTTTAACATGCTGGTGGAGGGCTGGGATGGCTTTTCTCGAAAAGAAGTGTCGACTGGGAAGCTCGTAGCGTGGTACAGCGTAGTCCATCAGGGCTTTGAAAGCTTCGCTTTCAACTAACCGGTAGGGCATCATCTCTAACAAGATTAGTCTAGCTATGTGAGCGTTCAAACCCTGTGTACGCGGATGCGAGGCTAAGTACTTCCTTTTTCTAACGAGAGTCTCATGTAGGGTGAGCTGGACTGGAGAGCTGGAGATCGTGGAACTAGCGCGGGGTGCCGGTGGACATGGCAGACTGAGAGACGGTTGGAGATGGTATTCTTGCCGGTGCCCTACATGCAGTGTTTCCAACTACGAAACTGGTGATTCCCTGACCCTGACTGCTTTGGCCTGGCAACGAAACCTGCACAGATACTGCAGGTGGTGCAGAAAATGGTGGCCTTACAGTGACGGAAGGGATGTAGCGTTGCTGACTAGCTTCATTGGCCGAGGGTGCTACAACCTTAAGGGATGTTTGGTAGTTAGTCCAGGCTTGCAAATGCATGGTGGTTAAATGTCTGTGCATGTAACTTGTATTTAGCCTTTTCAGATTCTGACCTCTGCTTAAGGTAGTTGAACATTTTTGACAGATGACTTTGCGCTGATCAATTGGATGTTGTTTAAAAAAATGCCAGACTGCACTCTTTCTAGCATCGGATACCTTTTCAGGCATTGCAGACTGAGCTTTAACCGGATGGCCACGCTGTCCTCGAACAGGTTTTGGCTTTGCCACGCGTTTTGGGCCAGATACGGGCCCGGCAGATGGAACCTGTTGCGATGTTGATGCCTGCTGCGGCCCCTCCTCCTCCGCTTCAGAACTACTGCCGCCTGCACCCTGTTCCCCCAATGGCTGCCAATCGGGGTCAACAACTGGGTCATCTATGACCTCCTCTTCTATCTCGTGTGCAACTTCGTCTGTGTCACCGTGTAAGCCGGTGGTATAGCGTTCGTCACGGGGCACCATAGTCTCATCAGGGTCTGATTCTGGATCAGTACACTGCGAGGGCAATGTTGTGGCCTGAGTCAAAGGAACAGCAAAGTAATCTGGCTGTGGCTGTGCATCTGTGCACTCCATGTCCGATTCAACTTGTAATGGGCATGGCCTGTTAACTGTTTCACTTTCTAACCCAGGAACGGTATGTGTAAAGAGTTCCATGGAGTAACCCGTTGTGTCACCTGACGCATCCTTCTCTGTTGTTGTTTTGGCTGAAGAGGACAAGGAAGCGACTTGTCCCTGACCGTAAACATCCACTAACGACGCGCTGCTTTTACATTTACCAGTTTCAGAAGAGGAGGCAAAAGAGCTAGAGGCTGAGTCAGCAAGGGAAGCCAAAACTTGCTCTTGCTGCTCCGGCTATAAAAGCGGTTTTCCTACACCCAGAAAAGGGAGCGTTCGAGGCCTTCTGTAGCCAGACGACGAACCTGGCTCCACAGCTCGAGACTTAGGTGCTGTATTGTTTTTCCCACGACCACCTGATGCTCCACCACCACTACCATCATTACCAGCTGGTAATGAACGCCCACGGCCACGACCTCTTCCACCAGACTTCCTCATTGTTTTAAAAACGTAACCAAAGTAACGGTATTTGTTACTGTTAAACAACTTACAAGGTGAACTCAAACTTCTGTAGGATTTAGATATCCCTTTATAGGTGGGTGAGACTGCAAGGAAAATCAGGCACAATGTTACACACTCGGTTTTCTGTGGCACAAAATGAGAGAGATGCCACACACGCAGGACTGTCACTCAAGCACAAATGCCCATATTAATCTCCCACTATTTTTTTTTTTCAGGGAGAATTTAAGAACCAAAAAAAAAAAAACAGACACTAGGCTTTCTGTGGCCCATAATATGAGAGAGATGGCACACAGGACTGGCACAGAAGCACAAAGGCCAATATTAATCTCCCACTATTTTTTTTTTTTTTCAGGGAGAATTTAAAAACAAAAAAAAAAGAAAACAGACACTAGGCTTTCTGTGGCCCACAATTTGAGAGAGATGGCACACACAGGACTGGCACAGAAGCACAAAGGCCAATATTAATCTCCCACTATTTTTTTTTTCAGGGAGAATTTAAAAACCAAAATAACCAAAAACAGACACTAGGCTTTCTGTGGCCCACAAATTTGAGAGAGATGGCACACAGGACTGGCACAGAAGCACAAAGGCCAATATTAATCTCCCACTATTTTTTTTTTTTCAGGGAGAATTTAAAAACCAAAATAAAAAAAAAACCAGACACTAGGCTTTCTGTGGCCCACAATTTGAGAGAGATGGCACACAGGACTGGCACAGAAGCACAAAGGCCAATATTAATCTCCCACTATTTATTTTTTTCAGGGAAAATTTAAAAACCAAAATAAAAAAAAAACAGACACTAGGCTTTCTGTGGCCCAAAATTTGAGAGAGATGGCACACAGGACTGGCACAGAAGCACAAAGGCCAATATTAATCTCCCACTATTTATTTTTTTTTTCAGGGAGAATTTAAAAACCAAATAAAAAAAAACAGACACTAGGCTTTCTGTGGCCCACAATTTGAGAGAGATGGCACACAGGACTGGCACAGAAGCACAAAGGCCAATATTAATCTCCCACTATTTATTTTTTTTCAGGGAGAATTTAAAAACCAAAAAAAAAAAAAAAACAGACACTAGGCTTTCTGTGGCCCACAATTTGAGAGAGGTGGCACACAGGACTGGCACAGAAGCACAAAGGCCAATATTAATCTCCCACTATTTATTTTTTTCAGGGAGAATTTAAAAACCAAAATAAAATAAAAAAAACAGACACTAGGCTTTCTGTGGCCCACAATTTGAGAGAGATGGCACACAGGACTGGCACAGAAGCACAAAGGCCAATATTATTCTCCCACTATTTTTTTTTTTCAAGGAGAATTTAAAAACCAAAATAAAAAAAAACAGACACTAGGCTTTCTGTGGCCCACAATTTGAGAGAGATGGCACACAGGACTGGCACAGAAGCACAAAGGCCAATATTAATCTCCCACTATTTATTTTTTTTTCAGGGAGAATTTAAAAACTAAAATTAACAAAAAAAACAGACACTAGGCTTTCTGTGGCCCACAATTTGAGAGAGATGGCACACACAGGACTGGCACAGAAGCACAAAAGCCAATATTAATCTCCCACTATTTTTTTTTTTAGGGGAGAATTTAAAAACCAAAATAACCAAAAACAGACACTAGGCTTTCTGTGGCCCACAATTTGAGAGAGATGGCACACAGGGCTGGCACAGAAGCACAAAGGCCAATATTAATCTCCCACTATTTTTTTTTTTCAGGGAGAATTTAAAAACCAAAATAAAAAAAAAACAGACACTAGGCTTTCTGAGGCCCACAATTTGAGAGAGATGGCACACACAGGACTGGCACTCTAGCAGAAATGCCAATCTTAATCTCCCACTACTTTTTTTGGTTAGGGAGAATTGCCAAGAAATCAGGGCCAGTATTACACACTAGGCTTTCTGTGCCCCAAAATTGGAGAGAGATGGCACACACAGGACTGGCACTCTAGCAGAAATGTGAATCTTAATCTCCCACTACTTTTTTTGGTTAGGGAGAATTACCAAGAAATCAGGGCCAGTATTACACACTAGGCTTTCGGTGCCCCAAAATTGGAGAGAGATGGCACACACAGGACTGGCACTCTAGCAGAAATGCCAATCTTAATCTCCCACTATTTTTTTTTTAGGGAGAATTTAAAAAAAAAAAAAAAAAGGATTATAGACACTAGGCTTTCTGTGCCCCACAATTGGAGAGAGATGGCACACACGACTGGCACTCAAGCACAAATGCCAAGATTAATCTACCACTATTTATTTTTTGTCAGGGAGAATTAAAAAAAAAACAAAAAAAACAGGGAGTGTCCTACAATTACTATCTCCCTGCAGTAATCTCAGCCAGGTATGGCAGGCAGCAATAACAAGGAGTGGACTGCTGCACAAATTACATCAAAAGTGTGGACAAACAAACAAGATAGCTGTGCAGAAAGGAAGGAACAACAGGATTTGTGCTTTGAAAAAAGCAGTTGGTTTGCACAGCGGTGTACACACAGCAATGCAGCTATCAGGGAGCCTTCTAGGGCAGCCCAATGAGCTACAGCGCTGAGGAAAAAAAATGTAGCTTCCACTGTCCCTGCAAACAAAAGGTGGTGTTGGACAGTGGAAATCGCTACAGCACAAGCGGTTTGGGGGTTAATGGACCCTGCCTAACGCTATCCCTGTTTCTGACGAAGCGGCAGCAACCTCTCCCTATGCTTAGATCAGCAGCAGTAAGATGGCGGTCGGCGGGAACGCCCCTTTATAGCCCCTGTGACGCCGCAGACAGCAAGCCAATCACTGCAATGCCCTTCTCTAAGATGGTGGGGACCAGGACCTATGTCATCACGCTGCCCACACTCTGCATCCACCTTCATTGGCTGAGAAATGGCGCTTTTCACGTCATTGAAACGCGACTTTGGCGCGAAAGTCGCGTACCGCATGGCCGACCCCACACAGGGATCGGGTCGGGTTTCATGAAACCCGACTGTGGCAAAAGTCGGCGACTTTTGAAAATGAACGATCTGTTTCGATCAACCCTAGCGAAGACTTCGCTCGCACATCCGCTGGTCGCCCGTACACTCCAGCCATATGCTGAACCATCAGCGATCGCTGAATCTTCCCCAGCACCACCTAATAATCGACATTGCAACAAGGTGGAACTCCACACTGCACATGGTTCAGAGGCTGTATGAACAGAGGCGTGCTGTAATTAATTTGTGGGAGGACACACATACACGGGCAGGCAGTTGGAACATTGGCCCACATGGCTGAGTATGCCTTGCGTATCCTAAAAAGGGTCCCCCGCATTATCAAAATGATGACCGATGACGATTACTGGTTGGCCTGCCTCCTGGATCCACGATACAAAGAAAAAATAGAAAATATCATGCCATATGAGAACCTTGTGCAAATATTGGCTACCAGACAAGCAACTCTTGTAGACCGTTTGGTTCAGGCATTCCCAGCACACAGCGGCGGTGATGGTTCTCACACGAGCCGTAGGGGGCAACATGGCAGAGGTGTTGGAGGTGCACAAATCTGAAGTGGCGCTGGACAGAGGGGTTATATGACCAGGTCGTGGAGTGATTTCGCAATGACCGCTGACATGACAGGTAGTGCTGCATCGATTCAAAGTGACAGGAGACAGCATTTGTCCAGTATGGTTACGAACTACTTTTCCTCCCTTATCGATGTTCTCCCTCACAGGTCATTCCCCCTTGATTACTGGGCATCTAAAATAGACACCTGGCCTAAATTGGCAGAATATGCATTACAGGAGCTGGCTTGTCCTGCTTCTAGTGTGCTATCAGAAAGAGTCTTCAGTGCTGCTGGTTCAATACTGACTGAAAAAAGGACACGTCTGGCTACCTGAAATGTTGATGATCTAACCTTCATTAAAATGAACCGGTCATGGATTTCAAATTATTTTGCCCCACCTTCTCCTGCTGACCCGTAGCTTGCCTGAAAAATGTCTTGCTTTTGGCCTCCTCTTACGGACTTCTCCAATTGCTCCATTTGCAGCTGCTGAATGTCCACCATAGGCCATTATTATACCTCCCTAAATGGGCTGACTACCCCCACAGGGCCGTGGTCACCATCTGGCGCAAGCACCCTTGCGAGTGCCGTTTCCCTGGACAGGTGGGTGTGCCCACTCTTGGGCGACGGCACTGGCACAGGGTCCCTCATAGTACAATGAAGTATCTTTAACGGTGGTGGTGCACAACCAACGTCAGACACACCGTCGTAATATGAGGGATCCTGTGCCAGTACCGTAGTAGAGAGTGTTCCCCCCAGCTCGAACAGTGCCCTACCACTTGCAATACTTACCTCTCCCTGCTCCACCAGTGTGTAGTCTGTGCTGTTAAATCCTTCAATGGCACTGCCAATACAAATTTGTTGAAATGATAGATGATAGTTAAAATATACAGGGGCCCTGGCCTCCATTTACACCAGTTAATACTTTGCGCCTACTACCACTGTCTGCTACTCAGCAGAGGAGCCCACCCCAGTACCTAGCTATGCCGCCTGTTTAGTCCTGTTACCAATTTTGAACTGCTTTTAGCCTACTTTTGTATTTTGTGCCTACTATCTGTGTCTGCACCACGCATTACAATTGTCCTCCACAGAACAAAGCTATGCCGCCTGTTTAGTCCTGTTACCAATTTTGAACTGCTTTTAGCCTACTTTTTTATTTTGGGCCTATATCTGTGTTTCCTCCTCATCCTGTCCATTGCCCAGCCACTGCTAGATGCGTCTGTTGGTACATTGACCCAGACCACTACATTCCCCTTGCACTCTACACAGCCAGAATCTGACCCTGCTGAAAGTCAGGTTCCCCTTCCCGCATACTATACCACCTTACATGGGGACAAAGAGGAAGGTGCAGATGAAAGTGCAGGTTCCTTCATCAGGTGGGGGGGCATACTCTTTGCCACTGGCACAGGGCCTATCATAGTACGCAAAAGTGTATCTGGCAGTGGGAGGTGCCATCCGCCATCAAACACACTGCCGTACTATGAGGGGCCCTGTGCCAGTACCAACTAGCCCCCCTGCTTGCTAAGGATCACAGCACTTGCAAAGTTGAAATACTTACCTCTCCCTGCTCCACTGCCGTGATGTATTCCGCGTTTCCAGGGCCCACGAAAATCTTGAGCCAGCCCTACCCCCCCACAACTTTAGCCAAATGACCCCCCCCCCATTTTCAATGCCTAACTATTATTATAAAGTAAATTAAGATTGACAAGCTTAAGAAATAAGAATTGATGTTTTTCGCATTAAAATTGGCACTGAAGGTGTTTTCCTGTCCTCCACTCACTGCTGACTTTGATTCCCCATTGACTTGCATTGGGTTTCGTGTTTCGGTCGGCCCCCGACTTTTCACAATAATCGGCCGATTTCACCCGACCTGACTTTTCACAAAGTCGGGATTCGCGAAACCCGACTCGATCCTAAAAAAGTAAAAATCGCTCAACTCTAGTTTGGAATTACATTTTTAACAACAGGTTCCTTTCTGTGTGAGGGAAGCCATACCACATTTAAGACCACACCCTTCCTGCAATCATTTCTTGTTACATGCCCTCCCCATACAAAAAAATGAAGGTAATGGTAACAACATTTAAATGCATATTAGGTTTTCTATTTTTACATTCTTTGCAATGTACAGTATTTTGAAGCAACATCTAACATGTAGGTTATTATTATTATTATTATACATTTTTATAGCGCCATTTATTCCATGGCGCTTTACATGTGAATACGAGACAAATATAGACAAATACATTAAACATGAGCAGATAACAGGCACACGGGTACATAAGGAGGGAGGACCCTGCCCGCGAGGGCTCACAGTCTGCAGGGGATGGGTGATGAAACACTAGGAGAGGGTTATCTTAGCTGATTCCTGCCACAACCCATGAGACACAGTCCGTGTTTGGTGTTCATTCTGACCTAGGCACTCCAAGTCATGATGTCCCCTACTGATAAGTCAGACTAAAGGTGCTCATATCATTTAGGTAGAAAAGACCCCCATGGATGCCAGACTAATGTCGGCCAAACTCACCGGTAATACTGGGCTCAGTTGACAGTCTAAGGGTGCCTGCAGACAAGGGTATGAGAAATCTCCTGAGTTTGATCTAGAAAACTCAGACAATTTTTTTCTAATTTTCATTAGATTTTAATCCATGTGCCATTTGTGTACCGATTTTTTTATGTCTGTGTGCGATCCGTTTTTATACAACTACTTTAAAACATGTACATGATCATATTCAATTTCGTAGGTTTAAAATAGAAACCTATCTGTAAAAATTGGATGCCACTTGGATATTCCATGTGGGATCTGTTTTTTTCTCCCACCTATAGACTTGAATGTGTGGGCCTCATCCAAAAAGTAGTGCTTGCTGCAATTTGTTTTCTAATCGACAGTAGGTCCAAGAAAAAATTGTGCTAATCTGAACAGCTCTATTGAATAACATGGGTGAGTGTGCTGTCTGTGTGCTATCGGATCAAAAATCAGACAGCACATGGACCATTTAAATGCTTGTCTAAGGCTACATTGACCCATCTGTGTGAGTATTAAAATTCAAGAGAAAAAGACCACTTTCATGTGTCATCATAGTTGTCCCTAATTACTTTTGTGTGTAGAGGTGTCCTTCCAAGTAAAAAAAAAACCTTTGGAAGATCACATTTTAACTTAAGTTTATCATTAAGCAACAAATCCATGATGCAAAATGGTACCAAATGGGAAGCCTCCCATGTGCATCCGTGTCTCACGGATCCCCTTAGACTCGAATGGCAGTCTGATCGGCACATAGGATTAGAATGAGACCTGCGCTGAGTCACAGGGATCTCAGAATGAAATCCATGGTTTTAATGATGTGTGAATACATTGATTCTACTTTATGGAATAAAGCGCTGCCCGAGGAAAAAATTAAAATTAGACAACACTTGGATGTGAATTTGCTTAAAGGGCAGTCAGACAGCCGTACAAAATAAACTACGATCGCATCGCAGTGCATGGACTAGCCGGAGGCTCTCCTGACCAGATCACAACAACTGTATAGAAATATATGCTGTTACGCTCAGGTTAGGATAGGAGAGCCGCTGGCCAGTCTGAGCATTGCGATACAATCATTGTCCATGTTCTTGCAATGAGTATTTAGTGCAGAAAATCTGCAGCATCAAAAACTTACCAAATAGCTAATTTTAATTTTTTGCAGCTGCAGTTTTTCTCTCTTTTTGCTATGTCATGTTTTAAGTAATATTACTGTATATACTCGAGTATAAGTCAACCCGAGTATAAGCCGAGACACCTAATTTTGCCATGGAAAACCGGTAAGCTTATTGACTCAAGTATAGGCCGGGTATGCATTGTCCCTTCATCCCTGTCCTGCAATGCATGGCTCCCCCCTGTGGCTGTCCTGCTATGTGTGATTCCCTCCATAGCTGTATTGGTATGTGGCTTCCCCACTTTGTCCTGGTATTTGTGGCTCCCCCAACCTGTCCTACTATGTGTGACTCCCACCCATCCTGTCCTGATATGTGTGGCTCCCCCTGTTGTATGCATGGCTCCCCAGCTCCCGCATTGCTCATCCCCCGCCCCATCGATGTATGCATGGCTCACTTTCCACCATCCTACTCACCCTTCTCACACCGTCTCTGCATCTCCGCTGTCCTAGCACGGCAGCTCTCTTGTACTGAGTGGTCACGTGGTACCGCTCATTAAGGTAATGAATAAGAGCTCCATGCCTATGGGAATGGAGACGCATGCATCTTCATTATCTTAATGAATGGTACCACGTGACCATTCAGCACAGGAAGAACCGCCGGCGCTGGGATGGAGATGAAGTGACGACGCGAGGAGGGTGAGTATGATGTCTTCTGTTAGCTGACTCCTGCCGCTGCTCCGCCGCTCCCCCTTCCCCACCAACTTTACGTAAATTGACTCGTGTATAAGCCGAGGGGGGTGTTTTCAGCACAAATAAAGTGCTGAAAATCTCGGTTTATACGCAAGTATATATGGTAATTTGTTTTGGAAACTTCCTATAACTTAGCTTTAATAAGACTTCACCGAAAAAATTAAGAGCAAGTTACATGTGCTTTTATTGCGCTTCCGCACTGGAAAAGCGCAAAAGCATTTTTTATCAGTAGATATTCCTCAATAGGCTGGCAATTGTCAGTATGTTGCCCAGAAGATAATGCTTCCTCTGCACTTCATCTTCATTCATCTCGCCTCCAATCAGGGTCACTCTATCCCTGTGATATTGGCTGATAGAGAGGAAAACTCTGGTGTGCGCATTACTGTTCTCTTCCTACCTGTGCTCTTCCTACCTGTGCTCTTCCTATCTCCGTAGTCTTCCATTCTTCTATGAGCACATTGTCTCTTCAAAGAGGAAGAGGACTGGACCTCTAGTGTCACCTATTGGAAGTAGCAATCCTAACAGTCAATGTCGACCCTTTAATGAGCCTTGTGGCATCACTTAGGATAAAAGGCAAACCAGAATCTCAATCTGCAGACACTGTGTTTCGGGGTACTGCCCCTTGTCAGTGCAAAGTGGAGATCTGGTTTGGCTAAGCGAGAGGCATCTGACCGGAATCCAAGAAGTATTGTTTCTCCTTGTAGAGAGTGACATGTTAAGCATGTCAGGATGAGGAGACTTAAAGCTGCAATACTCCTCTGGGAAATATGCAAATTTTCTCTTCTGAGAGGAAGAGGACTAGAACTCTAGTGCCACCTATTGGAAGTAGCAATCCTAAGAGTCAATGTTTAATCACGCTGGGAACACTGGGAATGAAACCTGCACACAAAACACTTGATGCCTGTGCCCATAAAAGGGCAGAAGACTGCAGAAAAAAGAAAAGAACAATAATGCACATGTGCGCGATTTCCTTTTGAGCAGCTGACGTCACAGGAATAGAGTGACATTGATGGGAGGCGAGATATATGGAGAAGAAGTGCGGGGAAAGTGTTATTTTCCGGCCATTGTCCTGCCTATTACCTGGAAGAGGTAATTTACATAATAATAAAAGATGACTTGTCACCAAGATGTCTGATATGAGGCATACAGACAGGACTTTTTTCAGCATTGTATAATCTGCATGCTCGTATTAATAGTTTAGACAGGTCAAATGTCATGACAGATTCCCTTTAAGCTTACTTAAATATCTTTTTTCCTAGGCAGCAAATCATCCTGTGTAATCATGTTCTGCCAAGAACGTTTTTATTCTATGCGTACAGAGGGATCATATTAAGGATCACTTTCTGAGCATGAAAGTGCATTTGGCAAGTCTAAAGAGGCTAATAAATGACTTCCGATCAGCTTCATAAAACCGATCAGTGGTCATCTAAGCACCGTGATTGACCACTGTAAATACACCCGTAGATTTAGGAACCTTATAGGTGGTATCTCCTCTGATTAATGTTTTTCTCATCCTTTTCTTCATCTGTTCCCAGTGCTATAGGTATCACTCTTCTCCAGTCTTTTGCAGGACATCCTGACACAGCGTCCTTAAAAATTAAAAGTGTAATTTTAATAACACCAGAATAAAAATAGCTGCCCATGCTGTGTGCCCTAAATAAATAATTGCTCCTCACTGTGTTCTCTGCCCCAAAAAAGTGACACCCACACTGTCCCTCTTATGATACATGGCCTCCTTATCTATAACATATTGACTCCACGCCATCCCCCCTTAGCTGCCTGCAGTTTAATGTCCCAATAATAAATGAGGTTGATGTTATTATTACTATTATTATTATGTTATTCATATAAAAAATTAAAATGGCACCCGCCACGTATGCGCAGTAGCAGCTATCAGTGTATATAGGTGATTTGGTAGCTGCTACTGCGCATGGGCCAGTGGTGCCATCTTGCTGGAGAAGAAAAAAAAAAGCGACTAATGGAGATGAAAAAAACCACTACGGTTCCAGTTATGTATTGGACCACAGATTCGGATTCCAGTGCCACTGATGACATACTGTCGCAGAAGTCCAAAGATCATTGGAATTACTCTTGCCTGTCCACTTCAGAACCTCTCCCTGTAGAAGACGCATGTGAAGGAGTGATAGGAGGCATCGGTTTTCTCAGAGAACAAAAACACAAACAGGTGTCTTGGAGACACTAACGAAAAAAGAAGTACCGAACCATACAGTTGTGAATTGACTGCACATACTTTGGACACAAATTGATCTCTGTCCTTTCGAAGGCTATGGGCATTTGTCTCCCAGATGTACCCCCACATTTAGCCTGCACCTCATGTACCCCACATATAGTCTGCCCCCTATTTTCCCCAATATAGCTTGCACCCCCACATATCTACATCACCTTCTATATGTACCCAAAATATCTCCAGCACCACTCATATGTACCTCCACATATAGCCTGCACCCCCATATGTACCCCCATATATCTCCAGCATCTCCTATGTGTATCCCAAAATATCTCCAGCACCCATATGTACCTACACATACAGTATATCCAGCACCTCCTGTACGTGCACACATAACTCCAGCACCCCCATATGTACCCCACATATAGACAGCACCCCTATATGTTCCCCCACATACAGCATTCACCGCTCATATGAATCATTACATGTACCCTGCATCTCATTTACCCCCACATGTACTCTGCACCTCATGTACCCCCACATAGTGTGCATGCCATTTACACTGCTGTCTCCTAAATATCTGTCACTAATCTCTCATCTGCCTGTTCCAAAACATCTCACTTGCAAGCAGTTGCATGTTCTTCACCTCCATGATTTATCTTCCTCCATCGGGGCGGGAAGTAGATCGGTGCTTCTTTGCCCATGCATTCCCCATGTTCCCCTGCTTCCCCCCAACAAGATGCTTTCAAACTCCATCCAGCAGAGGTAAGAAAAAGAGGGAAATTTGCAAAATATAAGATCAGTAACAGGGGATTTGAGTTCATGAATTAATAATTTGTTTCAACCATTGCAAAATAGATTCCTGGTTACATCAAAGATATTAAATGTGGTTTAGACTACTAAGTAACATTGCGTTATTGCTATCATACACATGGATTGGTTGAGATTTCACATCTTTACATATAGCTATTGTGCATGGCCTGTGCATACATACTTTGTATTGGTTCCAGTAATTATTATATGACCTAGAAAGGATGCTTGCTCGTAGTAGTTAAATATTTGCTGACACAAAGTATTTCATGTACGCTTGGAGCTTCTAGGTTTAGCTCATGGAATCCTCAATAGGCTCACATTTTTTTAATACCTAGCCACTATGTATTGTATATAGCATGTTTGTAAAATAAATGTTTTTGAAGTGAAACTATAGTTTTAGGCTAGGTTCACATTAGCGGATCTGTGCGCAGCGTTTCATCTGCATACGCAAACGCATGCCAAAACGCATTTAAACGCATGGTTACACTGCATTTTTTATCCTCATCAGCTTATGCATGACACCAAAAAAACACTGCATGTACATGCGTTTGTATGCGTTTTGCATGCGTATGTGTTTGATATTTCCAGGGGAATTTGGGTAGGCGGACAATGCTTTTCCAGTAAAATTTCCTTGACGCAAGCCACACACAATGGGCGTGTCTCATGGGATTTCTATATATAGACCCTGCACAGATGCAATCCTCATCTTTTGCTGCTGTATACAGCTTCAAGATGAATTTTAGCGTGGAGAGCTTCAATTTTAATCTTGATTTGTCACTGAAATTGGCTTTTGCCTTTGCTGTGACTTGTGAAGAAGAAAGAAGAAGAGAAAGACGGAGAAAAGGTCATTGTTGTTATTGGCAACACCCTAAGTCCGAGAGAGCCGTGAAGGTTACCACTTGTTGTACATCAAGCTGCCTGAAAACCCAGAGAAGTTTTACGACTACACAAGGATGTTGGAACAAAGCTTCAATGACCAGCTGCAACGTGTCCAAGGATCCATCACAAGGCAGGACACACAACTACGTCAAGCAATACCTGCTGAGGAACATCTGTTGGTGACGCTGAGGTACATAATTTTGAAAAAGAAACATATGGCATTATTATTGCTATAAAAGCCATCTACTAATTTTTTTTTCCATTTTCTGTTCCGCATATTCCTGGCTACTGGAGAGACCTTATCATCTCTACATTTTTAATTCCGGATTAGAGTGTCCAATAGTGATGAGCGAATATACTCATTACTCGAGATTTCTGGAGCATGCTGAAGTGTCCTCTGAGTATTTGTAAGTGCTCGGAGATTTAGTTTCCATTGCAGCATGAGGAATGATTTACAGCTACTAGCCAGCATAAGTACATGTGGGGGTTGCCTGGTTGCTAGGGAATCCCCACATGTAATCAAGCTGGTGAACAGATGTAAATCATTCAGCTGCTGCAAGGAAAACTAAATCTCCGAGCACTTACAAATACTCGGAGGATGCCCGAGTGTGCTAGGGAAATCTCGAGTAATGAGTATAGTCGCTCATCACTAGTGTCCATCCTTTCTGGGATAGTTGCAGACACCAACCATGCTTGATGTGACTTTCTGCATGAAGAATTCTTCCCCCAACCAACAACTGATCTCTGGCTGGAAAATGCTACCAAATTCCAGGACATTTGTAATTTCACAAACTGTTTGGGGGCTGTGGATGGCAAACACATTCAGATTCTCAATCCTGATGGAAGTGGATCTGAGTATTTCAATTACAAAAAATACTTTTCGATTGTTCTCATGGTGATTAGGGTTGAGCGACCTTGACTTTTTTAGAGTCGAGTCGGGTTTTGCGAAACCCGACTATCTCAAAAGTCGAGTCGAGTGGAATCGGCCGATTATCGCGAAAAGTCGGGGATCGACCGAAACACGAAACCCAATGCAAGTCAATGGGGGAGCATAGTCGGCAGTGAGTGGAGGCCAGGAAAACACCTGCAGTGCCCATTTTAATGGCAAAAAACATACATTCTTGTTACTGAAGCTTGTCAATCTAAATTTACCTTATAATAATAGTAAGGCATTGGAAATTGGGGGTCATTTGGCTAAAGTTGTGGTAGGGCTGGTTCAAGTATTTAGTGAGCCCAGGAAATCTGGACCACGTCACGGCAGTGGAGCAGGGAGAGGTAAGTATTTCAACTTTGCAAGTGCTGTGATCCTGAGCAAGCAGGGGGGGCCCACTCGTTGGCATTGGCACTGGCACAGGGCCCCTCAAAGTACAGCGGTGTGTTTGCACGGCGGGGGCGCCTCCCACCGGCAGCAACACTTTTGCGTACTATGAGGGGCCCTGTGCCAGTGACGTCGCCAACGAGTATTCCTCCCCCCACCTGATGAAGGAGCCTGCACCTTCATCTGCACCTTCCTCTTTGTCCCCGTGTAAGGTGGTATGGTATGCGGGAAGGGGAACCTGACTTTCAGCAGGGTCACAATCTTGCAGTGTAGCGTGCACGGGGAATGTTGCGTTATGGGTCAATGTACCAGCAGACTCATCTATCACTGGCTGGGCAATGGGCAGGATGAGGGGGAAACAGATATGGGCCCAAAGAATAAAGTGGGCTAAATGCAGTTCAAAATTGGTAACAGGACTAACCAGGGGGCATTGCTTTGTTCAGTGGAGGACAACTGGAATGAGAGGCTGACACAGAGAGTAGGCCCAAATCAGTAAGTAGTCTAAATGCAGTTCAAAATTGGCAACAGTAGTAAACAGGCGGCACAGCTTTTGTTCACTGGAGGAGAACAGCAAGGAGCGGCAGACACCGATAGAAGGCCCCAACCCAACTAGTAGGCCCACTGCATTTTTAAAATTCCGATAGGCTGAAAACCAGATAATTGTAGGTCATTTTTTGTAAAGAGGACAGCTATATTGAGTGGCGCAGCCAGACACTACAAGTAGGCCTTAAACCACAAAGTTGGCTCGACGCAGGTTTAAAAAAGGTTACATGGGTACACGGTCTGCATTGGTGTGCTCAGTGGAGGACAATTGGAAGGAGGGACCGCAGAAAGACTTTGTAGGCGTAACATTACAAAATAGGCTCTATGAAGCTTCGATTATGTGGCAACCTGGAGAACACCTTGGAGCGGCAGACACCGTCTCTACGACCCAGACCCAACTTGTAGGCCTAATGTAGTATTGTTTCAACAACTACTAAATGAGAGGTAGAAGCTCGAAGCTATGGAGAGGAAACCTGGGGAACACCTTGGAGCGGAAGACATCGTCTTTTCAACCCAGACCCAACTTGTAGGCCGAATGCAGTGTTGTTTTCAACAACTACTTAAGACGAGCATGAAGATTGAAGCAATGGAGAGGAAACCTGGAGAACACCTTGGAGCGGAAGATACCGTCTCTACAACCCAGACCCAACTTGTAGGCCTAATGCAGTGTTGTTTTCAACAACTACTAAACGAGAGCTTTAAGATTGAAGCAATGGAGAGGCAACCTGGGGAACACCTTGGAGTGGAACACACCGTCTCTACACCCCAGACCCAACTTGTAGGCCGAATGCAGTGTTGTTTTCAACAACTACTAAACGAGAGCCAGAAGATTGAAGCAATGGAGAGGCAACCTGGGGAACACCTTGGAGTGGAACACACCGTCTCTACACCCCAGACCCAACTTGTAGGCCGAATGCAGTGTTGTTTTCAACAACTACTAAACGAGAGCCAGAAGATTGAAGCAATGGAGAGGCAACCTGGGGAACACCTTGGAGTGTAACACACCGTCTCTAAACCCCAGACCCAACTTGTAGGCCGAATGCAGTGTTGTTTTCAACAACTACTAAACGAGAGCTTTAAGATTGAAGCAATGGAGAGGTAACCTGGAGAACACCTTGGAGTGGAAGACACCGTCTCTACACCCCTGACCCAACTTGTAGGCCGAATGCAGTGTTGTTTTCAACAACTACTAAACGAGAGCCAGAAGATTGAAGCAATGGAGAGGCAACCTGGGGAACACCTTGGAGTGGAACACACCGTCTCTACACCCCAGACCCAACTTGTAGGCCGAATGCAGTGCTGTTTTCAACAACTAATAAACAAGAGCTTTAAGATTGAAGCAATGGAGAGGCAACCTGGGGAACACCTTGGAGCGGAAGACACCGTCTCTACAACACAGACCCAACTTGCAGGCCGAATGCAGTGTTGTTTTCAACAACTACTTAAGAAGAGCTAGAAGATCGAAGCAATGTAGAGGAAACCTGGAGAACACCTTGGAGTGGAACACACCGTCTCTACACCCCAGACCCAACTTGTAGGCCGAATGCAGTGTTGTTTTCAACAACTACTAAACAAGAGCTTTAAGATCGAAGCAATGGAGAGGCAACCTGGGGAACAGCTTGGAGTGGAACACACCGTCTCTACACCCCAGACCCAACTTGTAGGCCGAATGCAGTGTTGTTTTCAACAACTACTAAACAAGAGCTTTAAGATTGAAGCAATGGAGAGGTAGCCTGGAGAACACCTTGGAGCGCAAGACACCGTCTCTACACCCCAGACCCAACTTGTAGTCCGAATGCAGTGTTGTTTTCAACAACTACTAAACGAGAGCTAGAAGCTCAAAGCTATGGAGAGGAAACCTGGGGAACACCTTGGAGCGGGAGACACCGTTAGTAGGCCCTACCGAAGTAGTAGTAGTAGCCCCAATGCAGTTTTCAAATTCCTATAGGCTGAAAACCAGACTATTGACGTTCAGCTTTTTTAAAAGGAGGACAGCTGTATTGAGTGGCACAGACAGACACAGGTAGTAGGCCTCAAACACAACATTTGGCTCAATGCAGTTTAAAAAAGGTTACAGGGGTACACAGGCAACATTGGGCTGTTCAGTGGAGGACAATTTCAATTATGGACTACAAACAGAGTTTGTATGCCTACTATTAAAAAAAGGATGCTCTATGCAATTTAAAATAGGTTCCAGGGGTACCCGGGTAGCAGTGAACAGGTCACTGGAGGACTAGTGGAAGGAGGGACCGCAGACAGGCGTAGTAGGCCTAACATAACAAAATTTGGCTGTAGGCACTTTAAAATTGGTTCCAGGGGTACACGGGCAGCAGTGGACAGGTCACTGGAGGACTAGTGGAAGGAGGGACCGCAGACAGGCGTAGTAGGCTTAACATAACAAAATTTGGCTGTAGGCACTTTAAAATTGGTTCCAGGGGTACACGGGCAGCAGTGGACAGGTCAGTGGAGGACTAGTGGAAGGAGGGACCGCAGACAGGCGTAGTAGGCCTAACATAACAAAATTTGGCTGTAGGCACTTTTAAATTGGTTCCAGGGGTACACGGGCAGCAGTGGTCTGGTCAGTGGAGGACTAGTGGAAGGAGGGACCGCAGACAGGCGTAGTAGGCCTAACTTAACAAAATTTGGCTGTAGGCACTTTTAAATTGGTTCCAGGGGTACACGGGCAGCAGTGGACAGGTCACTGGAGGACTAGTGGAAGGAGGGACCTCAGACAGGCGTAGTAGGCCTAACATAACAAAATTTGGCTGTAGGCACTTTAAAAATGGTTCCAGGGGTACACGGGCAGCAGTAGTCTGGTCAGTGGAGGACTAGTGGAAGGAGGGACCGCAGACAGGCGTAGTAGGCCTAACATAACAAAATTTGGCTGTAGGCACTTTAAAATTGGTTCCAGGGGTACACGGGCAGCAGTGGACAGGTCACTGGAGGACTAGTGGAAGGAGGGACCTCAGACAGGCGTAGTAGGCCTAACATAACAAAATTTGACTGTAGGCACTTTTAAATTGGTTCCAGGGGTACACGGGCAGCAGTGGTCTGGTCAGTGGAGGACTAGTGGAAGGAGGGACCGCAGACAGGCGTAGTAGGCCTAACTTAACAAAATTCGGCTGTAGGTACTTGCAATTCTCTTGCAGGGGTACACAGGCAGCATTGGTGTTGTCAGCGGAGGCCGATTGTAATGAGTGTCTGCCAGTTAGTACTCCAAAAAAATATATAGATGTTAATGTCTCACATTACAACAAAACCAAAACACAAAAGGGTGGAATACTTAGGTACAGGGGTGGGCTCCTCTACTGAGTTTTAGACCTAGTAATTTGCCGCTAATTATTTAATGGTGTAAATATAGGACACTGCCCCTGACTATGTTAAGTACCATCATACATGTCAACAGTAACACAATGGTATTGTCAGTGCCAGGCATTGAATGATGTCAGCGCATAGACTAAACATTGGTGGAACTGTGAGAGATAATTGTACAAATGGTAGAGCAATGTTTGAGCAGGGGGGGGAAACTCTCTTGTGGCTGGCGGTACAGGCCCAGGGCCCCTCATGTTACAACAGTGTGTCTGACGTTGGGTGCGCACCACCACCGCCAGAGACACTTTATTGTACTATGAGGGACCCAGTGGCAGTGCCGTGGACTAAAAGCGGGCACACCCACCTCTTCAGACAAACGGCACTCTCACGGGTGCTTGCGCCAAGTGGCGACACCACGGCCCCGTGGGGGGAGTTTGGCCATTTAGGGAGGTGTAAACATGTCGTATGCTGGACAATCAGCTGCTGCAAATTACGCGATTTGAAAAGTCAGTCAGAGTAGTCCACAAGCAAGACCTTTTCATAGGAAAGCTAGGTGTCAGCCGGGCAAGGTGGGGCAAAAGAATTCGAAATCCAGCTGTGGTTCATTTTAATGAAGGTTAGATCATCAACATTTTGGGTAGCCAGACGAGTCCTTTTTTTGGTTAATATTGAACCTGCAGCACTGAATACTCTTTCTGATAGGACACTAGCTGCCGGGCAAGCAAGCTCCTGCAATGCATATTCTGCCAATTCTGGCCAGGTGTCTAATTTGGATGCCCAGTAATCAAATGGGAATGACGGTTGAGGGAGAACATCGATATGGGATGAAAAATAGTAACCATACTGGACAAATGTTGTCTCCTGTCACTTTGAATTGATGCTGCAGTACCTGTCCTGTCTGCGGTCATAGCAAAATCACTCCACAACCTGGTCAGAAAACCCCTCTGTCCAACGCCACTTCTGATTTCTGCACCTCTAACACCTCTGGTCTGCTGCCCCCTGCAGCTCGTGTGAGAATGATCACGGGCGCTGTGTGCTGGGAATGCCTGAAGCAAACGGTCAACAAGAGTTGATTGTTTGGTTGCTAATATTAGTTCCAAGTTCTCATGTGGCATAATATTTTGCAATTTGCCTTTATAGCAAGGATCAAGGAGGCAGGCCAACCAGTAATCTTCATCGTTCATCATTTTAGTAATGCGTATGTCCCTTTTGAGGATACGTAAGGCATAATCCGCCATGTGGGCCAAAGTTCCAGTTGTCAAATCTGCGGTTGTGCTGGGCTGAGGGGCTGTTTCAGGCAAATCTACGTCACTTGTGTCCCTCAAAAACCCAGAACCCGGCCTTGCCACGCCACCAATTTCCAATGTCCCCGGAAAAGCTTCCTCATCCAAAAAATACTCATCCCCATCATCCTCCTCGTCCTCCTCCACCTGTTCGCCCGCTACCTCGTCCTGTACACTGCCCTGACCAGACAATGGCTGACTGTCATCAAGGCTTTCCTCTTCCTCTGCTGCAGACGCCTGCACCTTTATGTGCGTCAAGCTTTGCATCAGCAGACGCATTAGGGGGATGCTCATGCTTATTATGGCGTTGTCTGCACTAACCAGCCGTGTGCATTCCTCAAAACACTGAAGGACTTGACACATGTCTTGTATCTTCGACCACTGCACACCTGACAACTCCATGTCTGCCATCCTACTGCCTGCCCGTGTATGTGTATCCTCCCACAAATACATAACAGCACGCCTCTGTTCATACAGTCTCTGAAGCATGTGCAGTGTTGAGTTCCACCTTGTTGCAACGTCTATGATTAGGCAATGCTGGGGAAGGTTCAAAGAACGCTGATAGGTCTGCATACGGCTGGAGTGTACGGGCGAACGGCGGATATGCGAGCAAAGTCCGCGCACTTTGAGGAGCAGGTCGGATAACCCCGGATAACTTTTCAGGAAGCACTGCACCACCAGGTTTAAGGTGTGAGCCAGGCAAGGAATGTGTTTCAGTTGGGAAAGGGAGATGGCAGCCATGAAATTCCTTCCGTTATCACTCACTACCTTGCCTGCCTCAAGATCTACAGTGCCCAGCCACGACTGCGTTTCTTTCTGCAAGAACTCGGACAGAACTTCCGCGGTGTGTCTGTTGTCGCCCAAACACTTCATAGCCAATACAGCCTGCTGACGCTTGCCAGTAGCTGCCCCATAATGGGACACCTGGTGTGCAACAGTGGCAGCTGCGTATGGAGTGGTTGGGCGACTGCGGTCTGTGGACAAGCTCTCGCTTCTGCAGGAGGACGAGGAAGAGGAGGAGGGGGTGCGAACGGCTACAGCCAACTGTTTCCTAGACCGTGGGCTAGGCAGAACTGTCCCAAAATTGCTGTCCCCTGTGGACCCTGCATCCACCACATTCACCCAGTGTGCCGTGATGGACACGTAACGTCCCTGGCCATGCCTACTGGTCCATGCATCTGTTGTCAGGTGCACCTTTGTACTCACAGATTGCCTGAGTGCATGGACGATGAGCTCTTTAACATGCTGGTGGAGGGCTGGGATGGCTTTTCTCGAAAAGAAGTGTCGACTGGGTAGCTCGTAGCGGGGTACAGCGTAGTCCATCAGGGCTTTGAAAGCTTCGCTTTCAACTAACCGGTAGGGCATCATCTCTAACGAGATTAGTCTAGCTATGTGGGCGTTCAAACCCTGTGTACGCGGATGCGAGGCTAAGTGCTTCCTTTTTCTAACCATAGTCTCATGTAGGGTAAGCTGGACTGGAGAGCTGGAGATCGTGGAACTAGCGGGGGTGCCGGTGGTCATGGCAGACTGAGAGACGGTGGGAGACGGTATTGTTGCCGCCGGTGCCCTAGATGCAGTGTTTCCTACTACGAAACTGGTGATTCCCTGACCCTGACTGCTTTGGCCTGGCAAAGAAACCTGCACAGATACTGCAGGTGGTACGGAGAATGGTGGCCTTACACTGACGAAAGGGATGTAGCTGACTAGCTTCATTGGCCGAGGGTGCAACAACCTTAAGGGACGTTTGGTAGTTAGTCCAGGCTTGCAAATGCATGGTGGTTAAATGTCTATGCATGCAACTTGTATTTAGACTTTTCAGATTCTGACTTCTGCTTAAGGTAGTTGAAAATTTTTGACAGATGACTTTGCGCTGATCAATTGGATGTTGTTTAAAAAAATGCCATACTGCACTCTTTCTAGCATCGGATCCCTTTTCAGGCATTGCAGACTGAGCTTTAACCGGATGGCCACGCTGTCCTCCAACAGGTTTTGGCTTTGCCACGTGTTTTGGGCCAGATATGGGCCCAGCAGATGGAACCTGTTGCGATGTTGATGCCTGCTGCGGCCCCACCTCCTCCGCTTCAGAACTACTGCCGCCTGCACTCTGTTCCCCCAATGGCTGCCAATCGGGGTCAACAACTGGGTCATCTATAACCTCCTCTTCTAGCTCGTGTGCAACTTTGTCTGTGTCACCGTGTAAGTCGGTGGTATAGCGTTCATGACGGGGCACCATAATCTCATCAGGGTCTGATTCTGGATCAGTACCCTGCGAGGGCAATGTTGTGGTCTGAGTCAAAGGACCAGCATAGTAGTCTGGCTGTGGCTGTGCATCAGTACACTCCATGTCAGATTCAACTTGTAATGGGCATGGCCTGTTAACTGTTTCACTTTCTAAGCCAGGGACGGTATGTGTAAAGAGCTCCATGGAGTAACCCGTTGTGTTGCCTGCTGCATCCTTCTCTGTTGCTGTTTTTGCTGAAGAGGACAAGGAAGCGACTTGTCCCTGACCGTGAACATCCACTAACGACGCGCTGCTTTTACATTTACCAGTTTCAGAAGAGGAGGCAAAAGAGCTAGAGGCTGAGTCAGCAAGGTAAGCCAAAACTTGCTCTTGCTGCTCCGGCTTTAAAAGCGGTTTTCCTACTCCCAGAAAAGGGAGCGTTCGAGGCCTTGTGTAGCCAGACGACGAACCTGGCTCCACAGCTCGAGACTAAGGTGCTATATTGTTTTTCCCACGACCACCCGATGCTCCACTACCACTACCATCATTACCAGCTGGCAATGAACGCCCACGGCCACGACCTCTTCCAACAGACTTCCTCATTGTTTTAAAAACGTCACCAAACTAACGGTATTTGTTACTGTCAAACTACTTACAAGGTGAACTATAACTTCTGTATGATTTAGATATCCCTTTATAGGTGGGTGAGACCGCAAGGAAAATCAGGCACGATGTTACACACTCTGTTTTCTGTGGCACCAAATGAGAGAGATGCCACACACGCAGGACTGTCACTCAAGCAGAAAGGCCAATATTAATCTACCACTGTTTTTTTTTTTCAGGGAGAATTTAGATACCAAATTAAAAAAAAAAAATAGGCTTTCTATGGCCCACTATTTAAGACAGATGGCACACTCAGGACTGGCACACAAGCAAAAAGGCCAATATTAATCTCCCACTGTTTTTTTTTTTCAGGGAGAATTTAGATACCAAATTTAAAAAAAAACACTAGGCTTTCTATGGCCCACTATTTAAGAGAGATGGCACACTCAGGACTGGCACAAAAGCAGAAAGGCCAATATTAATCTCCCACAGTTTTTTTTATTTTTCAGGGAGAATTTAGATACCAAATTTAAAAAAAAAACAACACTAGGCTTTCTATGGCCCACTATATAAGAGAGATGGCACACTCAGGACTGGCAAACAAGCAGAAAGGCCAATATTAATCTCCCACAGTTTTTTTTATTTTTCAGGGAGAATTTAGATACCAAATTTAAAAAAAAAAACACTAGGCTATCTATGGCCCACTATTTAAGACAGATGTCACACTCAGGACTGGCACACAAGCAGAAAGGCCAATATTAATCTCCCACTGTTTTTTTTATTTTTCAGGGAGAATTTAGATGCCAAATTTAAAAAAAAACACTAGGCTTTCTATGGCCCACTATTTAAGACAGATGTCACACTCAGGACTGGCACACAAGCAGAAAGGCCAATATTAATCTCCCACTGTTTTTTTTATTTTTCAGGGAGAATTTAGATACCATATTTGTTAGGGACTGGCGGAACGCACCAAGAATCAGATGTTAGGGTATTAGGTGCGTTCGCAGTCCGAGGTCCACCATGCAGGTGAAAACCCTGCTGCTAGTAGAGACAGACGATATGGCGGTACAATAAGTATACACACATGGGTTAGCTTCACCCTGTGTGAAGGAAGCGACCCTGTTGCATCACAGAACCGCGGTACCGCACATAGAGCGCAAGCAAGGAGTCACTAATCTCAAACCCGAGACTGAGGATTTGAGTTCAGAAGACCCCATGCGCTCGACACCGCAACTGGGGTGTCAGAGGAACATAAATAATAATATAAAGGCACAAGAGTGCGTGCGGTGCCGCACTGACGGACGCCACTAACCACCCAGGCTTGGGTTAGGAAAGCGCAGAGCAAGCACACGGCGCCGTACTGGCGGACACAGCAACTGGTAGCTGTAATGTGTGTTACGTGCTGTTGGATAAGTCGGGCGCTAGATAGCAAACATACACCTTCCGCGAACAGTCATCCAATAGGGAGGGTTATTTAAAGAGCGACTTTCACTCACAACACACACACATATTTACAAGACAATACTAGCGCATGGCCGTGCGGTCATGCGCAGCTTATATAGTTGCAGCACAGGAAGCTGCTACCGAAGTTTTGCCCTTTCAGGACCTTCCTGGAGGACCAATGGGACGTGCTGCAGTACCTGAGCATGTGACCCTCGATCTCCAAAGGGAGATCTTGCCCTGGGCATGCTCAGTGTGTGCAAATAAGGACTTAGTCCCAGAGAAGCCCGCTTGCCGCAGATCAGTGCAGGGTACAAAAGGAGAGCCAGAAAAGGCAGCAGTAACCCTTTGCACAGAATCAGTCCCAGCGAGACGCTGGGAGCGACGCTTCCGCTGAGCAGACCCCGCTGCGGCCGATTCCGAATGGGAGACCGCAGCAGACACGGATCGAGATTCCCCCTGTGTAGCAGAGGAAACTCGACTCCTAACATTACCACCCCTCCTAGGGCCCCCCCCTCCTTGGGCCTCGCTACGCTCAAAGGCAGCAATGAGCTGCGGAGCCCGAATGTGCCCAGCAGGCTCCCAGGACCTGTCCTCAGGACTATAACCCTTCCAGTCCACCAAATAAAATTTTTTGCCACGTACCACCTTGCACCCCAAAATAGCGTTCACCTCGAAATCGTCCGTAGACGAACCCGATGTCTCGGCAGATGACTCAGAAAACAGAGACATGTATACGGGCTTAAGGAGGGACACATGAAAGGTGTCGGTAATACCAAGGCGTGGAGGAAGGACCAGACGGTAGACCACAGGATTAACCTGTTCGAGGACCTTGAAGGGACCCAAGTAGCGAGGTGCAAACTTAGTGGACTCTACACGCAGCCTGATGTTACGGGCGGAGAGCCACACTAAATCGCCAGGAGCAAAGGTCGGGGCAGGGCGCCAATGTGCATCGGCGGAGGACCTCATTCTCTCCTTCGAGGCCCGAATGGCATCCTGAGTGCGGTCCCAAATGTCCCGTGCCTCCACTGCCCAGTCTGCGACCCCAGACTCAGCAGAGGACACGGGAATAGGCACAGGAACCCGCGGATGCTGGCCGTAATTAAGGAGGAAAGGAGTGGCTACAGCGTTATTAAGGGCGAACTCTGCCCATGGTAATAAAGATGCCCAGTCATCCTGCCTGGCAGAAACAAAATGTCGTAGATATGTGACCAGAGTCTGATTGGCCCTCTCTACCAACCCATTCGTCTCGGGATGATATGCGGAAGAGAGATTTAACTCAATGCTGAGAAGACGACAAAGCTCTCTCCAGAACCGAGACGCAAACTGGGGACCCCGGTCACTGACAATTTTGTCTGGCATGCCGTGTAGGTGGAAGATGTGTCTTATGAACAACGCTGCCAAGGCCCGTGCAGAAGGTAACCGTGGGAGCGGCACCAAATGCACCATTTTCGAGAAATGATCGGTAATAACCCAAATGATGGTACAGCCGCGAGACTTGGGCAAACCCACTACAAAGTCCATCCCGACCATCTCCCAGGGCCTGTCTGCCATCGGCAAGGGATAGAGTAACCCAGACGGCCGTTGTCGAGGAGACTTATTTTTGGCGCATGAGACACACGCCAGAACGTAATCTCTGACATCTCGGAGCATATGCGGCCACCAGTACGTCCTCGCCAGCAGCTCAGATGTCCTTTTTGTCCCAAAGTGTCCACCCACCCTGTAGGAATGAGCCCAAGAGAGAACCTCCGGTCGCAAATTTATGGGCACAAAAGTCTTGCCCGGAGGCACAGACTCAAGCGACACCGGAGCCACGGTTCTCAAGCTCTCAGAAGGAACAATAAGCCGAGGCTCTCCTTCCTCCTCCTCAGTTGACACAACAGAGCGAGAAAGAGCATCAGCTCGAATATTCTTCTCCCCAGCGAGATAATGGAGGGTGAAGTGGAATCGGGAGAAGAATAAGGACCATCTGGCCTGGCGAGAATTTAGCCGCTGGGCTGTTTGCAAATAGAGCAAATTTTTGTGGTCTGTAAAAACATGAAAGGGAAAACGAGCCCCCTCCAAGAGATGTCTCCACTCTGAGAAAGCCAATTTCATCGCTAGCAACTCCCTGTCCCCGATGGAATAATTCCTCTCCACTGGTGTGAAGGTCTTGGAGAAGAAGAAGCACGGATGCTTCCGACCTTGAGCATCCTTTTGGAAGAGGACTGCTCCAGCACCAACGGAAGAGGCATCCACCTCCATTATAAACGGCTTATCGACATCGGGACGATGTAGGATGGGAGCGCTAGCAAAATGAGACTTAGTAGAAGAAAAGGCCTTGGAGACCTCTTCAGACCACACTTTGGGATTTGCTCCCTTCTTGGTGAGGGCTACCAAGGGAGCTACCAAAGTTGAGAAATGGGGAATGAACTGGCGGTAATAATTAATGAACCCCATAAAGCGCTGCACCGCTTTAAGTGAATGGGGTTCTTGCCAGTCCATCACAGCCTGTAGTTTGGCAGGATCCATAGCCAATCCCTGGGCAGAGATGATATAGCCCAGGAAAGGTAAAGACTCCTGCTCAAACACACACTTCTCCAACTTTGCGTAAAGAGAGTTTGCCCGTAAGAGGTCGAAGACTCTGCCAACATCTCTCCGGTGGGAGTCAATATCTGGAGAGAAGATGAGAATATCATCCAGATAGACTACGACTGAGGTGGAAAGCATATCCCGGAAGATGTCGTTGACAAAGTCTTGGAAAACGGCTGGGGCATTACAGAGCCCGAAGGGCATCACCAGATACTCATAGTGCCCATCTCTGGTGTTAAACGCCATCTTCCATTCGTCCCCCTCACGGATGCGAATCAGGTTATAAGCTCCCCACAGGTCTAATTTGGTAAATACCTTAGCTCCCCGTAGCCTATCAAAAAGCTCAGAAATCAGGGGCAGCGGGTACTTATTCTTAACGGTGATGGCGTTAAGACCCCTGTAGTCTATGCAAGGACTCAACTCTCCATTCTACTTCTGTACGAAGAAGAACCCTGCCCCTGCTGGTGACACTGACTTCCTAATAAACCCTCTTGCCAAATTCTCCTGGATGTACTGGGACATAGCCTCCGTTTCCGGGAGAGAGAGGGGATAGACACGTCCCCGAGGAGGTTCTGCTCCAGGCAAGAGATCTATAGGACAGTCATAGGGACGGTGAGGCGGAAGGGTCTCCGCGGCCTTTTTGGAGAAGACGTCTGCATAAGACCAATAGTATTTGGGGAGAGTAGAGAGATCTGCGGGCATCTCAGTGGTGGAAACCTGAACGCACTCTTTCACACATCTGCCCTTACAGGATTCACTCCAACCCAATATCCTCCCAGAGGTCCACTCAATATGTGGGGAGTGGAAACGGAGCCAGGGTATTCCCAGCAGAATCTCATCCATTCCCTCGGGAAGGACAAGAAGGGAAATAATCTCCTGGTGGGATGGGGACATGGCTAACGTGAAAGGGACAGTCTGATGTGTGATCTGTAGCGGAAGTGTCGACCCATTCACCACTCTAACGGTTACTGGTTTGGCAAGCATAACCAGAGGTACTGCGTGGCGCAGAGCAAAAGCAGAAGACATAAAATTTCCTTCTGCTCCTGAATCCACACAAAGCTCTACTGTAAGAGTGGATGTGCCTAACAGGATTGTCCCTTTAAAGGACAATTTGGAGGAAAATGCCGCTGTGTCCAGTGAACCTCCTCCAATGGTCACTAGATCGTTTTCCCGACCGCCGTGGACATTTATTAGCGTAATGTCCCGGTTGCTGGCAATTTTTACACACCACAGGTACTCGAGCGGTCTGAGACCTAGGTACCACTCGAGAAACCTCCATGGCCTCATGGGAGTCAGACGCCATAACAGGAGATTCTAGAAGTTTGGCAAAGGTGGGAGCCAGCCGAAACCTCTGCCTACACTGGGTCCGCTCCAACCTCCGCTCGTAAAAACGGAGATCGATGCGGGTAGCTATAGTAATAAGCTCCTCCAGTGTGGCGGGAATCTCCCTGGTGGCCAAGGCGTCCTTTACATGATCTGCCAGTCCTTTCCAGAACACCGGAATAAGGACTTTATCCGGCCATTCCAGCTCAGAAGCTAGAGTCCGGAATAGGATGGCGAACTAGCTGACCATGGACGAAGCCTGAGTAATTGCCAACAATTGGAGAGCGGTATCGTGGGTGACACGAGGTCCCAAAAAGACCTGCCTCAGAGCGTCCAAGAAGATAGGAGCACTCTGTACCACACGATCACCACGTTCCCAAAGCGGCGTTGCCCACTCCAACGCCCTGCCCGACAAAAGAGACAAGATGAATCCCACCCTCGCCCGTTCCGTAGGAAAACGTGCAGCCAGCAGCTCGAGATGTATGGAGCACTGGCTCACGAATCCCCGACATAGCTTACTGTCACCAGCAAACTTGTCTGGAAGCGGGAGACGGGATAAGGTCGGAGCAGGGGTGGCAGCGGACAAACTGGCTGCAACTGCACTTGCAGCCTGAACAGCGACAGCAGTAACGTATAGAGCTGAGGTTGCATGCTCTAGAGCCGCCAACCTACCCTCCAGCTGTTGGATGTACCGCTGTGAACGCTGATCGTCCGTCATTACTAGCCAGACCTTGGCACTAGTATTCTGTTAGGGACTGGCGGGACGCACCAAGAATCAGATGTTATGGTATTAGGTGCGTTCGCAGTCCGAGGTCCACCGTGCAGGTGAAAACCCTGCTGCTAGTAGAGACAGACGATATGGCGCTACAATAAGTATACACACATGGGTTAGCTTCACCCTGTGTGAAGGAAGCGACCCTGTTGCGTCACAGGACCGCGGTACCGCACATAGAGCGCAAGCAAGGAGTCACTAATCTCAAACCCGAGACTGAGGATTTGAGTTCAGAAGACCCCATGCGCTCGACACCGCAACTGGGGTGTCAGAGGAACATAAATAATAATATAAAGGCACAAGAGTGCGTGCGGTGCCGCACTGACGGACGCCACTAACCACCAAGGCTTGGGTTAGGAAAGCGCAGAGCAAGCACACGGCGCCGTACTGGCGGACACAGCAACTGGTAGCTGAAATGTGTGTTACGTGCTGTTGGATATGTCGGGCGCTAGATAGCAAACATACACCTTCCGCGAACAGTCATCCAATAGGGAGGGTTATTTAAAGAGCGACTTTCACTCACAACACACACACATATTTACAAGACAATACCAGCGCATGGCCGTGCGGTCATGCGCAGCTTATATAGTTGCAGCACAGGAAGCTGCTACCGAAGTTTTGCCCTTTCAGGACCTTCATGGAGGACCAATGGGACGTGCTGCAGTACCTGAGCATGTGACCCTCGATCTCCAATGGGAGATCTTGCCCTGGGCATGCTCAGTGTGTGCAAATAAGGACTTAGTCCCAGAGAAGCCCGCTCGCCGCAGATCAGTGCAGGGTACAACAGGAGAGCCAGAAAAGGCAGCAGTAACCCTTTGCACAGAATCAGTCCCAGCGAGACGCTGGGAGCGACGCCTCCGCTGAGCGGACCCCGCTGCGGCCGATTCCGAATGGGAGACCGCAGCAGACACGGATCGAGATTCCCCCTGTGTAGCAGAGGAAACTCGACTCCTAACAAAATTAAAAAAAAAAAACACTAGGCTTTCTATGGCCCACTATTTAAGAGAGATGGCACACTCAGGACTGGCAAACAAGCAGAAAGGCCAATATTAATCTCCCACAGTTTTTTTTATTTTTCAGGGAGAATTTAGATACCAAATTTAAAAAAAAAAACACTAGGCTTTCTATGGCCCATTATTTAAGACAGATCGCACACTCAGGACTGGCAAACAAGCAGAAAGGCCAATATTAATCTCCCACAGTTTTTTTTATTTTTCAGGGAGAATTTAGATACCAAATTTAAAAAAAAACACTAGGCTTTCTATGGCCCACTATTTAAGAGAGATGGCACACTCAGGACTGGCACACAAGCAGAAAGGCCAATATTAATCTCCCACAGTTTTTTTATTTTTCAGGGAGAATTTAGATACCAAATTTAAAAAAAAAAACACTATTCTTTCTATGGCCCACCATTTAAGACAGATGGCACACTCAGGACTGGCACACAAGCAGAAAGGCCAATATTAATCTTCCACTGTTTTTTTTATTTTTCAGGGAGAATTTAGATACCAAATTAAAAAAAAACAACTAGGCTTTCTATGGCCCACTATTTAAGAGAGATGGCACACTCAGGACTGGCAAACAAGCAGAAAGGCCAATATTAATCTCCCACAGTTTTTTTTATTTTTCAGGGAGAATTTAGATACCAAATTTAAAAAAAAAACACTAGGCTTTCTATGGCCCACTATTTAAGACAGATGGCACACTCAGGACTGGCACACAAGCAGAAAGGCCAATATTAATCTCCCACTGTTTTTTTATTTTTCAGGGAGAATTTAGATACCAAATTAAAAAAAAAAAAAATAGGCTTTCTACGGCCCACTATTTAAGAGAGATGGCACACTCAGGACTGGCAAACAAGCAGAAAGGCCAATATTAATCTCCCACAGTTTTTTTTATTTTTCAGGGAGAATTTAGATACCAAATTTAAAAAAAAAACACTATGCTTCCTATGGCCCACTATTTAAGACAGATGGCACACTCAGGACTGGCACACAAGCAGAAAGGCCAATATTAATCTCCCACTGTTTTTTTTATTTTTCAGGGAGAATTTAGATACCAAATTAAAAAAAAAAAAAATAGGCTTTCTACGGCCCACTATTTAAGAGAGATGGCACACTCAGGACTGGCAAACAAGCAGAAAGGCCAATATTAATCTCCCACCGTTTTTTTTATTTTTCAGGGAGAATTTAGATACCAAATTTAAAAAAAAAAACACTAGGCTTTCTATGGCCCACTATTTAAGTGAGATGGCACACTCAGGACTGGCAGACAAGCAGAAAGGCAAATATTAACCCCTTTACCCCCAAGGGTGGTTTGCACGTTAATGACCGGGCCAATTTTTACAATTCTGACCACTGTCCCTTTATGAGGTTATAACTCTGGAACGCTTCAATGGATCCTGGTGATTCTGACATTGTTTTCTCGTGACATATTGTACTTCATGACAATGGTAAAAATTATTTGATAGTACCTGCGTTTATTTGTGAAAAAAACGGAAATTTGGCGAAAATTATGAAAATTTCGCAATTTTCCAACTTTGAATTTTTATGCAATTAAATCACAGAGATATGTCACACAAAATACTTAATAAATAATATTTCCCACATGTCTACTTTACATCAGCACAATTTTGGAAACAAAATTTTTTTTTGTTAGGGAGTTATAAGGGTTAAAAGTTGACCAGCAATTTCTCATTTCTACAACACCATTTTATTTTAGGGACCACATCTCATTTGAAGTCATTTTGAGGGGTCTATATGATAGAAAATACCCAAGTGTGACACCATTCTAAAAACTACACCCCTCAAGGTGCTCAAAACCATATACAAGAAGTTTATTAACCCTTCTGGTGCTTCACAGGAATTTTTTGAATGTTTAAATAAAAATGAACATTTAACTTTTTTTCACAAAAAATTTAATTCAGCTCCAATTTGTTTTATTTTACCAAGGGTAACAGGAGAAAATGGACCCCAAACATTGTTGTACAATTTGTCCTGAGTATGCCAATACCCCACATGTGGGGGTAAACCACTGTTTGGGCGCATGGCAGAGCTCGGAAGCGAAGGAGTGCCATTTGACTTTCAATGCAAAATTGACTGGAATTGAGATGGGACGCCATGTTTCGTTTGGAGAGCCCCTGATGTGGCTAAACATTGAAACCCCCCACAAGTGACACCATTTTGGAAAGTAGACCCCCTAAGGAACTTATCTAGAGGTGTGGTGAGCACTTTGACCCAACAAGTGCTTCACAGAAGTTTATAATGTAGAACCGTAAAAATAAAAAATCATATTTTTTCACAAAAATTATCTTTTCGCCCCCAATTTTTTATTTTCCCAAGGGTAAGAGAAGAAATTGGACCCCAAAAGTTGTTGTACAATTTGTCCTGAGTACGCTGATAGCCCATATGTGGGGGTAAACCACTGTTTGGGCGGATGGGAGAGCTCGGAAGGGAAGGAGCGCCGTTTGACTTTTCAATGCAAAATTGACAGGAATTGAGATGGGACCTCATGTTGCGTTTGAAGAGCCACTGATGTGCCTAAACATTGAAACCCCCCACAAGTGACACCATTTTGGAAAGTAGACCCCCTAAGGAACTTATCTAGAGGTGTGGTGAGCACTTTGACCCACCAAGTGCTTCACAGAAGTTTATAATGTAGAACCGTAAAAATAAAAAATCATATTTTTTCACAAAAATTATCTTTTTGCCCCCAATTTTTTATTTTCCCAAGGGTAAGAGAAGAAATTGGACCCCAAAAGTTGTTGTACAATTTGTCCTGAGTACGCTGATACCCCATATGTGGGGGTAAACCACTGTTTGGGTGGATGGGAGAGCTCGGAAGGGAAGGAGCGCCGTTTGACTTTTCAAAGCAAAATTGACAGGAATTGAGATGGGACGCCATGTTGCGTTTGAAGAGCCACTGATGTGCCTAAACATTGAAACCCCCCACAAATGACACCATTTTGGAAAGTAGACCCCCTAAGGAACTTATCTAGAGGTGTGGTGAGCACTTTGACCCACCAAGTGCTTCACAGAAGTTTATAATGCAGAGCCGTAAAAATAAAACAAAATTTTTTTCCCACAAAAATTATTTTTTTAGCACCCAGTTTTGTATTTTCCTGAGGATAACAGGAGAAATATGACCCCAAAATTTGTTGCCCAATTTGTCCTGAGTGCGATGATACACCATATGTGGGGGGAACCACTGTTTGGGCACATGGGAGGGCTCAGAAGGGAAGGAGTGCCATTTGAATGCAGACTTAGATGGAATGGTCTGCAGGTGTCACATTGCGTTTGCAGAGCCCCTAATGTACCTAAACAGTAGAAACCCCCCACAAGTGACACCATTTTGGAAAGTAGACCCCCTTAGGAACTTATCTAGATGTGTGCTGAGCGCTTTGACCCACCAAGGGCTTCACAGAAGTTTATAATGGAGAGCCGTAAAAATAAAACAAAAATTTTTTCCCACAAAAATTATTTTTTAGCCCCCAGTTTTGTATTTTCCCGAGGGTAACAGGAGAAATTCGACCCCACAATTTGTTGTCCAATTTGTCCTGAGTGCGCTGATACCCCATATGTGGGGGGGAACCACTGTTTGGGCGCATGGGAGGGCTCGGAAGGGAAGGAGCTCCATTTGGAATGAGGACTTAGATGGAATGGTCTGCAGGTGTCACATTGCATTTGCAGAGCCCCTAATGTACCTAAACAGTAGAAACCTCCCACAAGTGACACCATTTTGGAAACTAGACCCCCTAAGGAACTCATCTAGATGTGTTGTGATAGCTTTGAACCCCCAAGTGTTTCACTACAGTTTGTAACGCAGAGCCGTGAAAATTAAAAAAAAAAATCTTTCCCCCCAAAATTATTTTTTAGCCCCCAGTTTTGTATTTTCCCGAGGGTAAGAGGAGAAATTCGACCCCAAAAGTTGTTGTCCAATTTGTCCTGAGTACGCTGATACCCCGTATGTTGGGGGAAACCACCGTTTGAGTGCATGGCAGAGCTCGGAAGGGAAGGAGCGCCATTTGGAATGCAGACTTAGATGGAATGGTCTGCAGACGTCACATTGCGTTTGCAGAACCCCTAATGTACCTAAACAGTAGAAACCCCCCACAAGTGAACCCATATTGGAAACTAGACCCCCCAGGGAACTAATCTAGATGTGTTGTGAGAACTTTGAACCCCCAAGTGTTTCACTACAGTTTATAACGCAGAGCCGTGAAAATAAAAAATCTTTTTTTTCCCACAAAAAATATGTTTTAGCCCCGAGTTTTGTATTTTCCCAAGGGTAACAGGAGAAATTGGACCCCAAAAGTTGTTGTCCTATTTGTCCTGAGTACGCTGATACCCCATATGTTGGGGTAAACCCCTGTTTGGGCACACGGGAGAGCTCGGAAGGGAAGAAGCACTGTTTTACTTTTTCAACGCAGAATTGGCTGGAATTGAGATCGGACGCCATGTCGCGTTTGGAGAGCCCCTGATGTGCCTAAACAGTGGAAACCCCCCAATTATAACTGAAACCCTAATCCAAACACATCCCTAACCCTAATCCCAACAGTAACCCTAACCACACCTCTAACCCTGACACACCCCTAATCCCAACCCTATTCCCAACCGTAAATGTAATCTAAACCCTAACTGTAACTTTAGCCCCAACCCAAACTGTAGCCCTAGCCCTAATCCTAACCCTAATCCTAACCCTAGCCCTAACCCTAACCCTAGCCCTAACCCTAGCCCTAACCCTAACCCTAGCCCTAACCCTAACCCTAGCCCTAACCCTAAACCTAACCCTAGCCCTAACCCTAGCCCTAACCCTAGCCCTAGCCCTAACCCTAGCCCTAACTCTAACCATAGCCCTAATGGGAAAATGGAAATAAATACATTTTTTAAATTTTTCCCTAACTAAGGGGGTGATGAAGGGGGGTTTGATTTACTTTTATAGCGGGTTTTTTAGCGGATTTTTATGATTGGCAGCCGTCACACACTGAAAGACGCTTTTTATTGCAAAAAATATTTTTTGCGTTACCACATTTTGAGAGCTATAATTTTTCTATATTTTGGTCCACAGAGTCATGTGAGGTCTTGTTTTTTGCGGGACGAGTTGATGTTTTTATTGGTAACATTTTCGGGCACGTGACATTTTTTGATCGCCTTTTATTCCGATTTTTGTGAGGCAGAATGACCAAAAACCAGCTATTCATGAATTTCTTTTGGGGGAGGCGTTTATACCGTTCCGCGTTTGGTAAAATTGATGAAGCAATTTTATTCTTCGGGTCAGTACGATTACAGCGATACCTCATTTATATCATTTTTTTATGTTTTGGCGCTTTTATACGATAAAAACTATTTTATAGAAAAAATAATTATTTTTGCATCACTTTATTCTCAGGACTATAACTTTTTTATTTTTTTGCTGATGATGCTGTATGGCGGCTCGTTTTTTGCGGGACAAGATGACGTTTTCAGCGGTACCATGGTTAGTTATATCTGTCTTTTTGATCGCGTGTTATTCCACTTTTTGTTCGGCGGTATGATAATAAAGCGTTGTTTTTTGCCTCGTTTTTTTTTTTTTTTCTTACGGTGTTTACTGAAGGGGTTAACTAGTGGGCCAGTTTTATAGGTCGGGCCGTTACGGACGCGGCGATACTAAATATGTGTACTTTTATTGTTTTTTTTTTTTTATTTAGATAAAGAAATGTATTTATGGGAATAATATTTATTTTTTTTTTTCATTATTTTGGAATATTTTTTTTAATTTTTTTTTAAACATTTGAAAAAATTTTTTTTTACTTTTTTACTTTGTCCCAGGGGGGGACATCAAAGATCGGTGATCTGACAGTTTACACAGCACTCTGTCAGATCACCGATCTGATAGGAGTGCAGGCTGCTTCACAGTGTCTGCTCTGAGCAGGCTCTGTGAAGCCACCTCCCTCCCTGCAGGACCCGGATCCGCGGCCATCTTGGATCCGGGGCTGGAGGGAGCAGGGAGGGAGGTGAGACCCTCGCAGCAACGCGATCACATCGCGTTGCTGCGGGGGGCTCAGGGAAGCCCGCAGGGAGCCCCCTCCCTGCGCGGTGCTTCCCTGCACCGCCGGCACATCGCGATCATCTTTGATCGCGGTGTGCCAGGGGTTAATGTGCCGGGGGCGGTCCGTGACCGCTCCTGGCACATAGTGCCGGATGTCAGCTGCGATAAACAGCTGACACCCGGCCGCGATCGGCGGCGCTCCCCCCGTGAGCGCTGCCGATCGCATATGACGTACTATTGCGTCCTTGGGAAGTAAAGCCCACCCCGCATGGACGCAATAGTACGTCTAATGGCAGAAAGGGGTTAATATCCCACTGTTTTTTTTTCAGGGAGAATTTAGATTCCAAATTAAAAAAAAAAACACTAGGCTTTCTATGGCCCACTATTTAAGAGAGATGGCACACTCAGGACTGGCACACAAGCAGAAAGGCCAATATTAATCTCGCACTTTTTTTTTTTTCAGGGAGAATTTAGATACCAAATTTAAAAAAAAAAACTAGGCTTTCTACGGCCCACTATTTAAGAGAGATGGCACACTCAGGACTGGCACACAAGCAGAAAGGCCAATATTAATCTCCCACTGTTTTTTTTATTTTTCAGGGAGAATTTAGGTACCAAATTTTAAAAAAAACAAAAACACTAGGCTTTCTATGGCCCACTATTTAACAGAGATGTGCCACTCAGGACTGGCACTCTAGCAGAAATGCCAATCTTAATCTCCCACAACTTATTTTTTTAGGGAGAATTAAAAAAAAAAAAAAAGGGACTGTCCTGCAATTACTATCTCCCTGCAGTAATCTCAGCCAGGTATGGCAGGCAGCAATAAGAAGGACTGGACTGCTGCACAAATTAAATCAAAAGTGTGGACAAACAAAAAAGATAGCTGTGCAGAAAGGAAGGAACAACAGGATTTGTGCTTTGAAAAAAGCAGTTGGTTTGCACAGCGGCGTACACACAGCAATGCAGCTATCAGGGAGCCTTCTAGGGCAGCCTAATAAGCTACAGCGCTGAGGAAAAAAAATGTAGCTTCCACTGTCCCTGCAAACAAAAGGTGGTGTTGGACAGTGGAAATCGCTACAGCACAAGCGGTTTGGTGGTTAATGGACCCTGCCTAACACTATCCCTGCTTCTGACGAAGCAGCAGCAACCTCTCCCTATGCTCAGATCAGCAGCAGTAAGATGGCGGTCAGCGGGAAGGCCTCTTTATAGCCCCTGTGACGCTGCAGACAGCAAGCCAATCACTGCAATGCCCTTCTCTAAGATGGTGGGGACCAGGACCTATGTCATCACGCTGCCCACACTCTGCGTCCACCTTCATTGGCTGAGAAATGGCGCTTTTAGCGTCATTGAAACGCGACTTTGGCGCGAAAGTCGCGTACCGCATGGCCGACCCCACACAGGGGTCGGGTTGGGTTTCGTGAAACCCGACTGTGCCAAAAGTCGGCGACTTTTGAAAATGAACGATCCGTTTCGCTCAACCCTAATGGTGATTGCAGATGCTGAATGTTCATTTGTTACCGTGGTCATTGGCTCAATTGGACGAGCAAATGATTCAGACTTCAAAAACTCGGACATGAGCCAACGTTTGTATGGGAATAATTTCATTTTCCAATGCCGCAACCTTTTCCGAACACTGATGGACTGCCAATGCCATTTGTTGTGGTTGGGGATGAGGCGTTTCAAATGTGTGTCAACATCATAAAACCATACTTGAGTCGGGACTTGAATCACACAAAAAGGATTTACAACTACCAATTGACAAGATGACGAAGAACTGTGGAGTGTGCCTTTGGATTGCTGGCATCTAAATGGCACATTTTGGGAACAACCATCAATCTAAAAACTGTGACAATTGATGAAGTAGTGAAAGCGTGTGTTGTTCTACACAATTACATCCTGCTGAAAGAGCAACACCACTTAGAACTTGAGGAGCCTGTAGCTAGCACATTGCATTATTACCAAGATCACCCTCTGAGGACTACATTGGAAGTTATCCAAATGAGGGATAACTTTGCTGCTTACTTTGTTTCTGATATTGGACATGTGGCATGGCAATGGTTTAATCCGCTTGTAAATGTACCTGTATTGTTTGCTGACTTTAATAATAATAACGCCTTCACTGTAACAGCCATTATACAATAAACACATGTGTGCGTTTTCAAATAAAGAGATAAACACAGTGATTGTGAAAACAAAAGATTTTTTATTAACAAAAATAAAAACAATTTTTAATTTAACAAACATTAATTTGAAAACAATAAATAAAAAAGGGGTTTAGGTTTGGGGTGTGTTCGATGGAGTGACATTGTGGACCAGGGGGGTGTCGGGCTGGGATGATTGGGTATGAGTGGGTGAGGGAGTGGTTACAATGGAAGTGGCAATAAAATGGAGGATTGGGTCATTGAGGAAGAAGACTAATTAGGAGTGGAGTACAAATTGGAAGGGATAGACACATTGGAAGCGAGAGACACAAGGGAAGGTGTAGACAGAGGGTGTAGACAGGAAGCACAGCCCTGAGACGGAAGCAGTGCCAGGACATACTCAATCTGAATTACGCATGAGTATCGAAAGCATCCATGTGCATATCCAAATGTACCAATGCTTTCATATAGACATCAATGCGTTGTTTTGATGCACTCATCCGCATGCGCATGCCTGCACATATTTGACAGATATTTGACGGATCAAAATGTTGCATTCGGCGTGTGCGGCGAAACTATGCATGTAGACGCATCCACTCCCAAACTAATGCAAACGCAGGTCCCTGCATACACAATGTTAAAGATAGGTATGCAAAACACATGCGGATCTATGATGATCTGTACGCAGGCATACGCTGTGCACAGATACACTAATGTGAATCCAGCCTAATGGAGCTTTTGGTCTGGTATGGTGATTACATTGATGACTTCATTAAGATATGGTGTGGCCATTATATTAGACTTCATCTGCCATCTGATTCCTAATCAACAGAACTTGCAATTTATCTCAGAGACTTAAGATTCTGAGGCGAACTTTCTAGCTTTATGAATTTTGAGCAGGGTAATTCCTCTTGCACAAAAAGAACCATGTAAAAGCAAATGCTAGAAGGTAGGAACAAAGCACAAACGCTGCAACAGTCCACAGTGGTAAGGTGCACAATTGCCAAATTAGTATATTAACACAGGTAAAAAGCAGAATATAAATAAAAAAGTTGAACATCTATAGCTTTTTAATTTTTTTTACACACTATTATCCTCCGACAAATAAAATGCTAAGTTACTTGGTAAATACACATGAAAAGGAACTAGTGGCAATGACTTTTTATTTTTATGGCTCATTTGCTTGTTAAATTGTACAATTAAAACTGTTATGCTAACAATTACTTATTTTTTTTAGGTTTTTTTTGTTTTAAATGTTTCCCCATTAAGAAAAAATTTCTCTAAAATGCTGTGTTGCTACATAAGTACACGCATGGAAAAAAAAGTTGTGGCAATAACCAGCAGTATTTTCATTTCATTAATTGTAATAGTAAAACAATTAGGCAAAAAAAGCCTTTTTTATTTATAGATTTTTTGTTTATTTTTTCCTCCAATAACAATAATTTCATAATCCCTAAAGTAATTTTCGACAAAAGCTAACAGTATTGTTATAGCACAAACAATTGATAAATTTGACTAATAAAACAGTGGTGAAATGTTAACTTTTCTTTTGCATTTTTTTTTATTTGTTTTTAACTATAACCACCTTGAGCAAAACTAAATATAACCCTAAAATGTCATGCTTGCAAAGTAGTTACACATTGTTAGGAGTCGAGTTTCCTCTGCTGCACAGGGGGAATCTCGATCCGTCTCCGCTGCGGTCTCCCATTCTCCTCCAGCCGCAGTGGAGTCTGCTCAGCAGGGACGTCTCGCTCAGTCTGACGGTACCTTCACACTAGACGATATCGCTAGCGATCCGTGACGTTGCAGCGTCCTCGCTAGCGATATCGTCCAGTGTGACAGGCAGCAGCGATCAGGCCCCTGCTGTGCTGTCGCTGGTCGGGGAAGAAAGTCCAGAACTTTATTTCATCGCTGGACTCCCCGCAGACATCGCTGAATCGGTGTGTGTGACACCAATTCAGCGATGTCTTCACTGGTAACCAGGGTAAACATCGGGTAACTAAGCGCAGGGCCGCGCTTAGTAACCCGATGTTTACCCTGGTTACCATCGTAAAAAAACAAACAGTACATACTTACATTCAGCTGTCTGTCCCTTGCCGTCTATTACCTGCACTGACTGCTGGCCGCAAAGTGAAAGTGAAAGCACAGCACAGCGGTGAGTCACACAGCGGTGACTCACCGCTGTGGCTGTGCTCTGCTTTCACTTTGCGGCCAGCAGTCAGTGCAGCAAACAGACGGCAAGGGACAGACAGCTGAATGTAAGTATGTACTGTTTGTTTTTTTACGATGGTAACCAGGGTAAACATCGGGTTACTAAGCGCGGCCCTGCGCTTAGTTACCCGATGTTTACCCTGGTTACCGGGGACCTCGGGATCGTTGGTCGCTGGAGAGCGGTCTGTGTGACAGCTCTCCAGCGACCAAACAGCGACGCTGCAGCGATCCGGATCGTTGTCGGTATCGCTGCAGCGTCGCTAAGTGTGACGGTACCTTTACTGCTGCTTTACCTGCTTCTGCCATTGAAGCCAGTGCTGGGCAGCGGCGAGTGGACGTTTCTGGATCTAAGTCCTTATTTGCACACACTGAGCACGCCCAGGGCAAGATCTCCTGTTGGAGATCGAGGGTCACATGCTCAGGTACTGCAGCACATCCCATTGGTCCTTTTGGCAGGTCCTGAAAGGGCAAAACTTCTGTAGCTGTTTCCTGTGCTGCAGCTATATAAACTGCGCATGACCGCACGGCCATGCGCTAGTATTGTCTTGTAAATATGTGTGTGTGTTGTGAGTGAAAGTCGCTCTTTAAATAACCCTCCCTATTGAATGTCTGTTCGCGGAAGGTGTATGTTTGCTATCTAGCGCCCGACTTATCCAACAGCACGTAACACACATTACAGCTACCAGTTGCTGTGTTCGCCTGTACGGCGCCGTGCGCTTGCTCTGCGCTTTCCTGACCCAAGCCTGGGTGGTTAGTGGCGTCCGTCTGTGCGGCACCGCACGCACTCTTGTGCCTTTATATTCTTATTTAGTTTCCTTACACACCCAGTTGCGGTGTTGTGCCAGCAAGTGTCGAATCGGACTTCAATCCTAGTTGGGGTTGAGTTCGCTGACTACTTGCTCGCGCTCTATGTGCGGTACCGCGGTCCTGTGACGCAACAGGATCACTTCCTTCACGCAGGGTGTAGTTAACCCATGCGTGCATACTTGTAGTACCGCCATATAGTCCGTCTTACTAGCAGCAGGGTTTTTACCTGCACGGTGGACCTCGGACTGCGAACGCACCTAGTTCCATTACATCTTGTACTTGGTGCGTTCCGCCAGTCCTAACATAATACTAGCGCCAAGGTCTGGCTAGTAAATTGCGGACGATCAGCGTTTACAGCAGTACATCCAGCAGCTGGAGGGAAGGTTGGCGGCTCTAGAGCGTTCAACCTCAGCTGTGGATGTCACTGCTGTCGCTGTTCAGGCTGCTAGCGTGGCTGCAGCTACCTTGTCCACTGCCACCCCTGTTCCGACTCTATCTCGCCTCCCGCTACCAGAGAAATTTTCTGGTGACAGTAAGTCTTGTAGGGGTTTCGTGAGTCAGTGCTCTATACATCTCGAGCTTCTGGCCTCTCGTTTCCCTACAGAGCGGGCAAAGGTGGGGTTTATCGTGTCTCTCCTGTCGGACAGGGCGTTGCAGTGGGCTACGCCGCTGTGGGAGCGTGGCGATCTAGTGGTGCAGAGTGCTCCGTTATTCCTGAGCACTCTGAAACAGGTCTTTTTAGGACCTTGTGTCACCCATGATACAGCGCTCCAACTGTTGGCATTGACTCAGGGCTCGTCCTTGGTCAGCCATTTTGCCATACACTTCCGCACCCTAGCATCTGAGCTGAAGTGGTCGGACAAAGCCCTCATTCCTATATTTTGGAGGGGGCTGGCTGACCACGTTAAGGACGCCCTGGCCACTAGGGAGATTCCCGCCACACTGGAGGAATTAATAACAGTATCCACAAGTATTGACCTCCGTTTTCACGAGCGGAGGTTAGAGCGAGCCCAGTGTAGGCAGAGGTTTCGGCTGGCTCCCACCTTTGCCAAACCTTTGGAATCTCCAGTCCAGGCCCCTGAGTCCCATGAGCCTCGTGCACTCCAGGTTTGTCTTGTGTGCCAGCAGTCAGGACATCTTGCCACCAGATGTCCCCAGCGGTCGAGGAAACGTCAGCGTCTAGTGGTAGTAGGTGGAGGTACACTAGACACGGCGACGTTTGCCTCCAAATTGTCCTTTAAGGGGACGATAACATTAGGCTCATCCTCCCACTCGGTAGAGCTCTGTGTGGATTCTGGGGCGGAGGGCAATTTTATGTCTTCTGCCTTCGCCCAACGTCACGCAATACCCCTGGTTATGCTACCTCAACCAGTAACGGTACGAGTGGTGAATGGGTCGACACTGCCCTCACAGATAACACATCAGACCATCCCTTTTACCCTGTCCGTGTCGCCATCCCATCAGGAGATTATATCTCTGTTCATCATTCCTGAGGGAATTGATGAGGTCCTGTTGGGGATACCTTGGCTACGGTACCACTCTCCTCACATCGAGTGGTCCTCAGGCAGAATTCTGGGATGGGGTGAATCTTGTGGGGGTAGGTGTCACCGAGAGTGCGTTCAGGTTCCTACTACAGAGGTACCCGCAGATCTATCCTCTCTCCCCAAGCAATATTGGTCTTATGCAGACGTGTTCTCCAAAAAGGCGGCGGAGACCCTTCCGCCCCATCGCCCCTATGACTGTCTTATTGATCTCTTGCCTGGTGCTGAGCCTCCCCGGGGTCGAGTCTATCCATTATCTCTCCCGGAGACGGAGGCAATGTCTCAGTACATTCAAGAGAATCTGGCAAGAGGGTTCATCAGGAAGTCGGTGTCACCTGCTGGGGCAGGGTTCTTTTTCGTGCAGAAGAAGAATGGGGAACTACGTCCATGCATAGACTACAGGGGTCTTAACGCTATCACCGTTAAGAACAAGTATCCTTTGCCCTTGATATCTGAGCTTTTCGATAGGCTTCGGGGAGCAAGGGTGTTTACTAAACTAGATCTGCGGGGTGCTTACAACCTGATTCGCATCCGTGAGGGGGACGAATGGAAAACGGCGTTTAACACCAGAGATGGGCACTATGAGTATCTGGTAATGCCCTTCGGGCTCTGTAATGCCCCAGCCGTTTTCCAAGACTTTGTCAACGACATCTTCCGGGATATGCTTTCCACCTCCGTTGTAGTCTATCTGGATGATATTCTCATCTTTTCTCCAGATATTGACTCCCACCGGAGAGATGTTGGCAGAGTCTTCGACCTCCTGCAGGCAAACTCTCTTTATGCAAAGTTGGAGAAGTGTATGTTTGAGCAGGAGTCTTTACCTTTCCTGGGCTATATCATCTCCGCCCAGGGATTGGCTATGGATCCTGCCAAACTACAGGCTGTGATGGACTGGCAAGAGCCCCATTCTCTTAAAGCGGTGCAGCGCTTTATGGGGTTCATAAACTATTACCGCCAGTTCATTCCCCGCTTCTCAACTCTGGTAGCTCCCTTGGTAGCCCTCACCAAGAAGGGAGCGAATCCCAAATTGTGGTCGGAAGAGGTCTCCAAGGCCTTCACTTCTATTAAGTCCCACTTTGCTAGCGCTCCCATCTTACATCGTCCCGATGTGGATAAGCCATTCCTAATGGAGGTGGATGCCTCGTCCGTTGGTGCTGGAGCAGTCCTCTATCAAAAGGATGCTCAAGGTCGGAAGCATCCATGCTTCTTCTTCTCTAAGACCTTCACGCCAGCGGAGAGAAACTACTCCATCGGGGACAGGGAGTTGCTAGCAATGAAGTTGGCCTTTTCGGAGTGGAGACACCTTCTGGAAGGTGCGCGGTTTCCCTTCCAAGTTTACACGGACCACAAAAATTTGGTCTATTTGCAGACAGCCCAGCGGCTAAATTCTCGCCAGGCCAGATGGTCCCTGTTCTTCTCCCGGTTCCACTTTTCCCTTCATTATCTCGCCGGGGAGAAGAATATCCGTGCTGACGCTCTCTCTCGCTCCCTTATGTCAACTGAGGAGGAGGAAGAGGAGCCTCGGCTTATTGTCCCTTCCGAGAGCCTGAGAACCGTAGCGCCGGTTTCGCTAGAGTCTGTGCCTCCGGGCAAGACTTTTGTGCCCATTAATTTGCGACCGGAGGTTCTCTCTTGGGCTCATTCGTCCAGGGTGGGTGGACACTTTGGGACAAAGAGGACATCTGAGCTAATGGCGAGGACGTACTGGTGGCCGCATATGGTCCGAGATGTCAGAGATTACGTTCTGGCATGTGTCTCATGTGCCAAAAATAAGTCTCCTCGACAACGGCCATCTGGGTTACTCTATCCCTTGCCGGTGGCAGACAGGCCCTGGGAGATGGTCGGGATGGACTTTGTAGTGGGTTTGCCCAAGTCTCGCGGCTGTACCGTCATTTGGGTTATTACCGATCATTTCTCGAAAATGGTGCATTTGGTGCCTCTCCCACAGTTACCTTCTGCACGGGCCTTGGCAGCGTTGTTCATAAGACACATCTTCCGTCTACACGGCATGCCAGACAAAATTGTCAGTGACCGGGGTCCCCAGTTTGCGTCTCGGTTCTGGAGAGAGCTTTGTCGTCTTCTCAGCATTGAGTTAAATCTCTCTTCCGCATATCATCCCGAGACGAATGGGTTGGTAGAGAGGGCCAACCAGACGTTGGTCACATACCTGCGACATTTTGTTTCAGCCAGGCAGGATGACTGGGCATCCTTGCTATCATGGGCAGAGTTTGCACTGAACAACGCCGTAGCCGACTCCACTGGACAAACCCCATTCCTCCTCAACTATGGTCAGCATCCACGGATACCTGTGCCTATGCCCGTGTCTTCCGCCGACTCCAGGGTGGCAGACTGGGCTGTGGAGGCACGGGATATTTGGGACCGCACTCAGGATGCCATTCGGGCCTCTAAGGAGAGAATGAGGTCCTCCGCCGATGCTCATCGGCGCCCCGCTCCGACCTTTGCTCCTGGCGACTTGGTGTGGCTCTCCGCCCGTAACATCAGGCTGCAAGTTGAGTCCACTAAATTTGCTCCTCGCTACTTGGGCCCATTCAAGGTCCTCGAGCAGGTTAATCCTGTGGTCTATCGTTTGGCCCTTCCGCCACGCCTGGGTATCACCGACACCTTTCATGTGTCCCTCTTGAAACCCGTGTATATGTCCCGGTTCTCCGAGTCATCTGCTGGGACATCGGGTTCGTCTACGGACGATTATGAGGTGGACGCTATTTTGGGGTGTAAGGTGGTACGTGGTAAAAAATTTTATTTGGTAGACTGGAAGGGTTATGGCCCCGAGGACAGGTCCTGGGAGCCTGTTGAGCACATTCGGACCCCGCAGCTCATTGCTGCCTTCGAACGTAGCGAGGCCCAAGGAGGAGGGGGCCCTAGGAGGGGGGGTAATGTTAGGAGTCGAGTTTTCTCTGCTGCACAGGGGGAATCTCGATCCGTCTCCGCTGCGGTCTCCCATTCTCCTCCAGCCGCAGTGGAGTCTGCTCAGCAGGGACGTCGATCCCAGCGTCTCGCTCAGTCTGACTCTGTGCGAAGAGTTACTGCTGCTTTACCTGCTTCTGCCATTGAAGCCAGTGCTGTGCAGCGGCGAGTGGATGTTTCTGGATCTAAGTCCTTATTTGCACACACTGAGCACGCCCAGGGCAAGATCTCCTGTTGGAGATTGAGGGTCACATGCTCAGGTACTGCAGCACATCCCATTGGCCCTTTTGGCAGGTCCTGAAAGGGCAAAACTTCTGTAGCTGTTTCCTGTGCTGCAGCTATATAAACTGCGCATGACCGCACGGCCATGCGCTAGTATTGTCTTGTAAATATGTGTGTGTGTTGTGAGTGAAAGTCGCTCTTTAAATAACCCTCCCTATTGAATGTCTGTTCGCGGAAGGTGTATGTTTGCTATCTAGCGCCCGACTTATCCAACAGCACGTAACACACATTACAGCTACCAGTTGCTGTGTCCGCCTGTACGGCGCCGTGCGCTTGCTCTGCGCTTTCCTGACCCAAGCCTGGGTGGTTAGTGGCGTCCGTCTGTGCGGCACCGCACGCACTCTTGTGCCTTTATATTCTTATTTAGTTTCCTTACACACCCAGTTGCGGTGTTGTGCCAGCAAGTGTCTAATCGGACTTCAATCCTAGTTGGGGTTGAGTTCGCTGACTACTTGCTCGCGCTCTATGTGCGGTACCGCGGTCCTGTGACGCAACAGGATCGCTTCCTTCACGCAGGGTGTAGTTAACCCGTGCGTGTATACTTGTAGTACCGCCATATAGTCCGTCTTACTAGCAGCAGGGTTTTTACCTGCACGGTGGACCTCGGACTGCGAACGCACCTAGTTCCATTACATCTTGTACTTGGTGCGTTCCGCCAGTCCTAACACACGTAGGCTCAAGATTGGAAATTAACATGTAGAAGCAATGTGGTAATAGAGTGCACAGTTGCTAAATTTATCAATAAAAATAGGTATTCAAAATATAAAATCTGTTATTTCTTTAAAAATGATTAAAAAAAGGCAAAAAACACAGATTTGTTTCTTTACAAATAAAATGATGGGATGTGCAAATGTATATTCTGGTGGTATGTATGGACATGAACAGTATATTATGGTGGCATGTAAAGATCTAATATTGGACTAAAACAACAAGACAGCATGCAAAAAAAAATGAAATATTCATTTTTCTTAAAAAAAAATTAAATAAAATATGACTTACTGGTTTTAAAACCAAGAAGCACACTTACTATGACACACAAGCCTTGGTTTCAGCAGTTTGGTTTAGTAGCAAAATTAGGACAGTGGGATATTAAGGGTGTTAAAATATCCTCCTAATTTGCAGTTTGTGAAGAATGAAAAGGTGCTGTTAATGCAGTATATTACAGATCAATCAATGCACGGTCACAGTGACTAGGCAGGCATAGCACCTCTCTTTATCACTTGAATGTTTTGCTTATTATTCACAGACTGAGCATACCACTCCTATTTTCAAGGTACTTCAGTACTGCAGCCACATTCTTATTACACCTTTTTCTATGCCTCTGTGCTTTCCTTCTATTGTTATGCTACAAAAGCCTAAAAATGGAGCAGCTTGGCTTCTCTTTTAGGGTATGTTTCCACGGTCAATATTCACTGCGGATTGGACGCTGAGTATAGCCACATTGTCCAATCCGCAGCAGCCAGATGTTACAGCATAGTGGAGGGGATTTTATGAAATCCCATCTCTACTATGCAGGCAGGGTCGCCTCCGGCTTTCCTGCGGAGACGGACATGGGGCTTGTCTTTCCAGACGGCAGCATGTCTATTTATCTTGGGGAGATGCTCAGTCTCCACAAGATAAATATCACAATCCAATGTATAGGATGCGGTGATTCTGCATGGTTCAATGAACACATGTGGAATCACCGCTTATACAAAAGCCGGCATCGCTTTTGACGGAGCTACGTCCAAAGCGCTGCCAATAATGACCATGGAAACATACGCTTATACTTGTTGTGTTAGACCCCTTGGCTACACTAGCATGCTATGTGATAGCTGCAGAGCTTTATAGTGAAGGTCAAGCCAGACAGCATAAGTCCTTTCTCTCAGTCTCTAGCAGTGTATGGGATAATGTTGAAATTTTTTTTTATCCAATTGAATTGTATAATGTTTGTAAATTGTAAATTGTATAATGTTTGAATTCACCGGGACCTGCAAATGTGAGGAAATTCGACTCAAAGTTGAACGTCGCTGTTTAGGCGCTATATGAATATATATCACCCAATTAGCAACTGTTAACCTGGAACTAGTAAAAAAAATTAAATTCTCTTTCCTTTAGCCTTACCTAGACAATGTGTTTTTTTGCTTCTAAGAGAGTCTAGAACACCAGTAGAGGTCTACGCTAATATTATTTCACATGGCTATTTACATAGCAATGCTATAATTATGGCTTATTTCACTTTTGCCTATTAGAAAAGGTTTCATGTTTTTTACAATTAACAATTACAATATCCAGCATTAAAATAGCAAATTGCAAATATGTCACCAAAGAAGTCATAAATACAGAATGAAGCTTTAGCAAAGTGTTTGCATGTCAGATGTGTGACGAGAGTACCACTATAATTTCTGTCGTACAAAGCAAATTACCAAGTTCTGCTCTTGTCATCTGTGCATTATAAGAAATAGTGCAGTATAGTATTTTACATTTTAAAGAGTAAGAACACAACACATTTTCATGTCGGTATGAATACTACAGCACAAAAAAACCTATTCAGAATCAAAAAACAACACTATTACAATAGAAAGGGCAAATTAAAATATGAAATAAACATGAAAAAAAGAAGTGTGCTCAGAACTGAACAAACAAAAGGATGATTTGACATAATGTCATATCAGGACATTTAACCCCTTCATGACCAGAGGTATTTTGGTTTTGCACTTTCGTTTGTTGCTCCACTTCTTCCCAGAGCCATAACTTTCTTATTTTGGGGTCAATATGGCCATGTGGGGCTTGTTTTCTGCGGAACGAGTTGTACTTTTGAAAGAAACCATTGGTTTTAACATATCGTATACTGGAAAACAGGAAAAAAATTCCAAATGCGGTGAAATTGCAAAAAAAAGTGCAATCCCATAGTTGATTTTTGCTTTGCTTTTTTACTATGTTCACTAAATGCTAAAACGGACCTGCCATTATGATTCTACAAGTCATTATGAGTTCACAGACACCAAACATGTATAGGTTCTTTTTTATATAAATGCTTAAAAAAATTCCAAACTTTGTTAAAAAAAATGAGCCATTTTCCGATACCCATAGCGTCTCCATTTTTCGTGATCTCAGGTTGGGTGAGGGCTTATTTTTTGTGTGCGCCAAGCTAACGTTTTCAATGGTGCAGATATGATCGTTTGATCGCCTGTTATTGCATTTTAATGCAATGTCGTGGCGACAAAAAAAACTTAATTCTGGTGTTTTGACTTTTTTCTCTCTCTACGTTGTTTAGCGATCACGTTAATCCTTTTTTATTGGTAGATCAGGCAATTCTGAATGTGGCGCTATCAATATGTGTATGTTTGATTTTTTTTAAATGTTTTTATTGTTTTATTTTGAATGGGGTGGAAGGGGGGTGGTTTGAACTTTTATATTTTTTTGATTTTTGTATATTTTTAAAATAAGTTTTTTTATTACTTTTGGCATGCTTCAATACTCTCTATAGGAGACTAGAAGCTGCCATAACCCATTCGGCTCTGCTACATACAGGCAATGATCAGATCACCTGTATGTAGCAGAATTACCCACTTGATATGAGCACCGGGGGTCACCGATGGGCAGATTTCTGGCGCAATTGCAGGAAGCCCATGTTAAATGCTGCTGTCAGAGTTTGACAGCGGCATTTAATGGGTCTAAAGCCACTGGAGGATCGCGATTCCTCCCACAGCTGTGTTAGCGGCACATGTCAGCTGTTCAAAACAGATGTGGTGTCACTGCCGGAGCCCAAATCAAAGTGAGGGCGCCTGACATCGGCGTATTATTACGCCATATGTCAGAAAGGGGTTAATAAAAATAGAAAGGTCTCCTGTGTGCCAATCAACCTGTACCGGCAGGAGGTGTCTGCACTGTGCAGTGAGGAGGTGGCAGGACACTGCTCTCCTGTTGATAAGACCCAGCCGGATTCTTGTGCTGTATCTGCCATCTCTGAGGCACAAAAGATTTATGGCGGCTGCTTGAACTGTTACACAGTGTCACGCACGCGCCCAGAATGAATGGCGCGGGCATACGGGGGTGGTTTGTGGCCCCACTGTGCCACAAACCAGACTACCCTGGAAGGGGCGTGACTATGACATCTGCCTGGGTTTTCACTGGAGCCTCTGATGGTGAGGTCAGGCTTGTGCAGCAGGCAGCTGCCAGGTGCTACTCCAGGGTGGTGTCTGGCTGTGGCTGCTGATCCCACTAAAGAACGGAGCGGGCACGGCTGGCACTCTGGCTGACAGGCGGGCACGGCTGGGACACAGGCAGGCAGACGGGTACAACAGAGACACTGGCGAGCAGGCGGACATGGCTGGCTCTCTGGTAGGCAGGCGGGTACGGCTGGAACATAGGAAGAACCGGTAGGGACCGGTCTGCAGGCAGGTATGAGAAACAGGTAGGAGCCTGTACAGACAGGAGGACTAGGGCGGAGCCAATGGCGGAGACGCTGGAGGCGGAGCCAAGGGCGGAGACGCTGGAGGCGGAGCCAAGAGCAGAGACGCTGGAGGCGGAGCCAAGAGCGGAGACGCTGGAGGCGGAGCCAAGAGCGGAGATGCTGGAGGCGGAGCCAAGAGCGGAGACGCTGGAGGCGGAGCCAAGAGCGGAGACGCTGGAGGTGGAGCCAAGAGCGGAGACGCTGGAGGCGGAACCAAGAGCGGAGATGCTGGAGTCGGAGTCAAGAGCGGAGACGCTGGAGGTAACGCCAAGAGCGGAGACGCTGGAGGCGGAGCCAAGAGCAGAGATGGAGCCAAGTGCAGAAACACAGGAGGGGGAGCCAGATAGAATCGCAAAGAGCGGAGCCAGATAGAACCGCAAAGAGCGGAGCCACAGAGCAAAGCCAGAGAGTACAAAGCAAGGACTGAGTGCAGAGCCGCAAGAGTGCGGAGTGTAAGCAGACTAAGAACACAAGGAAAGACAAAGCAGGGAAGGAAGCCACAGACAAGGAGACTGAGAAAAGACAAATTACAGACAAGGCAATGGAACAAGACACAGGGACAAAGACACAGGGACCAGGATATTCTGCCTCCTGGAGGGCGGACTACAAGATCAAGGCAAAAGCACAGAGAAAAGCTCAGAGGGAGAAACTCAGAGCAAGGCCAGGCAAACTCAGCAGCTAAACACTAACTGAGCTAACACATTGCACAGGCCCAGACCACAGGGTGGAGCTGCACTATATACAGGAGGCCTCTTGATAATTGGTCAGGAACTGATTAGACAGATGCACCTGACTCCTATAAGAACCAGAGAGTTCAGGCGCCGGCCCCCTATACACATAGCCATGAGGCATGCACAGAGCAGAGACACAGAACATGGAGCTGGCATGAAACAGAAACCACATCATTGCCTGGAGCAGTGGGTAAGATTGTGTGAGAGATGTGAGGCCATGCTGTGATGCCAGCAGAGTTGTTACAGTACCCCCCCTTTACGGCCCCTCTTCTTCAAGCCCGCCAGAATAACTTGTAGAAGAAGGATAGGAGCACACATAGTCCAGGCCAACATGACATCTTCAGGGTAAAATAAGGCAGGCGGGTCACCAGGAATCTCAGAAGACAAAGTCTCTTTGTGCCCAACAGGGTTAGCCTCCTCAATGGACTGGACCATTTCCTCTGGGTAGACAAGAAGCAGGGACTTGGATGCTACTGGTTTGATATCTTCACCAGCCGGCCACTTAGAAGCCGAAGGAACACTCACAGGATACATCTTCTGCCCGATATCCAGAGACAAATTTTCAGGTAGCAGAGATGTCTTGAAATCTTCACCAGCCGGCCACATGGAAGCCGAACGAACACTCACAGGATACACCTTCTGCCCGATATCCAGAGACGAACTTTCAGGTAGCTGAAAAGTTCCAGAGTACTGAACACAGGAAAAATCACTGGAGCAGAGGGTGGAGAATAATAACTCCACCGGATCAGGAAAAAACTGAGAGGAGAAAACTTCTGTTTTGGAATCTTCACCAACCGGCCATATGGACGATGAAGGCACCCACATAGGAACCATTTTCTGCCGATTATCCAGAAAAAAACGTCCAAGAGGCGGAGGTATTTCCACGAACAGGTTACAGGTATAGTCATTAGAGTAGTGAGGAGAGATTGTCACCGCTTTCCCATCTTTGGTAACATCAGCACTCCTTGGCTCGATGACTAACGGGTTCCTGGTATAGTCACTGGAGACGTGTGGAGAGATAATCACCGCTTCCCCATCTTGGGTGACATCAACACCCCTTGACTCGACGACTAACAGGTTACTGGTATAGTCACAAGAGACGTGTGGAGAGATAATCACCGCTTCCTCTTCTTGGGTGACATCAACACCACACCTTGACTCGACGACTAGCAGACCAGCTGAAGAAGAAGAAGACAACACAGTTGACTGTCCTTGATGCATGGGAACCAGACACCTCTCATGACTGGGTAAATTCAAACGAAGTATTTTGCAGGAACTCTTGACCAGAGCGGGTGGTAGAGTTCCAGGCTCAGAATGACCCATGGGCATAACAGACAGCATACGGTAGATAAACTTCTTCGTGTATAAGGCTCCAACTTGGAGCTGTAGTTGTCCTTGCAGGACTGCTCTTGAGTAGGGCTTGAACAACTTCAGACAACGCCCTTACCGGGTTCTGGAGCTGTATGACAGAGACCACACACCGACTCCGAATGGTTGGCGACTTTACCACACCAAAGTTCCCGGAAAACAGAGACACAGTCTTAGATTTTAATGGAGAGGAAGAACTCTCACCTAGGGCAGCTTCTCCTGCTGGCCCAGGGTTTTGGAGGTTTAGATCTACAGGGCAGAGACCGTCAGGATGTTCCTTGCAACCGCAGCGATATCACGTTCCCTTCTTGCGGCTGGATTGGGGCTGCTGCTTTGCCAGCCCACTTTTATCAGCCTTCTGGGGTTTTGCTAGGGTAGCTGCTGGGACAGGTAGAGGAACAGATGGGTCTTGGACGGACTTGGTCAGACGTGACGATTTCTTCACGGGTTTCGCCCGTCTGGACCTCCTCTCAGATCTAGATGGGGAAGACTTCACAGGAGCAGCAGGACGAGGCTTGTCAAAGACTTTACGGAAGGCCACCAGGAAGGCCCCAAGACTCATGACGATAGGATCCCCTGCTTCCCAGAGGAGACAAATCCATAATAAAGCATCTCCTGCTAGGTAGGACATGATATAGCCCACCTTAATCTGGTCAGAGGGAAAACAAGCTGCATTCTGCAGGATGTAGCGCAAGCACTGTTCCAGCAAGCTTTGGCATTCCTCTGGATTCCCATACAACCTAGGTGGGTCTACTGGGTTGTGCTCTTCCTCATAGGCTAGAAGTTGATCGTAGAGAGCGTTTGAAATTATGATTGGGCCCGAGGTCTCCTCAATTGGAACGACACAGGGCGGAACAAATTCTTCAACTTGCTCATACGGGTAGAGAGAAAGTTCATCATGCTCTGCAAGCGGTAGGACATGGGATACAGCAGAGGCCATGGCCTGTGCAAACTGTCACGCATGCGCCCAGACTGAATGGCGCGGGCATACGGGGGTGGTTTGTGGCCCCACTGTGCCACAAACCAGACTACCCTGGAAGGGGCATGACTATGACAGCTGCCTGGGTTTTCACTGGAGCCTCTGATGGTGAGGTCAGGTTTGTGCAGCAGGCAGCTGCCAGGTGCTACTCCAGGGTGGTGTCTGGCTGTGGCTGCTGATCCCACTAAAGAACGGAGCGGGCACGGCTGGCACTCTGGCTGACAGGCGGGCACGGCTGGGACACAGGCAGGCAGACGGGTACAACAGAGACACTGGCGAGCAGGCGGACACGGCTGGCTCTCTGGTAGGCAGGCGGGTACGGCTGGAACATAGGAAGAACCGGTAGGGACCGGTCTGCAGGCAGGTATGAGAAACAGGTAGGAGCCTGTACAGACAGGAGGACTAAGTAACAAGTAGAAGGTGGAACTAAGAGAAGAGAAGGAGAAGGCAGAGCCAAGGGTGGAGCCGCAAGAGGCGGAGCCAAGGGCGGAGACGCTGGAGGCGGAGCCAGGGGCGGAGACGCTGGAGGCGGAGCCAAGAGTGGAGATGCTGGAGGCGGAGCCAAGGGCGGAGATGCTGGAGGCGGAGCCAAGAGCAGAGATGCTGGAGGCGGAGCCAAGAGTGGAGACGCTGGAGGCGGAGCCAAGGGCAGAGATGCTGGAGGCGGAGCCAAGAGCGGAGACCCTGGAGGCGGAGCCAAGAGCGGATATGCTGGAGGCGGAGCCAAGAGCAGAGACGCTGGAGGCGGAGCCAAGAGCGGAGATGCTGGAGGCGGAGCCAAGAGCGGAGATGCTGGAGGCGGAGCAAAGAGCGGAGATGCTGGAGGCGGAGCCAAGGGCGGAGATGCTGGAGGCGGAGCCAAGAGCGGAGACGCTGGAGGCGGAGCCAAGAGCGGAGATGCTGGAGGCGGAGCCAAGAGCGGAGACGCTGGAGGCGGAGCCAAGAGCGGAGACAAGAGCGGATACGCTGGAGGCGGAGTCAATAGCAGAGACGCTGGAGGTAACGCCAAGAGCGGAGATGCTGGAGGCGGAGCCAAGAGCAGAGACGGAGCCAAGTGCAGAAACACAGGAGGGGAGCCAGATAGAACAGCAAAGAGCAGAGCCAGATAGAACCACAAAGAGCGGAGCCACAGAGCAAAGCCAGAGAGTACAAAGCAAGGACTGAGTGCAGAGCCGCAAGAGTGCGGAGTGTAAGCAGACTGAGAACACAAGGAAAGACAAAGCAGGGAAGGAAGCCACAGACAAGGAGACCGAGAAAAGACAAAGTACAGACAAGGCAATGGAACAAGACACAGGGACAAAGACACAGGGACCAGGATATTCTGCCTCCTGGAGGGCGGACTACAAGATCAAGGCAAAAGCACAGAGAAAAGCTCAGAGGGAGAAACTCAGAGCAAGGCCAGGCAAACTCAGCAGCTAAACACTAACTGAGCTAACACATTGCACAGGCCCAGACCACAGGGTGGAGCAGCACTATATACAGGAGGCCTCTTGATAATTGGTCAGGACCTGATTCCTATAAGAACCAGAGAGTTCAGGCGCCGGCCCCCTATACACATAGCCATGAGGCATGTACAGAGCAGAGACACAGAACATGGAGCTGGCATGAAACAGAAACCACATCATGGCCTGGAGCAGTGGGTAAGATTGTGTGAGAGATGTGAGGCCATGCTGTGATGCCAGCAGAGTTGTTACACACAGATTGGGTCATTGTAAGTGCAAATCACCGGAGCATCACCTGATCTGTAAAAACTTAAGAGCGGCTGCTATAAATCTCATGGTGCCTCAGATAGATAAGACTGGTCAGTAATGTGCACTGGTAGATGTGACCCTGACTGCAGGACCCCACAGATCAGGGCCCTATCAGACCAGTGTCTGTGTGGTCTCATATCAGTATATCCAACGTGGTAAACATGAAAACCCCTTTAGAAAACCTTTTATTACATCATCTGGTCCAACCCCCTACTCAAAGCAGGATTCACAGTGGGGGACTGCTGTGGGGGCCCATAATGAGTTTGGGGCTACTGTGATGACACAAAGGAGACATTTTACTATGTAAGCAGCACAGTGGTGGCATTACTATCTGGAGCAGTAAGAGGAACTCTTGTGCCACACAGTAGGTGCTGTAACAGGGTCACATACAGCAGTGGCTCAGTATTATGGTTTCAGCAGCATGGGAGCTGTGCAGGTTGGGAATAGATGTGGACTGTGCAGGAAATGTGAGAAGTCAGATGTGTCGTTGTTGTATTCTCTGCAGCCGAGTCCTGGCTGGAAGAAGTTATCATGTCGGTCTGGACAACATGGAAAAGATGGCAAAAGTTAACAATTCCCTAAAAAAGATCATCAGCTACCATCTGTAACTGTGTTGTAATCACTTGCATGCTTTATAGGACTGGTATCTACCACTATATGGTCACAATATGGTGGTAATATCAGTGTTGGTCTTTGTGGAGATGTTTTTTTTAGTTACAGCATGATCTGCTGAGGTTCTCCTATACCCATGATTATAGTGTGCCAACTTAGTTGTAATCAGGGGTTAGGAGCCCACTTAGATGTTTCGCCCCCCTGAGTTTAACCCCTAGCTACGCCTCTGCTGATAATGCATAGACCTTTTAAAGCTGGCTCTCTTAGAATAAGCACAAGCTGGTTAAAGGCAATAACTTGAGAAAATCAATGTTATATCAGCAAGAGATTATCACTGGCGAGTAGTAAATCTGGTGCCATGTAGTGTTTCATATTCTTGAGCTCTGTATATCCCTGCTTTCACTACTGAATGGCATATTTCTGCCTATACACAGTGTACACAGAAAGCTGTCAAGGAGCATGATGGGCAAAGTTATACAGAACTCGGGATTCAAAACACTGGAAGATCTGCAACAGATAAAATTGTGATTTTTTTTTCCAAAATGCAGCAAGTAGGCCAGTGACAATTAAACCACCTACACTCGGAATGGCATCCTTCATCCTTCCCACAAGGCAGCACAGTTTTAACCCATTTGCTTCTCTATTACCTGCCAAAGCAGCCCAGTAATACATTGCTGTAATCAAGGTATTTGACCCTTAACCCTACATTATTCTGCTTTCAGATTTAGGTAGCAAAAATGTTGATGATTAAAGATGAGCAAATAAATTCTAGTGGAATTGATTTCCACTCAAATTTTACAAAAACCCATATTCACCAAAATGCGTTTAATTGTGCAATTCAGTCAAAGGCCAACATTTTTGTAAACTAAAAAAGGCCATAAATAAAACACCTTATACTCAGGGCTCCAGCATTTTTGGTTCAAACCACTACCCATCCGGTCAACGCCATGTTCGGATTGGCATTGGCAACTGTGATGTCCCTGGGATGTATGACATCACCACATGTGCTGTGACTTTTGCGAGCGCATGTGCATAATCCTCACAGCCCTGGCAAACTCGGAAGCCTCAACCTACCGATTGGCGCCCCAGGATTTCACTGCTGCCAATGCAAATCAGAAGGTGCGACAGGGAACAGATGGGTGCTGATGAGTGGCGGAGGGGCTGGAGTGGTGAATGGTGAGAGGAGTATAAGGATTTTCTATTTTTTACATTTTGAATTTGTTATGCACCGTGTTCTGGTGAGACCCTAGAGCATAATTAGGGGAATTAAATTATTAAATTAAATCGAATTTCCCCAGAATTAATAAGGAGATATAAACTGGAAACCATAAATAATCTTCATGATGCAGAATTAGAACTAGTAGACAGATAAGCAAAAAAAATCTTGTATATTGAACAATTATCAATTATGCAAAGTATTTGCTGTATAAAAGACACCATATGGAGTAAACATAATTCTTTTAAATGGTAAAACCAGCTAACAAAATACAGTTTTTTTTAAAGTCTAAAAAAATCCAAAAGAAAGATAAATGACCTAATATTTATGAATTAAAACATTTTTTTTTTAGCATCTGTAAACTGTAGTATTGCACATTCAATTGAATGTTATCTGTATACTTTATTGCCTTAACAAAAGACCAGTGTCAAATAAATGGATATATGAATGGACAAACAATGCATTCAGATCTCTGTATATGTTACAATAGTTAAGCCACAATGTATTCATACTAATGAACAGAGACATGATTGCTAAGTAACTGGAGTGGTACACCTTCTGGGATATGTGTCTGCACTGTGTGGACCGGATGTGGATGTTGCGGTGCGGCTGGGCTGGCGTGCGCCGTTACTTCCGGATGATGAGCTATATAATTGGTGCCCTCCTTGTGTTTGGCACCCCCCTGAGGAAGGCTACCCGCCGAAACGCGCGTCGGGGAGGACGGGGCTGTCGTGCACGAGTTCGGTGACTCACCATTGTGGTATGTACCATGTACTATGTTTTGGACAATTGTCCATAGGGTCGCATATGTTATTAATGGACTCTTGTATTGTGAACATTGTTGCACTACAGCCTGGTCCCTCTATGTGAGATGGGTATGCGGGCCTGTGTAGGGGATTTGTTTGCCCGCCATGCTGTGCACCTGTGTTTTTAATCTAATAAAGTTTGTTTCTACTATTTATTATTGGACGTTTTTTGACTGCTTCTTTGGTGCTTTTTGGTATTATCTATATATGTGCAGTTATCCATGTATGGTCCTAGGCCTGTCTTGATTCACATGGTCAGCATTATTAATAAATGATATAATCAAGACAGACTATGTATGCCAGTAAATTGTGTCTAATTGTCGCTGTGTTATGCACAGGTTTCGTGGTCTACACTATGGACTATCGGGCCAAAGAACAAGTTTGGCTTAACCAGGTTGACCAGGTGTTCGGTGATGGTGGGACCGGTGCGCGGCAGTCGGGCGACTCGGGATGGGACGATAGACTTCAATCCATTAAGAGTATGTTACTAAGGCGCTCTCGACTATGGTGGAACAGATTGTTCCTGGAAAAATACATCAGGAGCAAAATGATTCCAAGGGGCCTTAGGGTTAGGGTAATACCATCATTTGTAGTGGAGGATACGAATTTTATATCACAGTGGGAGGATGCATGCACATTGTGCTCCCTCACACTTATGCAATTGCTTATTAACCTTAACACTACAGGGATTACAGATCTAGACAAAAAGATAGACACTGCACAGATTGAGGTGAGGGCTGGATGTCCCTCTGATAAATTACAATCTTTTGATAGTGACTTAGATAAGTCTATGGATGGATTAGCGAAGAAAATCCAGGATAGTCAGTTGTCTAAATTCGGGAGAGATACTAAGGGCTATCAGTCCAAAAGGGTTTATCTTTGGAGAAATAGTGACCATCAACATCTGCATCGGACTGGATCGAATTTATCTCTATCATCTTTAAGTGGACGATCTGAGCTCTCATCTACATCGGTGTCCACTACTGACGTGATGGATGGTGGTAGATTGCGGGATCACTCATATCATCCGTATAGGAGAGGCAATTTGACATCTATGACAGCTAAAAAGGACAATAAGGTGATTAACCTAAGTGATCATGTTTTGTCTGAGGTGGATCTTCAACTCTTGGAGAAGGGTCTCTCTTTTTCTCCCACATCTGGATTTAATCTATTCAATACTATTAAAGATCTTCATTTGTTCGCTAGATCGTTGTTGTTCAGGAGGTATTACTTCAACAATGAATTACATCTATTGTTTCCTACAGAAGAGGAACAGAATGCGCTATTGATTCTGGAGGAGTTGGCGGTGGAGCATGTTCATCCGGGAGGTAAGGTTCCTCCATCTATTCGTCCACGCTCCAGTAGATTTCCCCCTTTATCATCATGTTCTAGCATCGATTTATTCGTCCGGGTGGTGACGGAGGATTTATCTAAGATTCATAATTTTGGTGGACGGGACAATCTTTCCTCTCAAGAGAGGGAAAGATTGACATATATCAAAAATCTTTCTGATATAGTTGTTAAACCGGCTGATAAAGGTGGTAACGTCGTTCTGTGGCCTGTGGATATGTATGAGAGAGAGGCATACAGGCAGTTGAATAATAACATCTGTTATAAGAAACTTACATATAATCCTCTGTCTGCTTATAGTGCCCAATTAGACTCTATTATCCAGCGGGCCTTACGGAACGACGTTATCACCAAAGATCTGGCTACGGCCTTGGTGGTTAAGGAACCTACAGTCCCGACCATGTATTTGCTCCCCAAAATTCATAAAAATGTTTCGTCACCCCCGGGTCGACCTATCATCTCTGGACGGGGAAATCTACTGGAGCATGTTAATAGGTGGATAGATTTCCACCTACAACCACTAGTCACTAGCCTTCCTTCCTTTCTTAAGGATACTGGTGATGTGCTGCGCAGGGTCGACGGATTGTGTTTAGAGAGTGATTCTCTATTGGTTTCGGCGGATGTCGAATCTCTATATACCAACATTAGGCACAGAGATTGGTGCCGTTAGATACTTTTTGCAGTCATCTACTTTGTCCATTGGTATGAGATCGCTTCTGCTGGAACTTTTAGAGTTCACCCTCACGCACAATTTTTTTGTTTTTAAGGGGTCCTTCTACCTCCAGCTCCAGGGGACTGCCATGGGGGCGGCTTTTGCGCCCTCCTATGCCGGTCTTTTCCTGGGGCTGTGGGAGAAGGACCTCATCCTGTCGGGCGAACAGGGATCAATTGACCGTGTCCCTTTATGGACGCGTTATATTGATGATATCTTCTTCGTCTGGCAGGGCACGTCCGCCGGCCTTGCTCAGTACATCGCCTCCTTGAACAGCAACGATATGAACATTCACTTGACATTTGTGTGGAGTGACACATCTATTGACTTTCTAGATGTGACGATTAAGAGAGACCCTGATGGATCACTTTGTACGGATATTTTCCGTAAACCAACTTCTACTAACACCCTTTTGCACGCCTCCTCAGGTCATCCCCAGCATATGATTAGATCTATTCCGGTGGGGCAGTTCCTTCGTTTACGTCGTATCTGCTCCACTGATGGTGATTTTGAAAAAAGAGCTGGGGAACTGAGGATGCGGTTTTTGGCAAGGGGCTATAGTGGTAGATCCATCAAGAGGGCATACCAGAGGGCAAAACATGCCACACGCCATGATTTACTTTATGGCAGCCAGCATGGACAACATAATAGAACCAATAACACCAGTAATATTAGGTTTATCACTACCTATAATTCCAAGACTTACCAGATCAGGAGAGCCTTAGATAAAGCCTGGCCTATACTTCTAGTTGACCCGGTAATCAAGAATTTTATTCCAAAAAAACCATCCATCACTTTCAGGCGTGCCACTAATCTTAGGGACCAGCTGGTCCATAGCCACCATGAGGGACGGCCCCCCGTGACCTTTTTGGATAGGTTTACATCTAGTGTTGGTTGTTTTCCGTGTGGTCGGTGTGTCGCCTGCCCCAATATTGAAAAAAGTGATTCTTTCTTTGACTCTAGTGGTGCTAGGAGGTTCTTTATTAGACAACGGATCACCTGCACCACTAGGTATGTTATTTATTATGCCACATGCCCCTGCGGACTTATATACGTCGGCCTTACCACCCGCCAGTTGAAAGTCCGCGTGAGGGAACATGTGTTGGGGATACAGGCGGCCGCCGGCCACACGGATGTGACCACACTAAAAACACTACCGAGGCACTTCAAGGCGTATCATAACTGTGATGCCAGGATGTTGAAAGTAAGGGGAATTGATGCCCTTAGGATCAACATAAGAGGTGGCTGTCTCTCTAAGAGACTTGGCATCCTTGAAACACGCTGGATTTGGCGCCTACACACTATTCAACCTAATGGATTGAATGAGGGATTGTCGTTCGCCCCGTTCTTGTAGCCGCCTGACTGCTGCGCACCGTTTTCCTCTGTACTGCTCCGCATCCGCTATCTTTATTTGTTTTTAATTTGCGTTTTATTGTTTTTCCAGTTTTAGCTTGTTTCCGGTTTGAGCACGGGTATGGGATATTCACCCGGTATGGTCTTAAGAAGAACCCGCATCTATATGAATATCGATTTAACATCTTGATGGACATCAATATCTCTGGTCGTACAATATCACAAGAAAAGGGATATATATCATGGACTATTTATACCAGCGTTTATGTATTCTTACATTATTACAAGAAAGAGATACACATTATGGACTATTTATACCAGCCTCTATTTATTTGTTCTGTACTATATGATATTGTCTCTATTGTTGATATTTGTATATATATGTTGGTACTTATTCTATCATAGAGGTTCTGTGCTTAGAGATGGGTAGATATATTGTCTACGGGTGTTGTATTATTTGAGGACTGATCTGTAGATGGAGGATTATATATGCATGTATCTGTGTAAATCTTGATATATGTTTACCTTTTGGCCACATTTATTTATTTATATATTTGGTCCCATATCGCCGTTCTCTTGAGTGTCATAGTTTTGTATTTGTAATTATTTTTGTCTATGTATCTTTTATGGTGACCAGTGGTATGCACGCCCTGGACGGTTCTGGCTTTATGCCAGTACATTTGCCCCTTTCCAATATGGCTGTGGGTGTTATTTGCGCATGCGCAGTCGCGCCGCTCTTCTCTCCGGCTTTCGCTATGCCTTGTGGGACGGATCACATGGGGCCCGTGTGTTTCCGGTCCCGCAGGCTGTGTGGACCGGATGTGGATGTTGCGGTGCGGCTGGGCTGGCGTGCGCCGTTACTTCCGGATGATGAGCTATATAATTGGTGCCCTCCTTGTGTTTGGCACCCCCCTGAGGAAGGCTACCCGCCGAAATGCGCGTCGGGGAGGACGGGGCTGTCGTGCACGAGTTCGGTGACTCACCATTGTGGTATGTACCATGTACTATGTTTTGGACAATTGTCCATAGGGTCGCATATGTTATTAATGGACTCTTGTATTGTGAACATTGTTGCACTACAGACTGGTCCCTCTATGTGAGATGGGTATGCGGGCCTGTGTAGGGGATTTGTTTGCCCGCCATGCTGTGCACCTGTGTTTTTAATCTAATAAAGTTTGTTTCTACTATTTATTATTGGATGTTTTTTGACTGCTTCTTTGGTGCTTTTTGGTATTATTGAAGGTATACAAAGTAGACAAAGGACACCTGTTTGATCGTGCGTTCACACACAAGTCAGCAGGCATTTTTGGTTGTTAAGGAATATGTAAATAGAAGTACATACAATATATGGCTGAAACTGGTTGAGTACAAGACAGACATAGGTAAATTCACCAGTGTCAGTAGAACATATGGGTTAATTAGGGAAGTTTTCCAGAAAACAACCAATCATCTTCAGAGCATAAATACCACCCCTTATGGATTAAGGCTAGTTTGGCCTTTATAGCCAAACTTTTTTTTATCATTGCCACATTTCAGAACCCATGTTTTCATGTGTAGCACAATTAAAGTGTTGATTTTACACTGTAGGTAAGTACAATTATGACACCAAATATATATATATATATATATATATATATATATATATATATATATATATATACATATATATATATACAGTGGCATGTAAAAGTTTGGGCACCCCTAGTCAAAATTACTGTTATTGTGAGTAGTTAAGCAAGTTGAAGATGAAATGATCTCTAATAGGGATAAAGTTAAAAATAACACATTTCCTTTATATTTTAGGCAAAAAAAATATACATTGTAATTTTTTACATTTTAAAAATTACAAAAAGGAATATGGGCAGATGTAAAAGTTTGGGCAATCTGCATGGCTAGTACCTAGTAGCACCGCGTTTTGAAAATATCACAGCTTAAAAACGCTTCTTGTGGCCAGCCAAGAGTCTTTCAATTCTTGTTTGAGGGATTTTCATCAATTCTTCCTTGGAACATTCTCCCAATTCTGTGAGATTCCTGGGTTGTTTTGCATGCACTGCTATTTTGAGGTCTAGCCGCAGATTTTCAATATTGTTCAGATCAGGGGACTGTGAGGGCCTTTTCAGGTAGTCTATTGTGGATTTCAACATCTGTTTAGCATAATTATCCATTTGTAGAAGCCAATATCTTTTCAACTTCAGCTTTTTTACAGATGGTGTTATGTTTGTGGAAGGTACTATCAGGCACATGGAATGCAGTGACAGAGCAGGAGACAGAGCAAAGTTAACAGTAATTTTATATAACGTTATCACAGTTGTAAATACTCCATGCAGGGAGTAAGGGGTGAGAATATATAAAGTCACAAAGTGTTAACGGTAATAGAGTAATAACATAGGGTCAAATAACGAGTTAACTTATCAGTCTCTGGTTCCTGGATGGTAAAGGCTGGAAAATCCCACGATGGTGCCATAGGTGACGCGAGAAGTCTCTGATCTGGTCCTGGAGGAACGTGAAGCACTCTCTCTGCACGGTGGTGAAGTATCCTGGCCTTCCTACACGTGGTGGCGTAGTCCTGGAATGAGGTGCTGATCAAAGGGAGGTACAGACGGTACAGACCGGTTAGTACTCTTGAGGTCAAAGGGTAGTGGGGAAATGGTCTCTTGAGGTACCCAGTCTATATGAGCAGGGACTGGAAGGGTGTAACGCGGGCCTGCTGGTTGGCGTCGGTCAGCAGAGAGGGAGTCAACCTTCCCTTGTCACACACACTGGGTACCTGCCAAAAGTCCCATTCCCGCGCGCTCAGTCCCATTTAAGTTAGTCCTGCCCCATCAGTCAGGTGCAAAGGCTTGCTCCAGTCAGAAAGTCCTTACCCCGGCAACAATGGTGACAACCCCGACAGTTCCGGCCCAGACACGCAAGAGAGACCACTAGCTCTATCCATCTTCCTATATTCCCCCACTCCTTTTGCTCGCCATTCCACGGGTGAGGATTCTTGTGAAATGCGTGGCCGTCTTCCTTTCTTTCATACATTTTGCTGCCAAATGAAGTGTTCTTGATTGTAACGATTGGGGGTTTGCCAGCTGTTGTTCGTTCGGAGCGTCATAAGTTGGAAGGAGTAGTGGCGTCCCCTTGAGTGGCAGAATCAGGTTGTATAGGAGGGAGCAATGGTGTGTCTACTCTCCGGGAGTAGACTCTCCGGGGATAAAGTATTTCTCTCTTCCAATTGGGAAGTCTCTTCAATGTCACACACCATCTCAGCAGAGCAAGCTCACTATCTTCTTGCTGTAACTGGACCCACTCATCCTGAGATTGGCCAAAGATGCCCCCCTGGGTCAGGGTTTGCAACTAGTCCTGTAACGCCACCACCGTCCTGGTGGGATCTAAGAACCTGTGGATCTCTTCATTTTCCAGCTCTTCATCCCTATTTCTCTCAAGTTTAGTATGTTTTATCCTAGATAGGGCATCAGCATGAGTGTTCTCTGCTCCCCTTGTGTAAGCAATTTTGTACCAAAATTTTGCCATTCTGGCCACCCACCGTTGTTCTAGAGCTTCCAGCCTCGCATTTTCCAGATGAGTCAGTGGATTGTTGTTGCTGCATACTAGTACTTCAGAACAAGACAAATATTCCACAAACCTCTCCATCATGGCCCACACCAACGCCTGCAGCTCCAACTTAAAGGAACTGTAATTGTCTGGATTACATTCAGAATCATGAAGGGACCGACTTGCGTAAGTGATCACCTTCTCTCTTCCGTCCTGTATCTGTAACAACACAGCCCCAAGTCCAAGCAAATTCCCGTCGGTGTATAGAATAAACGGTTGAGAAAAATCTGCATAGGACAACATAGGAGCTTCCATCAATGCCTTCTTCAGATCTTGAAAAGCGTCCTCCTGGTGTTCCTTCCAGCGAATATTCCAGTTCTTTGCACCCTAGGGCACTCCTTTCAGCAGCTCCAGTAACAGTTTTGCTCAGCAGGCAAAATTGTTCATAAAACAGCGGTACCCTGTCAGTCCCAGGAATGCTCAAACATCTTTCACCGTCTCTGTAGTGTGTCAATCCTGTATCACAGTGATCTTCTCTCGGGATGGTTTCACTCCTTCAGCGGAAACAACATGGCCCAAGTACTCAATCTGAGTACGGAATAAATGACATTTTTGAGGTTTCACCTTTAGTCAGTGCTTCTGAAGGCGATTCAACACCTGCTCCAGTCATTGTAGATGATCCTCAAATGAAGCAGCATGGACTTCGAAGTTGTCTAAATAGATAAGTGTGGCTTCAAAGTTCAAATCACCCAGACACCTTTCCATGAGACGTTGAAAAGTTACGGGAGCATTGGCCAAGATGAACCACATCCGGTTGAATTCAAACAGGCCATGGGTACAATAAAGGCCGTCTTTGCTCGATACTGTTCTGATATCGGCACTTGCCAATAGCCGCTGGCAAGATCCAACGTAGAAAAAAGTTTGGCTTTTCCTAGTGCGGACTGGGATTCCTCAATCCTTGGTAATGGGTATGAATTTCTCACAGTACAGGCATTTCATTTCCGATAATCCACACAAGAATGCAAAGTCTCATTTTTCTTCCGCACCAGAACTATTGGAGCAGCCCATGGACTCTGACTCCCTCTGATGACACCTTTCTGCAACATCTGACCTAACATTCTTTTCATCTCTTGGCACAGCTGTGGTGGAATTTGCCTATAGATCTATCTTAACTCCTTCACAACCTCCGCCGTACTATTACTGCGGAGGTTGGATCCCCTGCTTTGATGTGGGCTCTGGCGCTGAACCCACCTCAAAGCTGGGAGATGTCAGCTGTTTTGAGCAGCTGACATGTGGCCGCAATAGCGGCGGGTGAAATAACAATTCAACCGCCACTATTAACTAGTTAAATGCCGCTGTTAAATGCTGACAGCGGCACTTAACCAGAGCTTCCGGCCATCGGGCCTGAAATGAGCGCATCGCCGATCCCCATCACATGATTGGGGGTCAGTGATGCGTCAGCATATCAACCAGAGGTCTCCTTGAGACCTCTATGGTTGCTGATGCCGGCTTGCTGTGAGCGCCACCCTGTGGTCGGCGCTCATAGCAAGCCTGTAATTCAGCTACATTGGAGCGATCTGATGATCGCTGCTATGTAGCAGAGCTGATCAGGCTATGCCAGCTTCTAGCCTCCCATGGAGGTTATTGAAGCATGGCAAAAGTTAAAAAAAAGTTGAAAAAAATAAAAATTATATAAATCACTCCCCTTTCGCCCCATTCAAAATAAAACAACAAAAAATGGTGCTGTAGGTGACGTGAGAAGTCTCTGATACGGTCCTGGAGGAGGAAAGTGAAGCACTGTCTCTGCATGGTGACGAACTATCCTGGCCTTCCTACACATGGTCTCATGGTCCTGGAATGAGGTGCTGATCGAAGGGAGGTCTGAAGCACCACAGGTGGTGTGCGAAGTCCCGGAGTGAAGGCCATGGTCTCACAACTACTATTAGCATGCACCGTATGATCGGTACTGCATTGCGTGTCGGCAGCTGACAATGGTACAGACCAGTTAGTAATGTTGAAGTCAAAGGGTAGTGGGGAAATGGTCTTTTGAAGTACACAGTCTGTATGAGCGGGAACTGGAAGGGTGTAACACGGGCCTGCTGGTTGTCGTCGGTTAGCGGAGAGGGAGTCAACCTTCTCTTGTTGCATACGCTGGGTACCCACAAAAAGCCCCGTTCTCATGCGCTCAGTCCCTTTTAAGTCAGTCCCGCCCCCAATATTCAGGTGCAAAGGCCTGCTCCGGTCAGAAAATCCTTCCCCTGGCAACAATGGTGACAGCCCTGACTGTTCCGGCCTGGGCACGCAAGAGAGTCCACTAGCCTGATCCATCTTCCTACATTTGCATCAATAATTTGTTGAAATTTCATTTAATCCATTCTTCCCTCTACCTGTGAAATGTTTCCTGTGCAATTGGCTGCAATGCAACCCCAAAAGCATGATTGATCCACCTCCATGCTTAATGGTTGGGAGATGTTTTTTTTTTCTGGAACTCTTTGCCCTTTTTTCTCCATATATACTTTTGATCATCATGGCCAAAGAGTTCTACTTTAACCTCATTGGTGAACAGAATGTGTTTCTAAAATGCATTAGGGTTGTTCAGGAAAGGGCAACCTGAAAATGCTTAGCTTTCTTCTATTAGCCTTCTCATGCTTTGTGGGCCTCAACCATTTTCACTTTCAGGGTGCTATGCAGATGGTTAAAAGAACTCACAGCTGCTGTTTTTGGCGCAAGTTTAAAGGAGGCTAAGTTTTTATAAAGCTGGGAAATTTGCATCATGTGACATTTCTTAATGATGATGGTGAACAATTCTTAACCCTAACAAGCTAATTAAGGTCTGAAACCTTGGTGAAAATTATCTGAGCACACAAATCTCCAAAGGTGCCCAAACATTTGCATTGGCCCATTTTCCTTTTTGTAAATTTTATAATGTAAAAAATGACAATATATTTTTTTCTGGCTTTAAATGCAAAGGAAATGTTTCATCTTTAACTTTAGCACTTTAAGAGATCATTTCATCTTCAGCTTGCTTAACTGGTCACAATCACAGTAATTTTAACCAGAGATGGCCAAACTTTTACATAAGCCAACAGCAGAAGTGTGTTTGGCACCACTGCATCGCCTTTACCTCAAAGTGATGAAATGCGGTTAACCACATTAAATCATGAACATCATATAGCCTCCAAAAATACCGCTGTAGGTGCTCAATCCATATGGAAAAAAACATGCAGGAAATCCACAATAACCAAAGAAAATAATGTATGGCACTCACCAATACGGTTTTCAATTGCTTTATTAGATGCTGTGCGGCTCAGGCACGAGAGACATGTGCAAGGTCCATTATTTTCTTCAGTTATTCTAAAACTTTTACATGCCACTTTAACTATCCACAAATACCCCAGGAAGTAAAAAATGATTAATGCTCATGAGGTCCAGACAGTTCTTTATTGTAAGACCTTTGAGACTATGGAGCTCTCTTCCAAATAATGTTGCAGTGGTTGATTCACTACAAAAGTTCAAGAACAGTCGGAATGTCTTTCTTGAAAAATATAACATTGGAGATTATGGGTGGTAGATTCTGTGATGAGACTTTGATCCAGGGAACTAGTCTGAATAACATACTGTATGTTATAGGGGTTATCCGGTCCAAATAGATAAGTCTGTAGTCACTATGTGTGACTGCAGACTCATGAATCCCCCAGCGCAAGCACTGTGTGCTGCGGGATTCGCCGGTTTGTATTTTACTGTACAAGTATATATCACATTGGAGAGGTAAACGATATGGTTGTTTATTTAGTTTTGCAGGGAACCTGGGCACTGGTGGATAAGGCGTAAGGTGAGTATTATGGTTGTTTATTATTTCATGTCTTTTACAGGTGACATGGACAGCGGTGGAAATGTGAGTAACTGTTTTTTAAGTTTTATTTCAAACAATCGGGTCTGTGTCATTATTTCAATTAAAGGACTTTATTCTGGCTGTGTCTGTTAGGAGTTGAGATTCCTCTGCTGCACAGGGGGAATCTCAATCCGTCTCCGCTGTGGTCTTCCATTCTTCTCCAGCCGCAGTGGAGTCTGCTCAGCAGAGACGTCGATCCCAGCGTCTCGCTCAGTCTGACTCTGTGCGAAGAGTTACTGCTGCTTTTTCTGCTTCTGCCATTGAAGCCAGTGCTGGGCAGCTGCGAGTGGACGTTTCTGGATCTAAGTCCTGCTTTTCTCTGTCTGAGCATGCCCAGGGCAGGATCTCCCGTTGGAGATCGAGGGTCACATACTCAGGTACTGCAGCACATCCCATTGGTCCTTTTGGCAGGTCCTGAAAGGGCAAAACTTCTGTAGCTGTTTCCTGTGCTGCAGCTATATAAACTGCGCATGATCGCACAGCCATGCGCTAGTATTGTCTTGTAAATATGTGTGTGTGTTGTGAGTGAAAGTCGCTCTTTAAATAACCCTCCCTATTGAATGATTGTTCGCGGAAGGTGTATGTTTGCTATCTAGCGCCCGACTTATCCAACAGCACGTAACACACTTTACAGCTACCAGTTGCTGTGTTCGCCTGTACGGCGCCGCGCGCTTGCTCTGCGCTTTCCTGACCCAAGCCTGGGTGGTTAGTGGTGTCCGTCAGTGCGGCACCGCACGCACTCTTGTGCCATTACATTATTATTTAGTTTCCTTACACACCCAGTTGCGGTGTTGTGCCAGCAAGTGTCTAATCGGACTTCAATCCTAGTTGGGGTTGAGTTCGCTGACTTCTTGCTCGCGCTCTATGTGCGGCACCGCGGTCCTGTGACGCAACAGGATCGCTTCCTTCATGCAGGGTGAAGTTAACCCGTGCGTGTATACTTATAGTACCACCATATAGTCCGTCTTACTAGCAGCAGGGTTTTTACCTGCACGGTGGACCTCGGACTGCGAACGCACCTAGTTCCATTTCATCTTGTACTTGGTGCGTTCCGCCAGTCCTTAACATAATACTAGCGCCAAGGTCTGGCTAGTAAATGATGGACGATCAGCTTTCACAGCCGTACATCCAGCAGCTGGAGGGAAGGTTGGCGGCTCTTGAGCGTTCAACCTCAGCTGTGGATGTCACTGCTGTCGCTGTTCAGGTTGCTAGTGTTGCTGCAGCCACCTTGTCCACTGCCGCTCCTGTCCCGACTCTAACTCGCCTCCCGCTTCCAGAGAAATTCTCTGGTGACAGTAAGTCTTGTAGGGGTTTCGTGAGTCAGTGCTCTATCCATCTCGAGCTTCTGGCCTCTCGTTTCCCTACAGAGCGGGCTAAGGTGGGATTTATAGTGTCTCTTTTATCGGACAGGGCATTGCAGTGGGCTACGCCGCTATGGGAGCGTAGCGATCATGTGGTGCAGAGTGCTCCGTTGTTTCTGAGCACTCTGAAACAGGTCTTTTTAGGACCTCGTGTCACCCATGATACGGCGCTCCAATTGTTGGCATTGACTCAGGGCTCGTCCTTGGTCAGTCATTTTGCCGTCCACTTCCGCACCTTAGCATCTGAGCTGGAGTGGTCGGATAAAGCCCTCATTCCAATATTTTGGAGGGGGCTGGCTGACCACGTTAAGGACGCCCTGGCCACTAGGGAGATTCCCGCCACACTGGAGGAATTAATAACTCTATCCACTCGTATTGATCTCTGTTTTCACGAGCGGAGGTTAGAGCGTGCCCAGTGTAGACAGAGGTTTCGGCTGGCTCCCACCTTCGCCAAACCTTTGGAATCTCCAGACCAGGCTCCTGAGCCCCATGAGCCTGTGGTAGAGTCACGAGCGGGATCTAAGTCCCGGACCACTCGTGCACTCCAGATTTGTCATCTTTGCCAACAGACAGGACATCTTGCCTCCAGATGTCTCCAGCGGTCGAGGAAACGTCAGCGTCTAGTGGTAGTTCGTGGAGGTGCACTAGACACGGCGACGTTTGCCTCCAAATTGTCCTTTAAGGGGACAATAACATTGGGCTCATCCTCTCACTCGGTAGAACTCTGCGTGGATTCTGGGGCGGAGGGCAATTTTATGTCTTCAGCCTTCGCCCAACGTCACGCAATTCCTCTGGTCATGCTATCTCAACCAGTAACGGTACGAGTGGTGAATGGGTCGACACTGCCCGCACAGATTACACATCAAACTATCCCTTTTACTCTGTCCATGTCACCATCTCATCAGGAGATTATATCTCTACTCGTCATTCCTGAGGGAATTGATGAGGTTCTCTTCGGGATACCTTGGTTACGGTACCACTCTTCTCACATCGAGTGGTCCTCAGGCAGAATTCTGGGATGGGGTGAATCTTGTGGGAACAGGTGTCATCGAGAGTGCGTTCAGGTTGCTACTACAGAGGTACCCGCAGATCTTTCCTCTCTCCCCAAGCAATATTGGTCTTATGCAGACGTGTTCTCCAAAAAGGCAGCGGAGACTCTTCCGCCCCATCGCCCCTATGACTGTCCTATTGATCTCTTGCCTGGTGCTGAGCCTCCCCGGGGTCGAGTCTATCCATTATCTCTCCCGGAAACGGAGGCAATGTCTCAGTACATTCAAGAGAATCTGGCAAGAGGGTTCATCAGGAAGTCAGTGTCACCTGCTGGGGCAGGGTTCTTTTTCGTGCAGAAGAAGAATGGAGAACTACGTCCATGCATAGACTACAGGGGTCTTAATGCTATCACAGTTAAGAACAAGTACCCTTTGCCTTTGATATCTGAGCTTTTCGATAGGCTTCGGGGAGCTAGAGTGTTTACTAAACTAGATCTGCGGGGTGCTTATAACCTGATTCGCATCCGTGAGGGGGACGAATGGAAAACGGCATTTAACACCAGAGATGGGCACTATGAGTATCTGGTGATGCCCTTCGGGCTCTGTAATGCACCTGCCGTTTTCCAAGACTTTGTCAACGACATCTTCCGGGATATGCTTTCCGCCTCGGTTGTAGTCTATCTGGATGATATTCTCATCTTTTCTCCAGATATTGACTCCCACCGGAGAGATGTTGGCAAAGTCTTCGACCTCCTACGGGCAAACTCTCTTTGTGCGAAGTTGGAGAAGTGTGTGTTTGAGCAGGAGTCCTTACCTTTCCTGGGCTATATCATCTCCGCCCAGGGATTGGCTATGGATCCTGCCAAACTACAGGCTGTGATGGACTGGCAAGAGCCCCATTCTTTTAAAGCGGTGCAGCGCTTTATGGGGTTCATAAACTATTACCGCAAGTTCATTCCCCACTTCTCAACTCTGGTAGCTCCCTTGGTAGCCCTCACCAAGAAGGGAGCGAATCCCAAATTGTGGTCGGAAGAGGTCTCCAAGGCCTTCACTTCTATTAAGTCCCACTTTGCTAGCGCTCCCATCTTACATCGTCCTGATGTGGATAAGCCATTCCTAATGGAGGTGGATGCCTCGTCCGTTGGTGCTGGAGCAGTCCTCTATCAAAAGGATGCTCAAAGTCGGAAGCATCCATGCTTCTTCTTCTCTAAGACCTTCTCGCCAGCGGAGAGAAACTACTCCATCGGGGATAGGGAGCTGCTAGCAATGAAGTTGGCTTTTTCAGAGTGGAGACATCATCTGGAAGGTGCGCGGTTCCCCTTCCAGGTTTACACGGACCACAAAAATTTGGTCTACTTACAAACAGCCCAGCGGCTAAATTCTCGCCAAGCCAGATGGTCCTTGTTCTTTTCCCGGTTCCACTTTTCTCTTCATTTTTTCGCCGGGGAGAAGAATATTCGTGCTGACGCTCTCTCTCGCTCCCTTATGTCAACTGAAGAGGAGGAAGAGGAGCCTCGGCTTATTGTCCCTTCTGAGAGCCTGAGAACCGTAGCGCCGGTTTCGCTGGAGTCTGTGCCTCCGGGCAAGACTTTTGTGCCCATTAATTTGCGACCGGAGGTTCTCTCTTGGGCTCATTCGTCCAGGGTGGGTGGACACTTTGGGACAAAGAGGACATCTGAGCTACTGGCGAGGACGTACTGGTGGCTGCATATGGTCCGGGATGTCAGGGATTATATTCTGGCGTGTGTCTCCTGCGCCAAAAATAAATCTCCGCGTCAAAGGCCAGCTGGGTTGCTCTATCCCTTGCCGGTGGCAGATAGGCCCTGGGAGATGGTCGGGATGGACTTTGTCGTGGGTTTACCCAAATCTCGCGGCTGTACCATCATTTGGGTCATCACCGATCATTTCTCAAAAATGGTGCATTTGGTGCCGCTACCACGGTTACCTTCTGCACGGGCCTTGGCAGCGTTGTTCATTAAGCACATCTTCCGCCTACATGGTATGCCTGACAAAATTGTCAGTGACCGGGGTCCCCAGTTTGCATCTCGGTTCTGGAGAGAGCTGTGTCATCTTCTCAGTATTGAGTTGAATCTCTCTTCCGCTTATCATCCCGAGACGAATAGGTTGGTAGAGAGGGCCAACCAGACCTTGGTCACATACCTGGAAAATTTTGTTTCAGCCAGGCAGGATGACTGGGCATCATTGCTATCATGGGCAGAGTTTGCACTTAACAACACCGTAGCCGACTCCACTGGACAAACCCCATTCCTCCTCAACTATGGTCAGCATCCACGGGTACCTGTGCCTATGCCCGTGTCTTCCGCCGACTCCAGGGTGGCAGGCTGGGCTGTGGAGGCACGGGATATTTGGGACCGCACTCAGGACGCCATTCGGGCCTCTAAGGAGAGAATGAGGTCCTCCGCCGATGCTCATCGGCGCCCCGCTCCGACCTTTGCTCCTGGCGACTTAGTGTGGCTCTCCGCCCGTAACATCAGGCTGCGAGTTGAGTCCACTAAATTTGCTCCTCGCTACTTGGGTCCATTCAAGGTCCTCGAGCAGGTTAATCCTGTGGTCTATCGTTTGGTCCTTCTGCCACGCCTGGGTATCACCGACACATTTCATGTGTCCCTCTTGAAACCCGTGTATATGTCCCGGTTTTCCGAGTCATCTGCTGGGACATCGGGTTCGTCTACGGACGATTATGAGGTGAACGCTATTTTGGGGTTCAAGGTGTACGTGGCAAAAAATTTTATTTGGTAGACTGGAAGGGTTATGGCCCCGAGGACAGGTCCTGGGAGCCTGTTGAGCACATTCGGGCCCCGCAGCTCATTGCTGCCTTCGAACGTAGCGAGGTCCAAGGAGGGGGGGTAATGTTAGGAGTCGAGTTTCCTCTGCTGCACAGGGGGAATCTCGATCCGTCTCCGCTGTGGTCTCCCATTCTTCTCCAGTCGCAGTGGAGTCTGCTCAGCAGAGACGTCGATCCCAGCGTCTCGCTCAGTCTGACTCTGTGCGAAGAGTTACTGCTGCTTTTCCTGCTTCTGCTATTGAAGCCAGTGCTGGGCAGCAGCGAGTGGACGTTTCTGGATCTAAGTCCTGCTTTTCTCTGTCTGAGCATGCCCAGGGCAGGATCTCCCATTGGAGATCGAGGGTCACATGCTCAGGTACTGCAGCACATCCCATTGGTCCTTTTGGCAGGTCCTGAAAGGGCAAAACTTCTCTAGCTGTTTCCTGTGCTGCAGCTATATAAACTGCGCATGACCGCACGGCCATGCGCTAGTATTGTCTTGTAAATATGTGTGTGTGTTGTGAGTGAAAGTCGCTCTTTAAATAACCCTCCCTATTGAATGATTGTTCGCGGAAGGTGTATGTTTGCTATCTAGCGCCCGACTTATCCAACAGCACGTAACACACTTTACAGCTACCAGTTGCTGTGTTCGCCTGTACGGCGCCGTGCGCTTGCTCTGCGCTTTCCTGACCCAAGCCTGGGTGGTTAGTGGCGTCCGTCAGTGCAGCACCGCGCGCACTCTTGTGCCTTTATATTATTATTTAGTTTCCTTACACACCCAGTTGCCGTGTTGTGCCAGCAAGTGTCTAATCGGACTTCAATCCTAGTTGGGGTTGAGTTCGCTGACTTCTTGCTCATGCTCTATGTGCGGTACCACGGTCCTGTGACGCAACATAATCGCTTCCTTCACGCAGGGTGAAGTTAACCCGTGCGTGTATACTTATAGTACGCCATATAGTCCGTCTTACTAGCAGCAGGGTTTTTACCTGCACGGTGGACCTCGGACTGCGAACGCACCTAGTTCCATTTCATCTTGTACTTGGTGCATTCCGCCAGTCCTTAACAGTGTCTTTTTTTCAATTTAACTATGGTGTTAGTAATGGGGGTGCCTTATAGGTGCCTCTCCATTACTAACCTGTTTGATTAATGTCAGCGGCCATAAAACTGTTGACGCCAACACCACAACTATTACCTCATTTGCCAATGCACCAGGATAAGTGGGAAGAGCCGGGCAAAGCACCAGAATTGATGCTTCTAATTGATGTGCCTTTTCTGAGGTGGCTGCGAGTTGCTATTTTTAGGCTTTTCATGGCTCCTTACCAGTCTGAGAATACCAGCCCCCAGCTGTTTGCTTTAGCATGGGTTGCTGTCAAAAATGAGTGAACTGTTATGTTGCGGTGGTCTAGGAGCAACATGGAACGAGCTCTAAAGGAACTGGTAACTGTACTGACCGCAGTCCCTAAGCTCAACACAACACTAGAAGCAGCCGTGGAATGCTCCTAACTCTCCCTATGCATCTCGTCACAGCCTAAGAGCTAACTACCCCTAAAGACAGAAGCAGGAAAACTATCTTGCCTCAGAGAAAATCCCCAAAGCATAGATTAGCCCCCACAAATAATGACTGTGAGTGGAGAGGGAAAAAGACATACACAGAATGAAACCAGGATGAGCACAGGAGGCCAGTCTAGCTTGATAGATAGGACAGGATGGAATACTGTGCGGTCAGTATAAAACACTACAAAAATCCACGCAGAGTTTACTAAAAATCTCCACACCTGACTAAAGGTGTGGAGGGTAAATCTGCTTCCCAGAGCTTCCAGCAACACAGAATTAATTCATACTGATAAGCTGGACAAACATAGAAAGCACTGAATGGATAAGTCCACAATCTGTGAACAGAACTGAGCAAGTAAGAACTTAGCTTTGCTGAACTGGTCAGGAAAACAGGGAAATCCAAAGAGATGTGAATCCAACCAGAAACCATTTACAAGTGGCCCTAGCTGAAGGAACAGCCAGACCTAAATAGCCGAGCAGAAGAGAAGATAAGTGGAGGCAGCTGATGACAGCTAACTCCAAGGAGCAGCCATACCACTTGAAACCACAAGAGGGAGCCCAAGAGCAGAACTCACAAAAGTGCCACTTACAACCACCGGAGGGAGCCCAAGAGCGGAATTCACAACAGTGGACCTCATGCTGGGATTTTTAAATATTTATTTAAATAACTAAAAACACAGCGTGGGACCCCTCTATTCTTGATAACCAGCCATGAAAAAGATGAGTGTTTCAGCCACCAGCTGTCAGTTTTGCATGTGCTAGTTATCAAATATAGAAGAGACCCATGTCTTTTTTAAATTTATTTATTTATAGTACATGCTATTGAATACTCCAATCAGTAGCGCCTGCTTTCGCTGTTATCAGCAACAGCAGGTGTAGGCTGATGGAAGTAGTACTCTCTCATCGGCCAACGCCATATAGTGTAATACACTCCATACTAATTAATGTAGTATAATGCACCCCATAGTCATCTAAATAGTATAATGCACCTCATAGTCATCCATGTAGTATAATGCACCCCGTTATGGGATTAGATGCATTGGTCGGGGTGTATCATGCATGATGGGATTAGATACACTGATCTGGAGAGTATCACATATAATGAGATTAGATACAATGGTCTGGGGCATATCATGCATGATGAAACTGGATACACTGGTCTGGGGAGAATCACTCATGAAGGGACTAGATACACTGATCTGGGGAGTATCACACATGATGGGATTAGATACATGCATAATGGTATTGGATACACAGACATAAGTCAGGGGTGTATCACACATTATGGGATTAGAAACACTGCTCTGATCTACATTTTGATATCCTTTAGATGACTCGGGGGACATGGCAGCTCCTGTACATCTGTATTCTACCTTGAAAAATATCTTGTATCTTAAAAGATATTGACAATAATAGGACTTTTTTAATTCTCGTAGTTTGTACTGTGACCCTCCACAAAGCCCTTCATGCAGTATAATGGGGCTACATACAGTATAATGGTCTCCACAGCTCTCCACACTGCATAATGGCCCCCATTAGCCCTACAAACGGTATAATGAACCCCATAGTCAACTATATAGTATAATGCAGTGCCATAGTCATCAATATAGTATAATGTACCCCATAGTCCTCCTTATAGTGTAATGCACCCCATAGTCATCCAGATAGTATAATGCACCCCATTATCATTCATATAGTATAATGCATCCCACGGTCATTCATATAGTATAATTGACCCCATAGTCATCTATATAGAATAATGCACGCCATAGTCATCCATGTAGTATAATGCACCCCATAGTCCTTACTATAGTATCATGCACCCCTTAGTCCTCCATATAGTATAATGCACCTCATAGTCAACCATATAGTGTAAGGCACCCCATAGTAATCAATATAGTATAATGCACCCTATAGTCCTCCATATAGTAAACTGCACCCTACAGTCCTCCATACAATATAATGCACCTCATAGTCATACATTTACTGTAGTACAGTGCACCCCATAGATGTCCATATAGTATAATACACTCAATAGTTATCATATAGTATAATGCACCTCATAGTCCTTCTTATAGTATAATGCACCCCATAGTCCTCCTTATAGTATAATGCACCCCATAATCATTCATATAGCATAATGCTCCCCATAGTCATCTATATAGTATAATGCACCCCAAAGTCATCCATGTAGTATAATGCAACTCATAGCTTCCATATAATATAATGCACCCCATAGTAATTTATATAATATATTGCACCCTATAGTCATCCAGATAGTATAATACACCCCATAGTCATCCACGTAGTATAAGACATCCCATAGTCCTTCTTATTGTATAACGCATCCCATAGTCCTCCATATAGTATAATACACCTCAAAGTCAACCATATAGTATAATGCACCCCATCTTCCTCCATATAGCGTAATGCATCACATAGTTCATCATATAGTGTATTGCATTCTATAGTCTTCCATAAAGTGTAATGCACCCCATAGTAATCCATATAGTATACTGCAACCCACAGTCATCTATATAGTGTACTGCATCCCAAAGTGATTTTTACAGTATAAATTACCCCATAGTCATCCATAAAGTATAATGCACCCCATAGTCAAGTGAAGTAGATTCACCACACACTCAAGTTAAATGCAAATTCTTTTTTTTTTCTCAGAATACAGATACACACAAGCTCAATTCAGTGGAATTATTAAGGAATGGTTGTGCATCCGTGCCTCTGGAGTGCATGTGCAGATGCGCACAGGATATTCCGTCAGGAAAAGCCCATCCATTTCTACCCCTCCAGGAACCATTAGCATCTTTGGTCAAGCTGAACATTATAACAGTGACTTTGGGGCTAAGACCATGGACAAGGTCGAAACATTTAGGTCATACTCACAACCCTTCCTCTATACCTAAACTGAGCTTGTGTGTATCTGTATTCTGAAAAAACAAAACAAAATAACTTGCATTCAACATGAGTGTGCAATGAATCTAATGCCTCCATAGTTCTTCTTATAGTATAATGCACCCCATAGTCATTCATATGGTATAATGCACCCTACAGTCGTCTATATAGCATAATGCACCCCTTAATCATCCCTATAGTATAATGCACCCCATAGTCATCCAAATAGTATAATGAACCCTATAGTAATTTACATAGTATAATGCACCCCATAATTGTCCACATACAGTAGTATAATGCACACCATAGTCATCCATATAGTATAATGCACCCCATTGTAATTCATATAGTATAATGCACCCCATAGTCCTCCATATAGTGTAATGTATCGCATAGTCCTTCGTATAGTGTAATGCATCCCATAGTCTTCCATAAATTATAATGCACCTCATAGTCATCCATATAGTATAATGCACCCCATAGTCATCTATACAGTATAATGCACCCAAAGTCATTCAAACAGTATAATTTACTCCATAGTCATCCATAAAGTTTAATGTACCCTATAGTCATCCATATAGTATAATGCAAACCTCATAGTTCTACACTGCTTTGGAGTGCATCACGTATGATGGCATTACTTATACAGCCCTGCTACAGCTCTATACAACTGGCATTTTCTTTATTCTGTTTGGGGAACGCCATAAAAAAATAATACAAAACATGCCAAAAATTTAGTTTTTTCAACATAGTGACACACAAAAAAGTGAATAAAAAGCTATCAAAAAGTCTTTTTAAAAAGATATGATTCAAATGAAAACGCTGAAACGTCCCGCAAAAAACAATCCCTAATATGGCTCAATCAGCCAAAAAAATAAAAAAGTTACAGCTCTCAGAATCGGACAATGCAAAAACAAATGCATTTTGTTAAAACACTGTTTTTAGTGTGTAAAAAGCAAATAATAAAAAAAATTGTATAAATCTGATATCGCTGTAATCGAACTGACTCAGTGAACAAAAACAAATCGATCTCATCACTTTTACTGCACGGTGAACCGCTCTGTGGCTGAACAATTTGAATAAAAAGCAATCAAAAATATTTTGAACCCCAAACTAGTACTATAAAAATCTGCAACTTGTCCCGCAAAAAATAAGCCCTTGTACAGCTCTATTCACCAAAAATTTAAAAAGTTACAGATTTTAGATTATGGTAACAAAAAAAAGGCACTTTTTATTTAAAAAAAAAGCATTTTTATTATTAAAATGAAAAAAAATATATATATAATTCTGGAATCCTTGCAATTGCACTGACCCGAAAAATAAATTCGCCTCACCACTTATACTGCGTGGTGAACAGCGCAAAAATAAAAATAAGAAATAATTTTTGTACTGCTGTCTGTTTGTTCATTCTACATCTCAAAAATCAGAATAAGGCTTGGATCACATGTATACTGTGCCATCCGCTAAGCGCTTACATCAAGGATTCCGTGTAAATTCCCCAAAACGGCGATTCATACAAAATGGAGTCACTTTGGATTGGTCTGTGTTCTAACGATGTCCAATCATTTTAGGTTTTTTTAGGCTGAGTTCACATTGCATTATAGGCGTCCGTTAGGCGGACTACGTTACACCGTGGCATAACGCGGTCCGTTAACGCCGCCATTAAGTCCTATGTCGGATGCATTGCTAGCGCATGCTCACAATGGGCGTGCACTAGCGATGTGCCATCATTGAGTGACGGATCCTGGGACGCGGGCTGCAGCGTTTCCGGGTCTGTCACTGCTACCGCAGATAGAGCATCTGCTAGCTCTATCTGCGCTAGCGCCATGACATATCGGCACTTGTGTTAACAGCAGCCCGTTAATGCATGTGTTGAATGGGCTGCTGTTAAGGCAATGTGAACCCAGCCTTAGAGCACAAGTGTGGGCCACCACAGATCGGTGCATGCCTAAAAAGATGGAAACCACTAGAGTAGACGCCAAACGGAGTACGAATTGTATATCTACCTCATTGAAGATGGTTCCCTCTGGGGTTTCATCTCAATCGCATTTTTGTGGGATTTACATGGGAAACCCCCAAGTAAGTGTTCAGCGTACAATACAAAAATATGATTCCAGCCTTGTTCTGGAAGCAATCGAATAATGTTATTTACCCCAAAATGTTACCAATAAAAGTCCTAATTTATCCCTCGCAAAACCAGCTTCCACTCTGGTCCGTCATCTGTCACTAGAACTATAGGAGGTCCAACATTACTGGTAGAACAAAGACTCTGGAAAAGTGACATGGCTCCCGCCCCCTCGAACAAAATCCAGTGAATTCTGCACTCAGAAATCCAAATACCCCCTCCTTAACCCCACTGTACCTAAACCACAGTAAGACGCCACATGTTTGCCATTATTGTATTGGAAAGAAAGAACTTAATTATCGGTGCATATCACCAGAAGCACAAGCTGTGCACAACGTGTCTCTACACTTGTATGGGGTACAATGTTTTGCAGCCGTAGATGAATTAATTGAGCGGTGCCGTTTCTACAATGGGGTCACTTTTGTTTTTTGTTTTTTGCTGATCTGGCATCTTTGGGGCTCCATAAAATCTTACCCGCTGACTGCTCATGCAAAATCTGTGCTCCAAAAGCCAAATAGTGCTCCTTCCTTCTCAGCCATAATGTGTGGCCTAAGGGCTCATACCCACTTGCGAGACAAATGAACGAGTCAATCTGATAACAAAATCGGATTTCACTCGGACCAATGTTATTCAATAGGTGACATCAAATTTGTCTGGAAGAAAAAAAAACCAAAGACAGGAAGTGACACACAGGGAATTGCTGAGAGAGATTGTTGAAAAACCAGTGAGAGAGAGCCTTGCATGAGACCCACCTCCACGGATTTTATTTCTCTGCTTATTTCACCATGTCCAGAACAATAAATGTGGAGCTGATGTTGGTGCTTGCCCAAGAGAGGCCTGAATTTTGGGATCCCAGAGATCCGAACCATCAAAACTATACGTTATCATGGACATATACACCATGTGCAGTATTATTAGGAAAGTTGTATTTTGATCACATGATACTTTTTAGACATGTTGTCCTACTCCAAGCTGTTCAGGCTTGAGAGCCAACTACCAACTAAGTAAATCAGGTAATGTGCATCTCTGTAATGAGGAGGGGTGTTGTCTAATGACATCAAAACCCTATAAGGTGTGCTTAATTATTAGGCAACTTCTTTTCTTTTGGCAAAATGGGTCAGAAGAGATCTGACGGGCTCTGAAAAGTCCAAAATTGCGAGATGTCTTGCAGAGGGATGCAGCAGTCTTGAAATTGCCAAACTTTTGAAGCGTGATCACTGAACAATCAAGCATTTCATGGCAAATAGCCAACAAGGTCGCAAGAAACGTGTTGGGCAAAAAAGGCGCAAAATAACTGCCCATGAATTGAAGAAAATCAAGCGTGAAGCTGCCAAGATGCCATTTGCCACCAGTTTTGCCATATTTCAGAGCTGCAACGTTACTGGAGGAACAAAAAGCACAAGGTGTGCGATACTCAGGGACATGGCCAAGGTAAGGAAGGCTGAAAAACGAACACCTATGAACAAGAAACATAAGATAAAACGTCAAGACTGGGCTAACAAATATCTTAAGACTGATTTTTCAAAGGTTTTATGGACTGATGGGCCAGATGGATGGGCCAGAGGCTGGATCAGTAAAGGGCAGAGAGCTCCACTCCGACTCAGACGCCAGCAAGGTGGAGGTGGGTACTGGTATGGGTTGATATAATCAAAGATGAACTTGTGGGACCTTGTCGGGTTGAGGATGGAGTGAAGCTCAACTCCCAGACCTACTGCCAGTTTCTGGAAGACAACTTCTTCAAGCAGTGGTACAGGAAGAAGTTGGTATATCATTCAAGAAAAACATGATTTTCATGCAAGACAATGCTCCATCACATGCCTCCAACTGCTCCACAGCATGGTTGGCTATTAAAGGTCTCAAAGAAGAAAAAATAATGACATGGCCCCCTTATTTACCTGATTTGAACCCCATAGAGAACCTGTGGTCCCTCATAAAATGTGAAATCTACAGGGAGGGAAAACTGCTGCTACACGCAATGTTGATGGTAAACAGATCAAGCAACTGACAAAATCTATGGATGGAAGGCTGTTGAGTGTCATCATAAAGAAAGGTGGCTATATTGGTCACTAATTTTGGGGGGTTTTGTTTTTGCATGTCAGAAATGTTTATTTCTAAATTTTGTGCAGTTTATATTGGTTTACCTGGTGAAAATAAACAAGTGAGATGGGAAAATACTTGGTTTTTATTAAGTTGCCTAATAATTCTGCACAGTAATAGTTACCTGCACAAACAGATATCCTCCTAAGATAGCCAAATCTAAACAAAAAAACACTCCAACTTCCAAAAATATTAAGCTTTGATATTTATGAGTCTTTTGGGTTGATTGAGAACATAGTTGTTGATCAATAATAAAAATAATCCTCTAAAATACAAGTTGCCTAATAATTCTGCACACAGTTTATATGACGCCAAATGTTTGATAATTATTCAGAAAGTGCCCCGGATGTGCAGCTTGGAATGAGTAAGTTTTATAATTATTTGTAATCTATATTTAATGATTAGTTACCACACCCTTGTGTTAATGTTTAATTATATTTATCCCAGAAAATAAGTCCCCTTTGTAATGTTTCAAGTAACGTATTTTTCTCATTAAAAGACGCTCCAGATTATAAGACGCACCACAAATAGAAATTAATAAAACCGTTCTAAATTTGTTTTTAGTAAAATGTTGGTGCTTCTTATAATCCATGGGCCGTATACTTACCAGGGGTGGTGGCTATGGTGATTCGAAGGTCCCAGGGTCACTGATGGAGGAGGCAAGAGTGGAGCATCGCCGCAGGCAGGGGTGGTGTCTGAGTATTTGTGACTGGTGGGATATTTAATGTTCATATAGTAACCTCGGGCACACATTAAGTTAAGAAGTCAGGTTGCAATTGAAAAAAGGTTTATTTAATCAAATTCAAATCCGGGATTTCACAGCCAAGGATAAACAGAAGAGAATTTTTTAGCCCAAGCGAGCATCCCAACGTTTCAGCTTAATTAGCCTTTATCAAGGGTGCATTCTGCATAGCTGAAGACAATGTTTCAGTTTAATTAGCCTTTATCAATTGTGCATTCTAAATAAGAAAATATATAGCAAACAATAAATATATAATCCCCATAGATACATGACATTCAATCATGAGGGTGGTTCATAATGAAAGTATATAAATATGTGTAATAGATAATTAAATAATTAGAACAGAGCCACATATAAGTCCAAAACTGGACAGAAGAACTCCCATACAATATACATACAGTTAAGTCCATATATATTTGGACAGAGACAACATTTATCTAATTTTGGTTATAGACATTACCACAATATATTTTAAACAAAACAATTCAGATGCAGTTGAAGTTCAGACTTTCAGCATTCATTTGAGGGTATCCACATTAAAATTGGATGAAGGGTTTAGGAGTTTCAGCTCCTTAACATGTGCCACCCTGTTTTTAAAGGGACCAAAAGTAATTGGACAATTGGCTCCAAGGCTATTTCTTGGACAGGTGTGGGCAATCCCTTTGTTATGTCATTCTCAATTAAGCAGATAAAAGGCCTGGAGTTGATTTGAGGTGTGGTGCTTGCATTTGGAAGGTTTTTGCTGTGAAGTAAACATGTGGTCAAAGGAGTTCTCCATGCAGGTGAAACAAGCCATTCTTAAGCTGTGAAAACAGAAAAAACCCATCTGAGAAATTGCTACAATATTAGGAGTGGCAAAATCTACAGTTTGGTACATCCTGAGAAAGAAAGAAAGCACTGGGGAAGTCATCAATGCAAAAAGACCTGGGCGCCCACAGAAGACAACAGTGGTGGATGATCGCAGAATAATCTCCATGGTGAAGAGTAACCCCTTCACAACAGCCAACCAAGTGAACAACACTCTCCAGGAGGTAGCCGTATCAATATCCACATCTACCATAAAGAGAAGACTGCATGAAAGTAAATACAGAGGGTTCACTGCACGGTGCAAGCCACTCATAAGCATCAAGAATAAAAAGGCTAGACTGGACTTTGCTAAAAAGCATCTAAAAAAGCCGGCACAGTTCTGGAAGAACATTCTTTGGACAGATGAAACCAAAATCAACCTCTACCAGAATGATGGAAAGAGAAAAGTATGGCGAAGGCGTGGTACAGCTCATGATCCAAAGCATACCACACCATCTGTAAAACACAGCAGAGGCAGTGTGATGGCTTGGACATGCATGGCTGCCAGTGGCACTGGGTCACTAGTGTTTATTGATGATGTGACACAGGACAGAAGCAGCCGAATGAATTCTGAGGTATTCAGAGCCATACTGTGTGCTCAGATCCAGCCACATGCAGCCAAACTTATTGGTCGTCATTTCATACTACAGATGGACAATGACCCAAAACATAAAGCCAAAGCAACCCAGGAGTTTATTAAAGCAAAGAAGTGGACTATTCTTGAATGGCCAAGTCAGTCACCTGATCTCAACCCAATTGAGCATGCATTTCACTTGGTAAAGACTAAACTTCAGACAGAAAGGCCTTCAAACAAACAGCAACTGAAAACCACTGCAGTGAAGGCCTGGCAGAGCATCAAAAAGGAGGAAACACAGCATCTGGTGATGTCCAGGAGTTCAAGACTTCAGGCAGTCATTGCCAACAAAGGGTTTTCAACCAAGTACTAAAAATGAACATTTTATTTAAGATTATTTGATCTGTCCAATTACTTTTGGTCCCTTTAAAAACAGGGTTGCACATGTTAAGGAGCTGAAACTCCGAAACCCTTCATCCAATTTTAATGTGGATACCCTCAAATGAAAGCTGAAAATCTGAACTTCAACTGCATCTGAATTGCTTTGTTTAAAATTCATTGTGGTAAGGTCTATAACCAAAATTAGAAAAATGTTGTCTCTGTCCAAATATATATGGACTTAACTGTATATCATCAGAAAAAGGAGTCACAACACTGTTGTGTAAAGTATAAAAGTTAACAATCTTTATTGAATAATATACCACTAAAACGTATAGATAAAATCTAACAAACTGGGTCATGGTAAGGTAACTATGTAAATTGGTGGAACAGGTAACACCAAAATACCGCACAAACGCACCTAAAGGTTAACGACCAGAGATCACAGGTTCACAGCAATGTAACATGTATAGTAAGTCATACACATGGAGAGTCCCATAATGGGCTCCCTATCATAAATGCATAGAAGAACTAATAGAGGACTGGATCTCACCCATAATGGTCGCGGTGTGTGTGCGGTAATGCCAGCCCCTACGCGCGTTTCGCGTAGGCTTCTTCGGGGGGCCGTGCATTGTGTGTCACTAGCATGATTTTTATATATCCACCGCAGCTGAAGCTAATCAAGGGACTACACGTGTGGCGCATGCGTCGATGATGTAAGCGCCGGAACTAGCACTGCCGCTCAGCTGTCCGGGCCGAGCACGAAGCCAGGGAGCCATCTCCATGGCAACTGTGACTCACACGCTCGAACCAATGGACGCCGGCCGCAATACACCGTCACGCCCACGTCACCGTCATGCGCACAAGTCCCGGAGAGGAGAAGAGGAACAGTGGGGCTAAGTGTAAGTATAAAAAATGCAGTGCTTACAGGTATAAAGGCAATGAATATTAAAGTGCCAAGTGCTGTGAAAAATATATACGTGCTAACATAGCATATAATATCAAAGATATACAATACAGTATAATACAATATGAACAATAAGACAATAACAAAATCGCAAATTTAACAAAAAATAACCACAAATAAACAAATAAATCCGTGATGAGGATTAATTATTCAAACATGTGCTGTGAGTCCATAGATGACGCTAATTCCCCACATTCGTTCTCTCACGTCAATTAGCAGTGGAAATCAAATAGACAATAGTTCTCCCATCATGAACGACTAAAAAAGGCAAAAAACACACAAAGGTAACAATTAAAATTAGACACACAGAGACATCAAAACATAAAAAACTAAATCCAGATGACCCTAGTACCTGATGCACCAAGTACCTGATGCACCACATCCAATTTTTTTTTTTTATTCAAGCCACACTCAGATGGCACAAACATCAGTTTCATACAGTAATATTGGTAGTGAAAAAAGTAAGGAAAGTAACATAGGTAGTTGACTGAAAGTAAGTGCAGTCCTGCCTGTCTGGGAGGGAGACCTACTTACATGGGCAAACCACCAGATGGAGAGTGAACTTTCAAAAAATAATTGTCACACAGCACAAATGTGGCATCAATTTTCACAAAGTAGAAACAGTATAATAAGTCTTTGACACATCTTCTACTACAGGCAACCCACCAGATGGAGATCCAACTTGGAGTCTCCACATTTCAAAAAATAGTATTCACACACCACTTAAGTGGCATCAATTTCCACAGAGTAGAGATATTAGTAGAGAAACTCGGATGAGTCTCGCACGTCAATACCTGGCATTGCTGCTGGCACTCAGGAGCGGAGCATGCGACTGCATGTATTCCTATGTGGCCACACGCTCTGATCTGAGTGCCGGGTGCAGTGCCGGGTATTAACATGCGAAACTCATCCGAGTTTTTTGCAGGTGAGTATGAGCCCTTATAATAGGCCTCTGACACACCTTCTACCAGGCAACTCACCAGATGAAGAACTTGGAGTCTCCACATTTCCAAAAATATTTGTCACATAGCACAAAAAGTGGCATCAATTTCCACAGAGTAAAAACAGTATAATAGGCTTCTGACACATCTTCTACTACAGGCAACCCACCAGCTGGAGATCCAACTTTGATTCTCAACATTTCAAAAATTGTATGTAGCATCAGCAGCAGTAGCAACAGCAGGCACAGAGGACACAACAAGCTGGCATAGACTTCAGTAACGTGAGATAAAAACATGACACTAAAAATGACACCATCGCCTATTCTGCCCAATCTGTGACTGGGGTGCAAAAGTCATCGGAGATACATCCATTTTAATGAAAGTTACATGGTCTACACTTTGAAGGGACAGCCGGATGTGCTAATTCGTCAGGAGTCGGACACCACCAGCAGCGCTAAAGACACGTTCTGAGAGAATGCTTTGTGCCTAGCATGACAAAACCTCAAAGGTGTGACAGGCAAGATATGGAGACTAAGTTGTAAAAGGGTCCAATGTCCTGATTGCATTGATATTGAGCTCCATATACTCCTGCCCCATCCTTTCCAGTTGTTCACAACATGACAAACTTGTACTCTGTTCTGCTGATGGACGGGCTGGTCTAAAAAATGTGTTAAATGACTCACAGAAATTGCTTATGCTACTTACACTGCTGCTGCTGTAGCTAATGTTTTGGCGATTATGCCTTGACGTTCCAAGGGTTGGATGTCTACAACTGGGATGCACACTGTGTGCCTCACTGTGGTCTTGGGGAAATTATGTTTAAGATTGTCTACATGCTTATTTAGATACTGTACCATGGATCTAACAGAGTGGCAACCCAGTAGTCAGCACTACTTCTAACCATAAGAATATGAGCATTGTGTGTGTTGAAGATAGTGCAGTAAGAAGGCGCTCATGTGTTGGACGCTTCCACGAGGTCCAATTACATGTTATTTTGGTTGTAGGGTAACACTCAAAGGTGCTTCCTTCAACCCCTCTTGCTAACCATGGACAACAGAGAGCATATCATTATCTTCTTCATCTCCTGAGACTATGTGCACACGTTGCGGATTTTGCTGTGGATTCACAGCGGTTTTGATTCTGTGAATTCACAGCTGTTTTCCATGCGTTTACAGTACCATGTAAACCTATGGAAAAAAAACTGCACATGCTGTGGAAAAATTCATGTGTAAACGCTGTGTTGTTTATTCCGCAGCATGACAATTCTTTGTGCAGATTCCGCTACGGTTTACACCTGCTCCATAATAGGAATCCACAGGTGTAAAACTGCAGGTGGAATCAGCACAAAAACTGCTGTAAATCTGGGGTAATTCCGCAGTAAATCCGCATGTAATCCTCTGCAGTTTGCTGTGGATTTACAAAAACAGGAGCGGAAAAATCCTCAGAGATCCAACATACATGTGCACATACCCTGACTGTTGCGTGTCCATCACCTTGTCCTCCTCAATTTGTTCCTCGGTTCCTGCATCTTTTCTAACAGTTTGTCTGGTACCATGAGCCCCTGCATCACTGTAATCAACCCTCCCACGGTACTTGCCTGTGTGACGAAATTCCAGAAATTTTGTATATTTTTATCTCTTCCGCATCATCCTCTACTTCCAACTCTTTCTCTGGGACAATCACCTCCTCACACAGACTATTAGAAATGTACTCCAGGGTGTAGATGACCGGAACAGTAATGCTAATGATGGTATGGTCAGCACTAACCATCTTATTAGCCATTTCAAATTTGTGCAGAAGGGTGCAGAGATCTTTCCTCTGTGCTCACTCCGCATGCGTGATTTGCACCACGCCCAAACTGCGTTGGCCCTGGCTATGCAAAAGGACATACTGCACCAGGGCTCGTTGCTGGTACCACAGCCTCCACAGCATGTGCAGAGTGGAATTTCATTGCTAATCAAATGGTTAACTAGTAGGCTGAATGATGTCTGTAGCAATGCAAGTCAATGACCCGCTGGGTGCGATGGTCGAAAGGAGGCACACAGCGACTGAGTTTTCTCCAAAAGCGCATCCAGGCTGGGATAGAGGCGGAGAAATTGCTGTAAAATCAGGTTGAGGACGTGAGCCATGCAAGGCTCGTGTGTGAGGTTAGCACGGAATAAAACCACCACCATGTTTGTACCATGTTTGCACACCGTCTTCCCTGGCTGAAGGTTTAGTGGAGATAGCCATTGCTCTAGAGCTGTGTAATTACAATCTCCAAGGCATATTAATTTAAACACTGCTTGATTGTGGTGAGCCATGGCTGCACAGAGCAAAGGTCGGGAGATTCTATCTGCACTGTTGGAATGCGTGTCTGATTAAGGGAGGGGTTGAGGGCACAGGTGGAGGTGATAGAGGAGGTGGATGCAGAAGCAGTGCAGGAACTGTTAGATATTGAAGTTTGTAAAAAAAGCCTTGGGGATTCAAAGACTTGTGGAGCAGCCCCTTGACTGCCTGAACCCACAACCACCAGAGTCAGCCAGTGCTCAGTCATCGAGATGTAGTGCCCATGCACCCTGACAGACATAGATTTATTCAAGGAACAGGTGATGTTGTCAGCGACATGCTGGTGTTGCACAGGTACAGATTTCTTTGAGAAGTAATGATGACTGGGCAACTGGTACTGGGGGACTGAGATGGCCACCAACTTTCTGAATCCGTCTATATCCACCAGGCAGAAAGGCAGCATTTCCATTGCCAATAGAATAGAAATACTGGAGTTCAAGCTCTTAGCTTTGCCATGTGTAGGAGGAAACATTCCTTTACGTGACCACAACTTCGGGACCAAGAGCTGGCTGCTGTGCTGAAAGAGGGCAGAGTACCGAGAACAGGACAAACTGCTTTACTGTGAGTGATGTGCAGTCGAAGATGTTATAGTGGATTGAGAAAGATGTGTTGTGCTTAGTGTTGAGCGATACCTTCCGATATTCGTAAATATCGGTATCGGATTGTATCGGCCAATATAAAAAAAAATCCGATATCGCCGATACCGATACCCGATACCAATGCATGTCAATGGGACACAAATATCGGAAATAAAATAAGCCCTTTCTGTCCTTGTATATCCTGTTTGGGTGGGGTAAGAGTGTGGGCGGTGCTTGGGTGGAGACTGTGTGACTGCGTGGGACCGTGGGGGTTCTGTGCGGACCTGCCGGGGGTCTGTACGGGCATCTCGGGGGGACTGTGCGGCCAGCCAGGGGTCTGTGAGGGCCTCTCGGGGGGTCTGTGCAGCCTGCCGGGGGTCTGTGTGGCCTGCTGGGGGTCTGCATTGGCCTCTCGGGGGTCTATGCAGGCCTGCCGGGGGTGTTTGTTTGTGTGCAGGCATCGTCCGATGGGACTACAAGTCTCATCAGGCTATGCCTGCTACAATGGCAGTGATTGACACATTAGCCAATGATGGGACAGTAGTAGTCCCATCATCTGGCTAATGTGTTGAATGTAAAAAAAAAATAAAAACACATGCATACTATACTACATGCATACTACATGCATACTAAATACATACAACATACTACATACATACAACATACTACATACAGTTAGGTCCATATATATTTGGACAGAGACAACATTTTTCTAACTTTGGTTATAGACATTACCACAATGAATTTTAAATAAAACACTTCAGATGCAGTTGAAGTTCAGACTTTCAGCTTTCATTTGAGGGAATCCACATTAAAATTGGATGAAGGGTTTAGGAGTTTCAGCTCTTTAACATGTGCCACCCTGTTTTTAAAGGGACCAAAAGTAATTGGACAATTGACTCCAAGGCTATTTCATGGACAGGTGTGGGCAATCCATTCGTTATGTCATTCTCAATTAAGCAGATAAAAGGCCTGGAGTTGATTTGAGGTGTGGTGCTTGCATTTGGAAGGTTTTGCTGTGAGTACACATGCGGTCAAAGGAGCTCTCCATGCAGGTGAAACAAGCCATCAAGCTGCGATAACAGATAACAGAAAAACCCATCCGAGAAATTCCTACAATATTAGGAGTGGCAAAATCTACAGTTTGGTACATCCTGAGAAAGAAAGAAAGCACTGGTGAACTCATCAATGCAAAAAGACCTGGAGCCCACGGAAGACAACAGTGGTGGATGATCGCAGAATTATCTCCATGGTGGAGAGAAACCCCTTCACAACAGCCAACCAAGTGACCAACACTCTCCAGGAGGTAGGCCTATCAATATCCAAATCTACCATAAAGACAAGACTGCATGAAAGTAAATACAGAGGGTTCACTGCACGGTGCAAGCCACTCATAAGCATCAAGAAGAAAAAGGCTGGACTGGACTTTGCTAAAAAAACATCTAGAAAAGCCAGCACAGTTCTGGAAGAACATTCTTTGGAGAGATGAAACCAAGATCAAGCTCTACCACAATGATGGATAGAGAAAAGTATGGCAAAGGCGTGGTACAGCTCATGATCCAAAGCATACCACATCATCTGTTAAACACGGCGGAAGCAGTGTGATGGCTTGGGCATGCATGGCTGCCAGTGGCACTGGGTCACTAGTGTTTATTGATGATGTGACACAGGACAGAAGCAACTGAATGAATTCTGAGGTATTCAGACACATACTGTGTGCTCAGATCCAGCCAGATGCAGCCAAACTGATTGGTCGTCATTTCATACTACAGATGGACAATGACCCAAAACATAAAGCCAAAGCAACCCAGGAGTTTATTAAAGCAAAGAAGTGGACTATTCTTGAATGGCCAAGTCAGTAACCTGATCTCAACCCAATTGAGCATGCATTTCACTTGTTAAAGACTAAACTTCAGACAGAAAGGCCCACAAACAAACAGCAACTGAAAACCACCGCAGTGAAGGCCTGGCAGAGCATCAAAAAGGAGGAAACACAGCGTCTGGTGATGTCCAGGAGTTCAAGACTTCAGGCAGTCATTGCCAACAAAGGGTTTTCAACCAAGTACTAAAAATGAACATTTTATTTAAAATTATTGAATCTGTCCAATTACTTTTGGTCCCTTTAAAAACAGGGTGGCACATGCTAAGGAGCTGAAACTCCTAAACCCTTCATCCAATTTTAATGTGGATACCCTCAAATGAAAGCTGAAAGTCTGAACTTCAACTGCATCTGAATTGTTTTGCTTAAAATTCATTGTGGTAATGTCTGTAACCAAAATTAGAAAAATGTTGTCTCTGTCCAAATATATATGGACCTAACTGTACATACAACATACTACATACATACAACATACTACATACATACAACATACTACATACATCCATACAACATACATACTGTACATACTACATACATACAATACATACATACAGACATACAGTACATATAACAAGGAGTAAATACTCACCATTACTTGTCATTTTGATCCCCGAAGCCAGTGTCATCTGTAAAAAAGATTAAAATAACAAACAACCAATATAATCCCTGATCCGAAGAAATCCACGAGTGTCCCATGACGATCTCCCATGGAGAACGGCAGCATCAGCTTATGCGACCACTATCTAAGGGCCCCAGGAACACAATGGCGGGAGGAAGGTAATAAGAGTCAAAAATCATATCTACAACACATTTCATGAAATAAATTTAGAAGAGAGAGAGAGATTTAAAGTCTTAACATTTTGGCAGCACAAGGTTTAGCAATATAGAAATAAAAAAAATCTTGAAATATATTAATTAAAATATAATTTTTAATAGCTGTTGCATGTATGATAGATAGATAATAAACACACAAAACTATTCATATTATTCGAAAAACTGTTTCAGATAAAAAGGCGAAATAATAGTGTTAGTCATTTAATTTCAACTAGATGAGCGCATTTTCATGATTAAACTGTTTTATGCAAATTTATGCAATTATGTTAGACTTCCTTGAAAAATTAACACCTGTTGTGTGGTAATTATTCAAATAAATGTATTACTAACATAAAATGCATGTTTTGCATTACTTAGCAGATACCGAGTGTTTTTTCTATACTAAACGTAAATGAGAAAAAAAATCAATGTAATGAGAAAACTACCAGGAGTATCATTTACAATATTCTCTAGACTTAAGTTAAGCATTTTCTATTTTTTTCACTAATTAAAATTGGGAATTAATAATTAATTGAGGAAAGGCATGTTCACCAGTTTTCATCAGAATTTATGTATCAACATTTTGTAACCTCTTAGTGACCAGAACATTTTTCTGGCAGTCTTAACTTTTATTTTGTCAGAAATGTAAAAAAAAAAATCCATTGTTGCAGTTTTTCAGTTTTTATGGAACACATCTGCCATCTTATTTTGTTACAAGACCAAATGCGTATATTATTTAATGTTTTAAAACCAAATAGGTATGTCTTTGTGTGTAAGCTAGTCTTACGCATTTTCAATCTAACTTTATTTTTTATATATTTTTAACTATATGCCCATTATTTAGGACTGAGGTATGTACATCCTAAAATAGTGTGATAGGACACAATTGAGATTGTTCAATGATCCCTCTGCTCTCTACTTGTACAAGCTATGTGATCAATAATGGTTTGATCTCTCAGAACACTGAGATAAGAATCGATCGTGGCTTTCAAAAGGTTAAGGAAATTTAGAAGATTATAAAAACATTCTTGCTTTCTTCTAGAAACATCAGGCCACAGGTTGTGTTGTATAAAAGCTCAGCTCTGTAAGCGTAAAAGGTGTTAAGGTGCAACTATACATACAACCCAATGGCAGCTGTGGCCTTGTTTCTGTAGGAAAGCAGCCATGTTTTTTCTAATCCTGTATAACCACAAGAAATGGTGGGATTAGAAGTTCCTCTGATCTATGCCAGTAGAGCTGTGGTTGTATAGTACAGTTGTTGCCCAATTTGTTGCTGTGATGAACAGAGTTGGGTGACTTTATTTATGGGGAATTGAATTCTACTTGAATTTTACAAAAATCAATTTTCTCCAGAATACATATCTTTTTGTAATTCATTACAAGTGTATGTGAATAAACTGTTATCTGAACAGCCTTATTGAATTACATTTTCCAGTGTGCTGACTGAGTTTTACTCGGATAACACTTTTCATATAATAAGCTTGTCTCAACGAGCCGTTAGACAAACTAAGCTTCTGTCTGTCAATCTGCTTGAACTAGGAAGTCATATGGAGCTTTAAAGTGCAATAGATTTAATTCTCTCTGAAAGTGATTGATACTTTAAATTTTTCATAAAAAAGATGGAAATCGGTTATTCCCTTTCTTTTTATATATCATATGCACAAACCTGACTTTGTAATATTTTCCTTTGAACAATTCCCTGTATGTCAATGTCACTGGAACTACTGCCATTAAAAATTGAAATTATGCATGCTGTTTTGTGAGATTATAAGGAGGCACTTAGCTAATGGCTGGGCAAGACTTGCTTATTTTTCAATGTAATTGCTTTAGGGCTAGAATTGATAACATTTATGCTAATAAATAAATAATAAATGTTTTTTTAACAATAAACTCATTCTTATCAGGCATTTTTTTCTTTATAAGGGTTCTGTATTTTTACAGCTACAAGTATAGATCAACAGGGAACTTCACTGTGTTCTATTTAATTGATGCTCTAGGTGCGCACTATTCACTCTAACCTAGTTTAAGACTTGTTTGGAAGAAGCATCTGCTCTCACCTTTATTCAGCGTCTTTGTTCAGACTAGATTCATGCTGGGTGCCTTGCAGGCTCCTTTTCTCAGCATTATTTAACCTTACAAGCTACAATATTCTCTAACTGTACTTACAGGTGCTTCTCATAAAATTAGAATATTACCAAAAAAGATAATTTATCTCAGTACTTCAATGCAAAAAGTGAGACTCATACTATATAGAGTCATTACAAACAGAGTGATCTGTTTCAAGTGTTTATTTCTGTTAATGATGATGATTATGGCTTACAGCCAATGAAAATCCAAAAGTCATTATCTCAGTAAATTAGAATAATTAGCAAAAAACATCTGCAAAGGCTTCCTAAGTGTTTAAAAAGGTCCCTTAGTCTGTTTCAGTAGGCTTCACAATTATGAGGAAGACTGCTGACTAGTGTTGAGCATTCCGATACTGCAAATATCGGGTATCGGCCGATATTCATGGTATCGGAATTCTGATACTGATTTCCGATACTTTTGCAAGATCGGATACCGGAATCAGAAGTTCCCATAATGCAATGAGCCAGTTTGATTTAATTCAGCCAATGAGGAATCATTAGAAGTGTGGGCACATCCTGTTCTGCATGTTATACATGTAACTACTGGCATGGCTGTGATTGGCTTCTGAAATGATGTCATGATGCACTATAAAAGCCGCCGCCACCATTTTGGGTTCACTCTGCTGTGAATTCAGTTAGGGACAGGACGCTTCTGTTCTGACTGAGGGATAGTTTGAGATAGCGATTTGCTTCATTGTGCTTTACCCAGGCTAATTTAGCAACCGCTGTGTGAGAACCTTGTTTTTGCCTTGCGCTGTTCACGGCTGTCTGCAAGGTCTCTGTGTGAGTGCAGCTCACTAATATCCTATTAGTGGGTTTGCATCCGTATCCTGCTAGATTGCGGAAAAACACTGTATAGGAGTACATAGAGGAGCTTTTTTCGGCCTTGCAGCGCTGTTCACTGCTGTCTGCAAGGTCTCTGTGTGAGGTCAGCTCCCGCTGTAGTCTGTTCTGCAGCCACAGCTGGTTGTAGTCAGCTCAGAATGCATCACTGCCTCATACTGTTCCATTGTCCTTTTTCAATTAGTGCTGCCTGCTGCACATTTTTCCTGATTTATCCTATTAGTAGGTTTCCATCCGTATCCTGCTAGATTGCGGAAAAACACTATATAGGAGTATATAGAGGAGCCTTTCTGCAGCCTTGTGCCCTGCTGCCCCAGCCAGATTAGTATTAGCGTATAATTTGGAGCCTCATCTATTACATTGTAGGTTACCTTCCTGCATTGTAATCACTACAAAAAGTTTGTGATACTATCGGTTTTACATCTTTGGGCACAACCAGTGTCTTTTTGTGAAAAAAACAAAAAGTTAATAAAGTTCACCAAACACTCCACTTTACAGTTGTGTAGGCCACATTAGCACATGTTAAAGATCATGTTAAAGTCTAGTTCACACTTTATATAATTAGTTTTTCTTATACCTGTTAGCAGGTAGTTACTTTTCTTATCTTTAGCAGTCTACCAAGATGAAGAAGGCAGGGAGTAAGGCATGTGGTCGTGGGCGTGGAGTTTCTGCAGGGAGAGAATGTGGGGATTCTGTGCCTGCTGCGGGCACCGGTGACCCATCATCCCCCAGGTTTAGCAGGGAACAGTCCTTCATGCACAGCTTTGTAGGATCTCGCCGTACCCCACTGCTGCGGGACGAACAAATTGAAGCCATTGTCGGATGGATGGCAGCTAACGCATCGACTTCAATTAGTGCCACATCCTCTTAGGCACAGAGCACTGAAGAGCACCCATCTGTCTCTTCACCACCTGTCAAATTGCCCAGGCAGTCAGAGAGCTCAGGACAGGAGCCATCTCTACTTCTGTTCTCTGAATCTCTTGGCTTGGAAAGAGCGGGCCAGCCAAGCAGAATTCGAGAAACTGAAGAAGAGGCAGTATGCAGTGATGCGGGTTGGCTAGTGCCTACGGTCAGCACACCTCAGTACGCATCTGATGATGAGACTCAGATGCCACTTTCTGGTGCGTACTGTGCTGCCGAGACTACCCAGGAGAAGCAGTTGTTGAAAGAGGGTAGTGTAGATGATGAGGTCCTTGACCAATCATGGCGTGAGGTACAGGACGGTGGTGGGAGCAGCTCTGAGGAAGAGATTCCCTGAACGGCCCAAAAAGGAGGGAGGGGGAAGACTGCGTTGCCTGTAGCCTCAACTTCGGCACTCATTAGGAGTATGCCTCTTCCAAAACCCAAAGCGGGCGCTCCCAAGACTTGCAGTGCCTGGTCCTTTTTTGACACAGTTGCAGATGACATTTGCTTTGTCAAATGCAAGCTGTGTAATCAGAAAGTCAAAATAGGGAAAAGTGTCAGCAACCTCAATACCACAAATATGTGGAAAAATGTGCGGACCAAGCACGTGGTGGAGTTACAAAAACACACTGAAGACCTATGCCAACCTAAAGTGGCACCTACCACCTCTTCAGCTTGTGTTGTAGCCTCTTCCTCCAGCTCACACACAGCTGGTTCGGCTTCCTCAGAGGATCGCCATGGAAGAACCTCTTGCACTGTTGTACAGAGACCCAGTGTAATTCCACCCACAGCACCACATTCCCTGTCATCCTCACACTCCCAGCCCAGTCTACACCCATTGGTAGCAAAGGCATGGGAGAAAAGGCGGCCATTCTCGGCAAACCGCCCCCGAGCACAGGCTCTGAATGCTGGCATTGCAAAACTACTTTCCCTTGAAATGCTCTCATTCAGGCTGGTGGAGACTGACATTTTCCGTAACTTCATGGCATTGGCAGTCCCACAATACAACTTGCCCAGCCGCTTTTATTTCAGGAGGTAAGCCATCCCTGCCCTGCAAAAGCCATCAGTATCAAGGTCCACCTCACCACCGATGCGTGGACCAGTCACCATGGACAGGGACGATACCTTTCCCTCACTGCCCATTGGGTAAATGTTGTGGAGCCAGGTACAGATCTTGAGAGTTGCGCTGTACGTGTTCTGCCAACTCCAAGCATTGCAGGAATCCAGTCTGTACACATTGACTCCTCCTCATACTCCAGTTCCTTAGAATCAGCGCTGCAGGAGCCGTCACAGTCTACCTCCACATGGACCCATGAACGCTTACCTGTTACAACCGATATGAGCACAGCCATGGTCAAGCATCAACAGGCCATATTGAAATTCATTTCTTTGGGGAATCGAAGCCACACAGCGCAGGAGCTCTGGAATGCCATCAAGCAGGAGAGCGACGTGTTGTTTGTGGCAGCGAATCTCCAGCCATGCATGGTAGTGTGTGACAATGGCCGAAATCTGGTGGCAACCTCACTCACATCCCATGTCTGGAACATGTGCTCAACTTGGTTGTGCAGAGTTTTTTGAGGGACTATCTGGATCTTGATGCACTGCTGCACAAGGTCTGCCGTAGAAATAGCTAGAAGAGCATAACCCAATAGAATAAAACATAACTTTTACTGATAATGTTAAAAAGTGGACAAAACTATACAGAAAGATATAAACAAGTGCTCACGCCGAAAACTGTGCTCAGATAAAAAAATGGTTTGATCTCACCAATCATGGACAAAGGGTCCCATTGCCAATGCTGAAGGTCCCTATAAGGTTCCAGTAGTTGTGGGCTAGAGAGATGGGGGGGGACGGGGGGCCTGTTCCCTAAACCACTGTCATGCCCCAGTAATAACTCCTGTCCTCACAAGGACAGGCCCAAATCAGTCCCACTACGGACACCCTCCAAAAAGTGTTAGTTGCAGTAATAAATAGCGTCTCCCAACGCGTTTCTTCTCCGATCACAGAGATTCATCAGGGGAGTATTTCATGGCCAACCGGCCCAGATACAGCTAACAAGTCCGTAGGAAAATGAATAGTCCAAACGAGCAGAGCCCATACGCAGTGGCTGTATGGCTTCCCAAATACAATGGACTCACTCGTCCATTGCCGGCAGACAGCACACAGGTCTGCCTGTATGCCTGTATTTGGGAAGCCATACAGCCACTGCGTATGGGCTCTGCTCGTTTGGACTATTCATTTTCCTACGGACTTGTTAGCTGTATCTGGGCCGGTTGGCCATGAAATACTCCCCTGATGAATCTCTGTGATCGGAGAAGAAACGCGTTGGGAGACGCTATTTATTACTGCAACTAACACTTTTTGGAGGGTGTCCGTAGTGGGACTGATTTGGGCCTGTCCTTGTGAGGACAGGAGTTATTACTGGGGCACGACAGTGGTTTAGGGAACAGGCCCCCCGTCCCCCCCCCCATCTCTCTAGCCCACAACTACTGGAACCTTATAGGGACCTTCAGCATTGGCAATGGGACCCTTTGTCCATGATTGGTGAGATCAAACCATTTTTTTATCTGAGCACAGTTTTCGGCGTGAGCACTTGTTTATTTCTTTCTGTATAGTTTTGTCCACTTTTTAACATTATCAGTAAAAGTTATGTTTTATTCTATTGGGTTATGCTCTTCTAGCTATTTCTACTGTTTACCCTAAGAGTTGTGCAACAGTCTGGTACTTTTTGGCTGTAGCTGTCCTATTATGCACAAGGTCTGCCTAGAGTGCGCTCACTTGTGGCGTTCCAGCATGGCAAGATCGTGCATTGCAGATCTGCAGCGCTGATTCCGCCTTCCGGAACATCGCATCATATGGGACCTACCCACCAGGTGGAATTCAACGTTACATATGTTGGAGCGGTTGTGTGAGCTACAGGCAGCAGTAATGGAGTACCAGCTGCATCAGGCGCAAAAAAAGTTGCACTGTGCGCCGTTCAGACTTCACAACCACTGAGTGGGCCACTATGAAGGACAGCTGCCAGGTTTTGCGTGCCTTCGATGATTCCACGCGGATGGCGAGTGCAGATGATGCACTAGTCAGCATGATTATCCCCCTTATCTGCCTGCTTGAAAAAATACTGCAAGTGCTAAGGGAGGAGGTTGTGGAAGAGATGGAGGATGAGTAGTCACAAATGCCATCGGCTTCTGGACAGTCTGTGCAACGTGGTTCCTCACAAAGGCCTAGGCAGGGGACACTGTTGTGAATTCTGTGGTCAAGCTCCCTCCTGTGGTCATGAGTGGTACTTCGGCTGGTTCTGTCTATGAGCTTCCTCTGATGGATGTGAGTGGGGCTGCGGCTTCTGAGTTTCCTTCCTCAGGTGTCGAGGTTAAGTCGTTAGGTGCTGCTCTATTTATCTCCACCTAGTTCTTTGTTCCTGGCCTCCAGTCAATATTCCAGTATTGGTCTTGCTCTCTCCTGGATCGTTCTTGTGGCCTGTCTGCCCTGCATAAGCTAAGTTCTGCTTGTGTTACTTTTGTTTGCTATTTTTTCTGTCCAGCTTGCTATATTGGTTTTTCTTGCTTGCTGGAAGCTCTGAGACACAGAGGGAGCACCTCCGTACCGTTAATCGGTGCGGAGGGTCTTTTTGCCCCTCTGCGTGGTTGTTTGTAGGTTTTTGTGCTGACCGCAAAGCTATCTTTCCTATCCTCGGTCTATTCAGTAAGTCGGGCCTCACTTTGCTAAAATCTATTTAATCTCTGTGTTTGTATTTTCATCTTAACTCACAGTCATTATATGTGGGGGGCTGCCTTTTCCTTTGGGGAATTTCTCTGAGGCAAGGTAGGCTTATTTTTCTATCTTCAGGGCTAGCTAGTTTCTCAGGCTGTGCCCGAGGCGCCTAGGTCTGGTCAGGAGCGCTCCACGGCTACCTCTAGTGTGGTATGATAGGATTAGGGATTGCGGTCAGCAGAGTTCCCACGTCTCAGAGCTCGTCCTATGTGATTAGCAACTATCAGGTCATTTTCTGTGCTCGTAACCACCAGGTCCATTGTGGTTCTGAATCACCTGTTCATAACAGTACTGGAGGCCCAAAGTACTAATGCTTCTCAATAGAGGGAAAAGAGAAGTTCTGAGACCATTTTTTTTCTTCTTTGCACTGTGTTTTGTCTTTCTTTTCCCCTTTACATCAGGGTGGTTCAGAACACAGGTGTAGACATGGACATTCAAGGTCTGTCCTCTTTGATGGATAATCTCGCTATAAGTGTACAGAACATTCAAGATTTAGTGGTTCAGAATCCTATGTTAGAACCTAAAATTCCTATTCCTGAGTTATTTTCTGGAGATAGAGCTAAGTTTCTGAATTTCAAAAATAATTGTAAACTATTTCTGGCTTTGAAACCCCGCTCCTCTGGTGACCCAGTTCAACAAGTAAAGATCATTATTTCTTTATTACGTGGTGACCCTCAAGACTGGGCATTTTCCCTTGCGCCAGGAGATCCTGCATTATGTGATATTGATGCGTTTTTTCTGGCGCTCGGGTTGCTTTATGATGAACCTAATTCAGTGGATCAGGCAGAGAAAAATTTGCTGGCTCTGTGTCAGGGTCAGGATGAGATAGAGATATATTGTCAGAAATTTAGGAAGTGGTCTGTGCTCACTCAATGGAATGAATGTGCACTGGCAGCTATTTTCAGAAAGGGTCTCTCTGAAGCCCTTAAGGATGTCATGGTGGGATTTCCTATGCCTGCTGGTCTGAATGAATCTATGTCTTTGGCCATTCAGATCGGTCGACGCTTGCGCGAGCGTAAATCTGTGCACCATTTGGCGTTATTATCTGAGCATGAACCTGAGCCTATGCAGTGCGATAGGACTTTGACCAGAGCTGAAAGGCAAGAACACAGACGTCAGAATGGGCTGTGTTTCTACTGTGGTAATTCCACTCATGCTATCTCCGATTGTCCTAAGTGCACTAAGCGGTTCGCTAGGTCTGCCACCATTGGTACGGTACAGTCAAAATTTCTTTTGTCCGTTACTTTGATCTGCTCTTTGTCTTCCTATTCTGTCATGGCATTTGTGGATTCAGGCGCTGCCCTGAAATTGATGGACTTGGAGTTTGCTAGGCGCTGTGGGTTTTTCTTGGAGCCCTTGCAGCATCCTATTCCATTGAGAGGAATTGATGCTACGCCTTTGGCCAAGAATAAGCCTCAGTATTGGAACCAACTGACCATGTGCATGGCTCCTGCGCATCAGGAGGATATTCGCATTTTGGTGTTGCAGAATCTGCATGATGTGGTCGTGTTGGGGTTGCCATGGCTACAAGTCCATAACCCAGTATTGGATTGGAAATCAATCTCTGTGTCCAGCTGGGGTTGTCAGGGGGTACATGGTAATGTTCCATTTCTGTCTATTTCATCATCTACCCCTTCTGAGGTCCCAGAGTTCTTGTCAGATTACCGGGATGTATTTGATGAGCCCAAGTCCAGTGCCCTACCTCCGCATAGGGATTGCGATTGTGCTATCGATTTGATTCCTGGTAGTAAGTTTCCTAAAGGTCGACTGTTTAATTTGTCTGTACCTGAGCACGCCGCTATGCGGAGTTACGTAAAGGAATCCTTGGAGAAGGGTCATATTCGCCCCTCGTCGTCGCCATTGGAGGCAGGGTTCTTTTTTGTGGCCAAGAAGGATGGTTCGTTGAGACCTTGTATTGATTACCGCCTTCTAAATAAAATCACAGTCAAATTTCAGTACCCCTTGCCGCTGCTGTCTGATTTGTTTGCCCGGATTAAGGGGGCTAGTTGGTTCACCAAGATAGATCTTCGTGGTGCGTATAATCTTGTGCGTATTAAACAGGGCGATGAATGGAAAACAGCATTTAATACGCCCGAGGGCCATTTTGAGTATCTGGTTATGCCATTCGGGCTTTCTAATGCTCCATCAGTGTTTCAGTCCTTTATGCATGACATCTTCCGAGAGTACCTGGATAAATTCCTAATTGTATACTTGGATGATATTTTGGTCTTCTCGGATGATTGGGAGTCTCACGTGAAGCAGGTCACAATGGTGTTCCAGGTCCTGCGTGCGAATTCTTTGTTTGTGAAGGGGTCAAAGTGTCTCTTTGGTGTTCAGAAGGTTTCATTTTTGGGTTTCATTTTTTCCCCTTCTACTATCGAGATGGACCCTGTTAAAGTTCAGGCCAGTTATGATTGGACTCAGCCGACATCTCTGAAGAGTCTGCAAAAGTTCCTGGGCTTTGCTAATTTTTATCGTCGCTTCATCAATAATTTTTCTAGTATTGCTAAACTGTTGACTGATTTAACCAAGAAGGGTGCTGATGTGGTCAATTGGTCTTCTGCTGCTGTGGAAGCTTTTCAAGAGTTGAAGCGTCGTTTTTCTTCTGCCCCTGTGTTGTGCCAACCAGATGTTTTGCTCCCGTTCCAGGTCGAGGTTGATGCTTCTGAGATTGGAGCAGGGGCTGTTTTGTCGCAAAGAAGTTCTGATGGCTCGGTGATGAAAACATGCGCCTTCTTTTCCAGGAAGTTTTCGCCTGCTGAGCGTAATTATGATGTTGGCAATCGAGAGTTGCTGGCCATGAAGTGGGCATTCGAAGAGTGGCGTCATTGGCTTGAAGGAGCTAAGCATCGCGTGGTGGTCTTGACTGATCACAAGAACTTGACTTATCTCGAGTCTGCCAAACGGTTGAATCCTAGACAGGCTCGTTGGTCGCTGTTTTTCTCCCGTTTTGACTTTGTGGTTTTGTACCTTCCGGGCTCTAAAAATGTGAAGGCGGATGCCCTGTCTAGGAGTTTTGTGCCTGACTCTCCGGGTTTGCCTGAGCCGGTGGGTATTCTCAAGGAGGGGGTAATTTTGTCTGCCATCTCCCCTGATTTGCGGCGGGTGCTGCAAAAATTTCAGGCTAATAGACCTGACTGTTGCCCAGCGGAGAAACTATTTGTTCCTGATAAATGGACGAGTAGAGTTATCTCTGAGGTTCATTGTTCGGTGTTGGTTTGTCATCCTGGAATCTTTGGTACCAGAGATTTGGTGGCTAGATCCTTTTGGTGGCCATCTCTGTCACGGGATGTGCATTCGTTTGTGCAGTCCTGTGGGATTTGTGCTCGGGCTAAGCCCTGCTGTTCTCGTGCCAGTGGGTTGCTTTTGCCCTTGCCAGTCCCGAAGAGGCCCTGGACGCATATCTCTATGGATTTTATTTCGGATCTCCCCGTCTCTCAAAAAATGTCGGTCATTTGGGTGGTTTGTGATCGCTTCTCTAAGATGGTCCATTTGGTACCCTTGTCTAAATTGCCTTCCTCCTGTGATTTGGTGCCATTGTTCTTCCAGCATGTGGTTCGTTTACATGGCATTCCGGAGAACATCGTTTCTGACAGAGGTTCCCAGTTTGTTTCGAGGTTTTGGCGAGCCTTTTGTGCTAGGATGGGCATTGATTTGTCTTTTTCCTCGGCTTTCCATCCTCAGACAAATGGCCAGACTGAACGAACCAATCAGACCTTGGAAACATATCTGAGATGTTTTGTTTCTGCTGATCAGGATGATTGGGTGTCCATTTTGCTTTTGGCTGAGTTCGCCCTTAATAATCGGGCCAGCTCGGCTACTTTGGTTTCGCCGTTTTTCTGCAATTCTGGTTTCCATCCTCGTTTCTCTTCAGGGCAGGTTGAGTCTTCTGACTGTCCTGGTGTGGATACTGTGGTGGATAGGTTGCAGCAGATTTGGACTCATGTAGTGGACAATTTGACATTGTCTCAGGAGAAGGCTCAACGTTTCGCTAACCGCAGGCGCTGTGTGGGTCCCCGACTTCGTGTTGGGGATTTAGTTTGGTTGTCATCTCGTTACATTCCTATGAAAGTTTCCTCTCCTAAGTTTAAGCTTCGTTTCATTGGTCCGTATAGGATTTCTGAGGTTCTTAATCCTGTGTCTTTTCGTTTGACCCTTCCAGCTTCTTTTTCCATCCATAACGTATTCCATAGATCATTGTTGCGGAGATACGTGGCACCTGTGGTTCCATCCGTTGATCCTCCTGCCCCGGTTTTGGTTGAGGGGGAGTTGGAGTATATAGTGGAGAAGATTTTGGATTCTCCTGTTTCGAGATGGAAACTCCAGTACCTGGTTAAGTGGAAGGGTTATGGTCAGGAAGATAATTCCTGGGTCTTTGCCTCTGATGTTCATGCTGCCGATCTGGTTCGTGCCTTTCATTTGGCTCATCCTGGTCGGCCTGGGGGCTCTGGTGAGGGTTCGGTGACCCCTCCTCAAGGGGGGGGTACTGTTGTGAATTCTGTGGTCAAGCTCCCTCCTGTGGTCATGAGTGGTACTTCGGTTGGTTCTGTCTATGAGCTTCCTCTGGTGGATGTGAGTGGGGCTGCGGCTTCTGAGTTTCCTTCCTCAGGTGACGAGGTTAAGTCGTTAGGTGCTGCTCTATTTAACTCCACCTAGTTCTTTGTTCCTGGCCTCCAGTCAATGTTCCAGTATTGGTCTTGCTCTCTCCTGGATCGTTCTTGTGGCCTGTCTGCCCTGCATAAGCTAAGTTCTGCTTGTGTTACTTTTGTTTGCTATTTTTTCTGTCCAGCTTGCTATATTGGTTTTTCTTGCTTGCTGGAAGCTCTGAGACACAGAGGGAGCACCTCCGTACCGTTAGTCGGTGCGGAGGGTCTTTTTGCCCCTCTGCGTGGTTGTTTGTAGGTTTTTGTGCTGACCGCAAAGCTATCTTTCCTATCCTCGGTCTATTCAGTAAGTCGGGCCTCACTTTGCTAAAATCTATTTCATCTCTGTGTTTGTATTTTCATCTTAACTCACAGTCATTATATGTGGGGGGCTGCCTTTTCCTTTGGGAATTTCTCTGAGGCAAGGTAGGCTTATTTTTCTATCTTCAGGGCTAGCTAGTTTCTCAGGCTGTGCCCGAGGCGCCTAGGTCTGGTCAGGAGCGCTCCACGGCTACCTCTAGTGTGGTATGATAGGATTAGGGATTGCGGTCAGCAGAGTTCCCACGTCTCAGAGCTTGTCCTATGTGATTAGCAACTATCAGGTCATTTTCTGTGCTCGTAACCACCAGGTCCATTGTGGTTCTGAATCACCTGTTCATAACAGGACACTTTGTGAGGAGGATGAGGAGTCAATGGAGGAGGAAGACATCTTTACAGAGGAGGGAGTTACACAATGCTCCAGTAGTCAGTATGTAGAGCGAGGGTGGGGTGATACAGAGCAGGCAGAGATCACGCCTGAAGCAGGGGACAGCGTTTCTTGGCCAGTTAGCAGTCTGCAGCACATGGTTGATTTCATGCTGCAGTGCCTGAGAAATGACCGCCGCATCGCCCACATTCTCAACATAACTGATTATTGGGTGTACACCCTCCTAGATCCTCGCTACCGGGACAACTTACAAAGCCTCACAACACCGTTGAACCGGGAACGTAAAATGCAGGAGTACCAAGACACACTGGTGCATTCATCATGTTCTCCATTCCAACCGAGAGCAGTGCTGCTAGTGCTTTACAAACCAGCTCAGTGCATCAAGGCAGTGGAGGAAGCTCTGTACAAAGAGGGAGCAGAAGCAGTGCCTCAGCACAAGGCAAGACCAGTTTGGCCCAAATGTGGCAAAGTTTTGTGTGCCCGCCACAAATGTCTACACCATCACAGATGGCTCCAGTCAGCAGGAGGCAACGTTTCCATCAGATGGTGACAGACACATGTAGAGGAGCTGCGGAGACACCATCACGTGTTTCTCAACACAGGCAGTGAATAGCCAGGCCTTTCCCCGGGAAGGAACAACCAAGGGAAGGGCAGCATCCAATAAAGGAAAACATCCAATAAAGGAAAACCACCTATGCCAAGCATGGTATCCATCCACAGACAGCTGTTTCATGGTTTTTGCCCCTCATCAGTGTGGAGTAGGAAACTGGCTATCAGGAGTAGAGCTTAGTAGAAAGTCTATAAAGGCACGGATGATTGACCTCGTGGAGACCAAAACATCCAACACCACGGAGACACCATCACGTGTTTCTCAACGCAGTGATCCAGAACACTGCCCCAAATATGCAAATGCATGTAGAGGAGCTGCGGAGACACCATCACGTGTTTCTCAACACAGGCAGTGAATAGCCAGGCATTTCCCCGGGAAGGAACAACCAAAGGAAGGGCAGCATCCAATAAAGGAAAACATCCAATAAAGGAAAACCACCTATGCCAAGCATGGTATCCATCCACAGACAGCTGTTTTGGGGTTTTTGCCCCTCATCAGTGTGGAGTAGGAAACTGGCTATCAGGAGCAGTGCCTAGTAGAAAGTCTATAAAGGCACGGATGATTGACCTCGTGGAGACCAAAACATCCCGCACCGCGGAGACACCATCACGTGTTTCTCAACACAGTGATCCAGAACAGTGCCCCCCAAAAATGCAAATGCATGTAGAGGAGCTGCGGAGACACCATCACGTGTTTCTCAACGCAGGCAGTGAATAGCCAGGCCTTTCCCCGGGAAGGAACATAGTAACATAGTAACAATCAAGGGAAGGGCAAACCTCAAAACAGCTGTCTGTGGATGGATACCATGCTTGGCATAGGTGGTTTTCCTTTATTGGATGTTTTCCTTTATTGGATGCTGCCCTTCCCTTGGTTGTTCCTTCCCGGGGAAAGCTGATCCCCTGCTGTGTATCCGGCAATTTCTCCTGCTCCCTCCACACTCACACTACAACAGATATTAAACTTGCTCCAATTAGGTCTCAGCCTACACTCTGCTTCTCCTGGATTCCCTGGGCTCCAACACCACCAGTTGCTGCTCAGAAGTGCCATCTGCACAGTCAACAGTTGCTCCTCTGTTATTGGGTGTCAGTAACGTCACCTGATCCCCAGCTGTGTATTCGGCAATTTCTCCTGCTCCATCCACACTCACACTGCAACAGATATTAAACTTGTTCCAATTAGGCCTCAGCCTACACTCTGCTTCTCCTGGATTTCCTGGGCTCCAACACCGCCACTTGCTGCTCAGAAGTGCTGTCTGCACAGTCAACACTTGCTGCCATGTTATTGGGTTTCAGTAACGTTAGCTGATCCCCTGCTGTGTATCCGGCAATTTCTCCTGCTCCCTCCACACTCACACTACAACAGATATTAAACTTGCTCCAATTAGGCCTCAGCCTACACTCTGCTTCTCCTGGATTCCCTGGGCTCCAACACCGCCAGTTTCTGCTCAGAAGTGCTGTCTGCACAGTCAACACTTGCTGCCATGTTATTGGGTTTCAGTAACGTTAGCTGATCCCCTGCTGTGCATCCGGCAATTTCTCCTGCTCCCTCCACACTCACACTACAACAGATATTAAACTTGCTCCAATTAGGCCTCAACCTACACTCTGCTTCTCCTGTATTCCCTGGGCTCCAACACCGCTAGTTGTTGCTCAGAAGTGCTGTCTGCACAGTTAACAGTTGCTCCTCTGTTATTGGGTTACAGTAACGTCAGCTGATCCCGAGCTGTGTATCCGGCAATTTCTCCTGCTCCCTCCACACTCACACTACAACAGATATTAAACTTGCTCCAATTAGGCCTCAGCTGTTAAGATCAGGTGACCTTGGAGCAGCATGAAAACTTTCACTGGAGTAAGTGGTAACTATACTGACCGCAAATCCTGATCTTAACTCCGCAACTAGAAGTAGCCGTGGGGTGTGCCTAACAAATCCTAGACACCTCGACACAGCTGGAGGACTAAATACCCCTATAGATGGAAATAGGAATTCTACCTTGCCTCAGAGCAGAACCCCAAAGGATAGGCAGCCCCCCACAAATATTGACTGTGAGTAGTAGAGAAAAAGACACACGCAGGCAGGAAACAGGATTTAGCAAAAGAGGCCACTCTAGCTAAAATAGGAAAGGATAGGACTGGATACTAAGCGGTCAGTATTAAAATCCTTCCAAAAATATCCACAGCAGAAAATACAAAAACTCCACCATCTAACTAAAGATGTGGAGCGTATATCTGCAACTCCAGGGAATCAACAAGACTGAGAAAACACTGACACAGTCTAAGCTGGACAAGAGAAAACCAATGAATAGCGCAGAAAATAAGCACATAGCTTGTGTGCCACAGAAAAAGAAACAGACACTTATCTTTGCTGAATTGGCAGCTAAGCAGGAGAAGCCAGACAAAGATCCAACACTTCCCAAGAAACATTGACAACTGGCAAGGACTAATGAGTCCTGCAAACCTAAATACCCCAGTCAGAATAGCAATCAGCAGATACACCTTTCCAAGACTGCAGCCCAGGGACAACTGCATTACCACCTACAACCACCGGAGGGAGCCCAAAAGCAGAATTCACAACAGTACCCCCCCCCTTGAGGAGGGGTCACCGAACCCTCACCAGAGCCCCCAGGCCGATCAGGATGAGCCAGATGAAAGGTACAAACCAAATCAGCGGCATGGACATCAGAGGCAAAAACCCAAGAATTATCCTCCTGGCCATAACCCTTCCATTTGACAAGGTACTGAAGCTTCCGCCTCGAAAAACAGGAATCCAAAATCTTCTCAACAACATATTCCAACTCCCCATCAACCAACACAGGGGCCGAAGGATCAACAGAGGGAACAACGGGCTCCACATATTTCCGCAATAAAGATCTATGGAAGACATTATGGATAGCAAAAGAGGCCGGAAGCGCCAGTCGAAAAGACACCAGATTAATATTCTCAGAAATCCTATAAGGACCAATAAACCGAGGCTTAAACTTAGGAGAAGAAACCTTCATAGGAACATGACGGGAAGACAACCAGACCAGATCCCCAACCCAAAGCCGGGAACCAACACACCGACGACGGTTAGCAAAACGTTGAGCCTCCTCCTGAGACAACACCAAATTGTCCACCACATGAGCCCAAATCTGCTGCAACCTGTCAACCACAGAATCCACACTAGGACAGTCAGAAGGCTCAACCTGCCCAGAAGAAAAACGAGGATGAAAACCAAAATTACAAAAGAAAGGCGAAACCAAAGTAGCCAAACTAGCCCGATTATTAAGGGCAAACTCGGCCAATGGCAAGAAAGCCACCCAATCATCCTGATCAGCAGACACAAAGCATCTCAAATAAGTCTCCAAAGTCTGATTACTTCGCTCGGTCTGGCCATTTGTCTGAGGATGAAATGCAGAAGAAAAAGACAAATCAATGCCCAGCCTAGCACAAAAGGCCCGCCAAAACCTAGAAACAAACTGGGAACCTCTGTCGGACACAATATTCTCCGGAATACCATGCAAACGGACCACATGCTGAAAAAACAACGGAACCAAATCCGAAGAGGAAGGCAATTTAGGCAAAGACACCAAATAAACCATCTTAGATAATCGGTCACAAACAACCCAGATAACAGACATCTTCTGGGAAACAGGAAGATCGGAAATAAAATCCATAGAAATATGCATCCAGGGCCTCTCAGGGACCGGCAATGGCAAAAGCAACCCACTAGCACGAGAGCAACAAGGCTTGGCCTGCGCACAAGTCCCACAGGACTGCACAAAAGAACGCACATCATGCGACAAAGAAGGCCACCAAAAGGACCTACCAACCAAGTCTCTGGTACCAAAAATGCCAGGATGACCAGCCAACACGGAACAGTGAACCTCAGAAATCACTCTACTAGTCCATCTGTCAGGAACAAACAGTTTCCCCACAGGACAGCGGTCAGGTTTGTCAGCCTGAAATTCCTGAAGAACCCGTCGTAAATCAGGGGAAATGGCAGAAAGGACCACCCCTTCTTTCAGAATACCGACCGGTTCTAAGACCTCAGGAGAATCAGGCAAAAAACTCCTAGAGAGGGCATCAGCCTTAATATTCTTAGAACCCGGAAGGTACGAGACCACAAAATCAAAACGGGAAAAAAACAAGGACCATTGAGCCTGTCTAGGATTCAGCCGTTTGGCAGACTCGAGGTAAATCAAATTCTTATGATCGGTCAAGACCACAATACGGTGCCTAGCTCCCTCAAGCCAGTGTCGCCACTCCTCAAACGCCCACTTCATAGCCAACAACTCCCGATTGCCGACATCATAATTGCGTTCAGCAGGCGAAAACTTACGGGAAAAGAAGGCACACGGTTTCATTAAGGAACCAACAGGATCCCTCTGAGACAAAACGGCCCCTGCCCCAATCTCAGAAGCGTCAACCTCAACATGAAACAGAAGAGAAAAATCCGGTTGGCGCAACACCGGAGCAGAAGTAAATCGACGTTTAAGCTCCTGAAAGGCAGAGACAGCCGCAGAGGACCAATTCGCCACATCAGCGCCTTTCTTCGTCAAATTGGTCAGGGGTTTAACCGCGATGGAAAAATTAGCAATGAAACGGCGATAAAAATTTGCAAAACCCAAAAATTTCTGAAGGCTCTTCACGGATGTGTTCTGAATCCAATCATGAATGGCCTGAACCTTAACCGGATCCATCTCTATAGATGAGGGAGAAAAAATAAAGCCCAAAAAAGAAACCTTCTGCACCCCAAAGAGACACTTAGACCCTTTCACAAACAAAGCATTGTCACAAAGGATCTGAAATACCATCCTGACCTGTTGCACATGAGACTCCCAATCATCGGAAAAAATCAACATATATCGTCCAAATATACAATCAAGAATTTATCAAGATAAGTCCGGAAGATATCATGCATGAAGGACTGAAAAACAGATGGAGCATTAGAGAGCCCGAATGGCATCACAAGGTATTCAAAATGGCCTTCGGGCGTGTTAAACGCAGTTTTCCATTCATCACCCTGCTTAATACAAACAAGATTATATGCCCCCTGAAGGTCAATCTTCGTAAACCAACTAGCTCCCTTAATCCTAGCAAACAAATCGGTAAGCAAAGGTAAAGGGTATTGAAACTTGACTGTGATTTTATTCAAGAGGCGATAATCAATACAGGGTCTCAAGGAACCATCTTTTTTAGCAACAAAAAAGAACCCCGCTCCCAACGGCGAAGAAGATGGTTGAATATGCCCTTTCTCCAAAGACTCCTTAATATAGCTCCGCATAGCGGTATGTTCAGGCACAGACAGGTTGAAAAGTCGACCCTTAGGAAACTTACAGCCTGGAATCAAGTCAATAGCACAATCACAGTCCCTGTGCGGTGGAAGGAAACCGGACTTGGGCTCATCGAATACATCCTGAAAATCAGACAAAAACTCTGGAATTTCAGAAGAGGAAAAAGAGGAGATTGACATCAAAGGAACATCATTATGAACCCCCTGACAACCCCAACTATTCACAGACATGGACTTCCAATCCAACACAGGATTATGTACCTGCAACCACGGAAAACCCAGCACGATAGCATCATGCAAATTATGCAACACCAGAAATCGACAATCTTCCTGATGGGCTGGCGCCATGCGCATGGTCACCTGTGTCCAAAACTGGGGCTTATTTTTAGCCAAGGGTGTAGCATCAATGCCCCTTAAAGGAATAGGGTTCTGCAAAGGCTGCAAGGGAAAATCACAACGCCTGGCAAACTCAAAGTCCATTAAGTTCAAGGCGGCGCCTGAATCCACAAACGCCATGACAAAAAATGATGACAATGAGCAGATCAAGGACACAGATAACAGAAATTTAGGTTGTACAGTACTGATGGTAAATGAACTGGCGATCCTCTTTGTCCGCTTAGGGCAGACAGAAATGACATGAGAAGCGTCGCCACAATAATAACACAACCTATTCTGACGTCTGAAACCTTGTCGTTCCGTTCTAGACAGAGTCCTATCACACTGCATTGGCTCAGGAATTTGCTCTGAGGATAACGCCACAGCGTGCACAGTTCTGCGCTCCCGCAAGCGCCGGTCAATCTGAATGGCCAGAGACATAGAATCACTCAGACCGGAAGGCGTGGGAAACCCCACCATAACATCTTTAACGGATTCAGAAAGACCCTTTCTGAAAATTGCCGCCAAAGCATCTTTATTCCATTTAGTCAACACAGACCATTTTCTGAATTTCTGACAATACAATTCTGCCGCCTCTTGACCCTGAGACAGGGCCAACAAGGTCTTCTCAGCTTGATCCACAGAATTAGGTTCATCATATAATAATCCTAAAGCCTGAAAAAAGGAGTCTACATTAAGCAAAGCCGGATTCCCAGATTCCAGGGAAAATGCCCAATCCTGCGGGTCGCCATGCAGCAGGGAGATGACGATTTTAACCTGCTGAATGGAATCACCGGAGGATCGAGGTCTCAAAGCAAAAAACAATTTACAGTTGTTTTTAAAACTCAAAAATTTGGACCTGTCACCAAAAAACAAATCAGGAGCAGGAATCTTCAATACTAAAACAGGAGTCTGAACAATATACCCTGTACCCTAGCAGCAAGCTGGTCTACACGACAAGCTAATTCCTGAACATTCATGCTAGCACAAGGCTCCTCAGCCACCCAGAGATAAAGAGGGAGGAGAAGACAAAGCAGACTGAAGAAAAAAAATGGCTCAAGACATTTCTTCCCTTCTTCTGAGATGCATTTAACTCATTATTGGCCAGTTGTACTGTTAAGATCAGGTGACCTTGGAGCAGCATGAAAACTTTCACTAGAGTAAGTGGTAACTATACTGACCGCAAATCCTGATATTAACACCGCAACTAGAAGTAGCCGTGGGGTGTGCCTAACAAATCCTAGACACCTCGACACAGCCGGAGGACTAAATACTCCTATAGATGGAAATAGGAATTCGACCTTGCCTCAGAGCAGAACCCCAAAGGATAGGCAGCCCCCCACAAATATTGACTGTGAGTAGTAGAGGAAAAGACACACGCAGGCAGGAAACAGGATTTAGCAAAAGAGGCCACTCTAGCTAAAATAGGAAAGGATAAGACAGGATACTAAGCGGTCAGTATTAAAATCCTTCCAAAAATATCCACAGCAGAAAATACAAAAACTCCACCATCTAACTAAAGATGTGGAGCGTATATCTGCAACTCCAGAGAATCCAACAAGACTGAGAAAACACTGACACAGTCTAAGCTGGACAAGAGAAAAGCCAATGAATAGCGCAGAATATAAGCACAAAGCTTGTGTGCCACAGAAAAAGAAACAGACACTTATCTTTGCTGAATTGGCAGCTAAGCAGGAGAAGCCAGACAAAGATCCAACACTTCCCAAGAAACATTGATAACTGGCAAGGACTAATGAGTCCTGCAAACCTAAATACCCCAGTCAGAATAGCAATCAGCAGATACACCTGTCCAAGACTGCAGCCCAGGGACAACTGCATTACCACCTACAACCACCGGAGGGAGCCCAAAAGCAGAATTCACAATACTCAGCCTACACTCTGCTTCTCCTGGATTCCCTGGGCTCCAACACCGCCAATTGCTGCTCAGAAGTGCTGTCTGCACAGTCAACACTTGCTGCCGTGTTATTGGGTTTCAGTAACGTTAGCTGATCCCCTGCTGTGTATCCGGCAATTTCTCCTGCTCCCTCCACACTCACACTGCAACAGATATTAAACTTGCTCCAATTAGGCCTCAGCCTAAGCTCTGTTTCTCCTGGATTCCCTGGGCTCCAACACCGCCAGTTTCTGCTCAGAAGTGCTGTTTGCACAGTCAACAGTTGCTCCTCTGTTATTGGGGTTCAGTAACGCTAGCTGCTCTCCTGCTGTGTGTGCGGCAATTTCTCCTGCTCCCTCCACACTTACACTACAACAGGTATTAAACTTGCTCCAATTAGGCCTCAGCCTACACTCTGCTTCTCCTAGATTCCCTGGGCTCCAACACCGCCAGTTGCTGCTCAGAAGTGCTGTCTGCACAGTCAACACTTGCGGCCGTGTTATTGGGGTTCAGTAATGTCAGCTGATCCCCTACTGTTTCCAGCAATTTCTCCTGCTCCCTCCACACTCACACTACTACAGATATTAAAGGGAACCTGTCCCCCCCGGCATTTGTAACTAAAAGGGCCAGCTTGTGCTGCATTTGGACAAGGTGGTCTTTTAGTTATGCTCCTTGCACATGCTAAACTAAACACTTATAAAATGTGCCCACTCATACTATGAAAGTCCCGCAGGTGGGACTTTCCTTCCTAATCAGACGCAGCACAGCTGTCATTCATACCCCCATGGCACCGTGCGCCACCTCCTGAGCGTTGTTTGAATTTGTCCTGGAGCCTGCGCTGTTATGTTATCCCTTGGCCATGCACAGTTAGCGCTGCCCGTCTTCTGACATCATTTTAGGACAGGCTGACTGCGCCTGTGCGGCCGCACTGCCCGAAATCCTGCCCCGCAGTGTCTTCTGATTTATTCACACTGCGGGGCTGGGATTCATGGGCATGTGCAGTGCAAATCTCCGCCTCTCACTCATCTCCCTCTGCCTTCTTCAGACTGTCCGGCGTCAGCTGATCCCTAATAATATCAATAATCTTTATTTATATAGCGCCAACATATTCCGCAGCGCTTTACAGTTAAACAATTTCAAACACAACAGTCATAAGTAACAACATTAACAATACAATAATTAAAGCAAAATAAGACGACCCTGCTCATGAGAGCTTACAATCTAAAATGAGGTTGTGGGAGATACAAAGCACGGGTGTGTATTTACAATGATGGTCCAGCCATCTTCAGAGGGTGGGGGATAGATGGGGATAGTGAATGGACACACAAACATAAAATGAGTTTGATTAGTGAACGTGGTAGGCCGCTCTGAACAAATGTGTTTTGAGCGAGCGCCTAAAACTATGCAAATTGTGGATGGTCCTAATATCTTGGGATAGAGCATTCCAGAGGATTGTGCAGCACGGGAGAAGTCTTGGAGTCGGGAGTGGGAGGTACAGATTAGTGCAGAGGTTAGTCGAAAGTCATTTGCAGAGCGCAGCGGTCGGCTAGGCCAATAGACAGAAATGAGGGAGGAGATGTAAGGGGGTGCCACACTGTGGAGAGCTTTGTGGGTGAGAACAAGTACTTTGAATTGTATTCTGTGATGAATGGGCAGCCATTGTAACGACTGGCGAAGAGCGGACGTGTCCGAGTAATGATTAGCTAGATAGACAACCCTGGCTGCTGCATTAAGGATGGACTGGAGAAGGGAAAGTCGCATGAGGGGGAGGCCAATTTATAGAGCGTTGCAGTAGTCCAGATGGGAGTGGATCAGGGTGACAGTGAGGGTTGTTGTTGTTTCCATGGTGAGAAAAGGGCGGATTCTAGAGATGTTCTTTAGGTGTAAGCAGCACGAGCGGGCAAGAGATTGTATGTGGGAGGTGAAGCAGAGATCGGAGTCAAACATAACACCCAGACAGCGCCCCTGCTGCCCGGGTGCTATAATGGTGCCACCCACGGAGAAGGAAATGTCAGATTTAGGGAGGTTAGTAGATGATGGGAGCAGAAGAAGTTCAGTTTTGGAGAGGTTGAGTTTCAGATAGAGAGCGGACATGATGTTGGAGACTGCAGACAGTCAGTGGCGTTCTGTAGTACAGCGGGGGTAAGGTCAGGGGATGACATGTATAGTTGTGTGTCATCAGCATAAAGATGATACTGAAAGCCAAATCTGCTAATGGTCTATCCAATTGGGGCCGTGTAGAGGGAGAAGAGAAGGGGGCCAAGGCCTGAGCCTTGAGGTACCCCGACAGTGAGAGGAAGAGGAGAGGAAGTGGAGCCAGAGAACAGAACACTGAAGGAGTGGTCAGAAAGATAGGAAGAGAACCACGAGAGAGCAGTGTCCCTAATGCCTAGTGACTGGAGCCTAGAGAGTAGGAGAGGGTAGTCAACAGTGTCAAAACCTGCAGAAAGGTCGAGAAGAATGAGTAGAGAGTGGATACCGTTACGTTTTGCTGTCAGAAGGTCTTTGGTCACTTTGATGAATGCAGTTTCAGTTGAATGTAGGGGGCGGAAACCGGACTGTGAAGGGTCTTGGAGCGAGTGAGTGGAGAGGTAACGGGTAAGGCAGGAGTATATCAGGCACTCCAAGAGTTTAGAGATGAAGGGGAGATTGGAGACTGGTCTGTAGTTATTTGGGCAGGATGGGTCGAGAGCGGGTTTCTTTAGTAATAGAGTAATGATAGAGTGTTTGAAGGAGCAGGGGAAAATGCCAGAAGAGAGGGAGAGATTAAAGATTGTAGTTAGGTGAGTTGTGACGGCTGGAGAGAGAGGCTGGAGGAGGTGTGAGGGAATGGGGTCGGTGGTGCATGTAGTTGGACGAGAAGAAGAGAGGAGCCTGGAGACTTCCTCTGTGATGGGATCGAATGTGGAAAGTGAGCCAGGGGAAATGCAGGGAGGGATGGGAGTCACTGAACTTGGTGATTGGGAGCAGATTTCCTGATGGATATTGTCTATTTTCTCTATAAAGTGGGAGGCCAGGTCATCAGCACAGATGTCTGTGATAGGGGCTTGTGTTTTAGCCTGAGGAGGGAGTGAAAGGTGTCAAAAAGTTTCTTGGGGTTGTTGGCTAGTGAGGAGATCAGGGTGGTGAAGTAGGTCTTTTTGGCGAGGTGAAGGGCAGAGTTATAGGTCCTTAACATAAATTTGAAGTGTATGAAGTCTTCTGGTGTGCGTGTTTTCCTCCATAAGTGTTCAGCTTCACCTAGCGCATACCTAGAGCATCGCTGGAGAAATTGGGTTTGCGATGTGAGCCAGGGCTGTTTCACTCTATGTTTGGAGGTTCTGAGGGTGAGCGGAGCTACTTGGTCTAGAGTGCTTCTAAGAATGTCATTGAAGTGATGTACAGCCAGATCAGGACAGGAAAGAGAGATTGTGGACCCTGATGAGTGTAGGGAGTATGAAAGTGTATGAGGGTTAATGGCATGTAGATTTCTGAATGTGCGGTAGGTACTAGTGTGCTGGGGTGGGCGAGGATTTGTGAGTGTGAGGGAGAGAATGTTGTGGTCAGAGAGGGGAAGCAGAGAGTTATCTAGGTAGGAGATTGAGCAGAGCCGGGCGAAGACCAGGTCAAGGGTGTTACCGTCCTTGTGTGTCTCAGAGGTTGAGAGCTGTGAGAGGCCTAGAGAAGTGGTTAGTGAAAGAAACTGGGATGCAGATGTGGAAGTGGGGCTGTTTATGGGGATGTTGAAGTCTCCCAGTATAAGGGTTGGGTGAGCCTGGGGGCCGGTATATGACCGCTACTCTGAGGGAGAGGGGACGAAAGAGCCTGATGGTGTGGACCTCAAAAGAAGGGAATGAGAGTGATGGAGCTGGGGGATGATCTGGAAGTACATTGTGGGGAGAGAAGTATGCCGACTCCACCACTATGTCTGTTTGTGGGTCTCAGGGAATGTGAGAATTGAAAGCCACCATGGGAAATGGCAGAAGGAGAGACCATGTCAGAATCCTGAATCCAGGTTTCCGTGAGGGCCAGCAGGTTCAGAGAGTTTTTCAGAAAGTAATTGTGTAGGAAAAGAAGCTTTTTGCATACAGACTGTGGATTCCAAAGGGCACAATTAAAAGAAGGAGATGAAGGAGCGCAGTAATATTAGTAAGATTATTAAGGTTTCTATGTGAGGTAGGGTATGGGTTGAGGTTGGTGGATGGTGGACCGGGGTTGGGGGAGATGTCCCCTGAAATCAGTAGGAGTAGGAAGATAACAAGCAAGTAGTTTTTGTAATTGTATGAAGTTTTTTTGTGCAGAGAGTTTGGGCAAGATGGGCTGAGGTTTTTCAGAAAGGTGAGAAGTGCATGGGAGCTGTACATGGGAGAGGGAAGGAGTGAGGAGCTGATGTATATGAGTCATGATGGAGGGGTATTGGTTGGTGAAAGTGGATTGCAAGGGAACATAGAAGGATAGGAATAAAGCACATGGATAGAGGGGAGTGCAGAGTGTGGATTACCTGACTCCTACCCTGACTAACTGCAATGGAATAGCTGCTGTATCACGACGCTTAGCTCCGTGACGCTTTGCTTCTGGGATGCTTGCGTGCACCCCCACATGCGTGCACCCCTAAGGATGTTTCTAAATTTATAGTCCAGACTGCTGGGTCAGAAGAAATGGATTGTGGAACTGGTTGAGGATAATTTGGCAGGAGATATATATATATTTTTTTTAGATGATCAAAGACATTCAGCCTGGCAACATCTATTTTGACACCTTCCACCAGATAAGATCTACACTGATCCCAGTCATGGATATGCAGTGAGTTTTAAGTACAATGCACCAAATGAATTATACCAATGAATTAGCAGACACATTAAAATATGTTTCTAGATGGTAAAGCAGCAGATGACACAGCAGACAGCAAGCATGGGAAGTTATACCATAAGAGTCTATTGCAGCAGATGAGACAGCAAGCAAGGGTGGGAAGTTATACCATAAGAGTCTATTTCAGCAGATGAGACAGCAAGCAGAGGTGGGAAGTCATACCATAAGAGTCTATTGCAGCAGATGAGACAGCAAGCAGAGGCATGCCATGGCATGCTACATTTCCAAGTTCAAGCTTTTTGAAATGGTTTTTGGTAATCACTCTGGATCTCCCTGACGACGACTCTAAAGACGACGACCCTGAAGACACCCCGAAGAAAACGACGACCCCGGAGATGACGACTCCAGAGACGACGACCCTGAAGACCACCCCGAAGAAGATGACGACCCCGGAGATGACGACCCCAGAGACAACGACCCTGGAGACGACGACCCTGAAGACCACCCCGATGAAGACCAAAAAGCAGAAGAACAAGAAGCTGCAGAACAAAAAGCAGAAGAACATTAAGCATAAGACTAAAAATCAGAGCAAGAGATATTATCTAAATTATAAGCAGAAGAAGATTAAGCAGTGTATGGGGGTGAGTCCGCTCCTCCTTGTGGTGCCCCTGGAAAAAACCTGCTGCTGCAGGCCAAACTGAACGCAGACAAATCCTGTTGTAAATTTTTTGTGACAGGCAGAACGAAAGGTGTAATCTTCAAACTTTTAGAGATAACAACTACAGGAATGCCTGTCACAAAAAAGAATATGATGAAGAAGAAGAATATGATGAAGATGAAGACGTATTATATGAAGAAGAATAATAGTTGAATAAGAAGAATATGAAGAAAGTAAAAAAAAAAGAATAATAGGAAGAAGGTGAAGAAGAAGAAGATGAATAAGGTGAAGAAGAAGTTGATGAAAAAGATGCTGCTGCTGAGGATGATGAAGGAGAAAGTGTGGGAGAAGTAAAAAAGGTGAAGATCATGGAAGTAGTGAAACATAAATATCTGACAAAATATAAAAAATCTAAACATAGTCAATATCTTTGTAAATCCGAACGTCTTAAAAAAAAATTAATTTGTGCTATTCCATTTGATTGATTCCACCTCCCCCAATACATTCTACATTATTCTTAGTTGTTTTCCTTCATGTAGAATTAACCAACAAGGAAAGAAAGGGTTTATTTTAATTCCGATATTTTTGTCCCATTGACTTGCATTGGTTTCCGGTATCGGTATCGGTGATATCCGATATTGTTTGGATTTTGGCTGAACCAATCCGATACCGATATTGTCGGATATCGGAAGGTATCGCTCAACACTACTGCTGACTGGACAGATATCCAGAAGGAGTCAGTGACACACTCCACAAGGAGGGTAAACCACCAAAGGTCATTGCTGAAGAAGCTGGCTGTTCACAGAGTGCTGTATCCAGGCATATTAATGGAAAGTTGAGTAGAAGGAAAAAGTGTGGTAGAAAAAGGTACACAAGCAATCGGGATAACTGCAGCCTTGAAAGAATTGTTAAGAAAAGGCCATTCTAAAATTTGGGAGAGATGCACAAGGAGTGGAATGCTGCTGGAGTCATTGCTTCAAGACTCACCACATGCAGACATATCCAAGACATGGGCTACAAGTGTTGCATTCCTTGTGTCAAACCACTCATGACCAATAGACAACGACAGATGCATCTTCCCTGGGCCAAGGAGAAAAAGAACTGGAATGTTGCTCAGTGGTCTAAGGTGCTGCTTTCAGATAAATGTAAATTTTCTATTTCATTTGGAAATCAAGGTCCCAGAGCCTAGAGGAAGAGTGGAAAGACACACAGTTCAAGCTGCTTGAGGTCTAGTGTTAAGTTTCCACAATCAGTGACGGTTTGAGGAGCCATGTCTTCTGCTGATATAGGCCCACTGTGTTTTATCAAGACCACAGTCAATGCAGCTGTCTACCAGGAAATTTTTAGAGTACTTCATGCTTCACTCTGTTGATGGAAACTTTATTCTCCAGCAGGACTTGGCACTAATGATGAGTGAGCATGAGTGAGCATGCTTGGCAATGCTCAGGGCTTGCCCGACACAGCGTTATCAGGTCTATATCAGGCCTGGCACCGCCCTGCTTGTCACACAGCTCCAGAATCAGCCAGTATAGGGATAGTTGCTGCTGAGATAGGAAGAGAATTATAATTGTAATAGCGGGTATACCATTATTGAAATCCAGCTAAACCAACAGTCCTTCTAAGGGCTAATTACAGGGTATATAGATATCAGTGCTAGGTATGCAGGCAGTGTATGTGGGTATATGCAGTAGATATCAGTGCTAGGCAGGCAGGTAGTGTATGCAGACTTTATTTCATACAGCAAGAGGGTCCATTCCATTACTGTCTGCTGCTGCTGCTGCCTATCACAGATATTGACCGTATATACATGACCCTAGGTATCAGTGGCCAGGATTTTTTTTTTCATCTTAATCCTGATTATTTTGTTTGAAAGAAATCCAGAACACATGGTTTTTTTCTCCATTTGCTTGTTGGCACTGCAGTACACAGCCAGATTCTTTCCATAGTACAGTGTTAAAATACAGCTTTTAAAACAGGGGTTTGGCTGTCACAGCGACCACATGTGAGTGCCATTTTTGTGGTACTGAACCAGAAATACATGGGCTACTTGCACAATGAACAAGTCTGTAGGAACCTGTTCACACACCGCCAAGAAACTTGAAGACACAAAAGAGCACAGTGAGGTCAAAAATACTCTGTTGTAAAAAAAAATCACAGTAATAAGCAAGTGCTAGTCAAAAGATGGAAAAACAGGGTATTTAGTTGATACTTTTTGTTGCAAAAAATGTATACTAAGCTGCTCCACCAATCGTCAAGGTATACCCATATAAAGCAGTCCTACCTAATGTATATAATCTCTATCTGATGTATTTAAAAACCTGATCATCTGTATAGTACCTGTATAAGCAGGGTTCATAGAGGGAATTTTTATGTGGACATGCTGGATGGAACAGCTTTGATGCAAATGACCCATAAGGAGTGGTGGACTCCCTAGTCTTGTAGAAACAAGAGAACAATTACAGAACCAGAAACACATGGGCTACTTGCACAATGAACAAGTCTGAATTGTCAAGATATACCCATATAGAGCAGTCCTACCTAATGTATATTATTCCTATCTAATGTATTTAAAAACCTGATCATCTGTATAGTACCTGTATAAGCAGGGTTCAGAGAGGGAATTTTCATGTGGACATGCTGGATGGAACAGCTTTGATGCAAATGACCCAAAAGGAGTTGTGGACTCCCTAGTCTTGTAGAAACAAGAGAACAATTACAGAACCATAAACACATGGGCTACTTGCACAATGAACAAGTCTTGTTTCTACAACAGAGTATTTTTGACCTCACTGTGCTCTTTTGAGTCTTCATTTTTGTGGTACTGTAATAGAAATTCAGGCATTTGTAGCGAATGTGGAAAATATTGTAGCACGTTTAAATTGGGCAAGGCGCATAGCAAGGGACGGGGAAGTGGTCGTGATGGTGATGGTGCATGCAAAGGGCGAGGCTGAGGCTGTGGGCAAGCTGAAATTGGGCCACAACAAACACCCACATCTTCTCGCTCGACCTTCCAGTCACAATTACTAGGGGACCGCAACAGCACACCACTATTGAACTCAGTGTCAAAAGGTTGTTGCTTGGATAGCGATAATGCATCCAGTCACTTTGCCACCACCACCCTGCCTTCCACACAGTCAAGTCATAGTAGCCATGAGTGTGGACTGCATATTCCTCAACCTGATCCTCCTTCCTCCCACAATGCCAAGTGCCCGGAGACAACTGATCCCACACTTGAACACTCCGAAGAGCTGTTCATTTTTTCCATTTAGAGATTTGGGCCTCTCTCCTGGTCCACTTGAAGTGGCGCAAGATGAGATCGAATGTAGCGATGCTCAAATATTTGAGCAGCCACGGTCACTAGAAGGCGACAGTGGTAACGTGTCACAAGAGATGGACAATAATGAGACACAATTGTCAGAAAGTATAGAAAATGTTTCAGCACAACCTATTAGGGAGGTGCACAAATATAGGTTCCCAAACCTTAATACGTGAAATAATTTATAATTGGCACACTCCAGAAATGTGATGCAAAGGGGAATATTTAATGTACATAGAATAGTTACAAACGTTTTGCTTGTAACAAATAGTTACAAGCAAAACTCTTATTGGGGCCCTTTATATGGTTCTCACCACCTCAGTTATATACTTAGTACACTGAAGAAGGTCCACGCGGACCGAAACGTTTGTAACTATTGTATGTGTATTAAATATTTCCCTTTGCATCACATTTCTGGAGTGTGCCAATTATAAATTATTTCACAATTGTCAGAAAGTCAGGATGAGGGCCAGGGTGTGGAATGTTATGAACAGGTAATTCAGAACCACAATGGACATAGAAGTACAGAGCACACAAGTGACCTGACAATTACCAAAAATTAAGGACGAGCTCTGAGACGTGGGAACTCTGCTGACCGCAATCCCTAATCCTAACACAGCACACTAGAGGTAGCCGTGGATTGCGCCTAACGCTCCCTATGCAACTCAGCACAGCCTGAGAAACTAACTAGCCCTGAAGACAGAAAAATAAGCCTACCTTGCCTCAGAGAAATTCACCAAAGGAAAAGGCAGCCCCCCACATATAATGACTGTGAGTAAGATGAAAATACAAACACAGAGATGAAAAAGATTTAGCAAAGTGAGGCCCGACTTACTGAATAGACCGAGGATAGGAAAGATAGCTTTGCGGTCAACACAAAAACCTACAAACAACCACGCAGAAGGGCAAAAAGACCCTCCGCACCGACTAACGGTACGGAGGTGCTCCCTCTGCGTCTCAGAGCTTCCAGCAAGCAAGAAAAACCAATATAGCAAGCTGGACAGAAAAAATAGCAAACAAAAAATAACACAAGCAAAACTTAGCTTATGCAGGATAGACAGGCCACAGGAACGATCCAGGAGGAAGCTAGACCAATACTAGAACATTGACTGGAGGCCAGGATCAAAGCACCAGGTGGAGTTAAATAGAGCAGCACCTAACGACTTAACCTCATCACCTGAGGAAGGAAACTCAGAAGCCGCAGTACCGCTCTCGACCACAGGAGGGAGCTTGGCCACAGAATTCACAACAGTACCCCCCCCTTGAGGAGGGGTCACCGAACCCTCACCAGAGCCCGCAGGCCGACCAGGATGAGCCCCATGAAATTCACGAACCAGATCGGCAGCATGGACATCAGAGGCAAACACCCAGGAATTATCCTCCTGACCATAACCCTTCCACTTAACCAGATACTGGAGTTTCCGTCTCGAAACACGAGAATCCAAAATCTTCTCCACTATATACTCCAATTCCCCTTCAACCAAAACTGGAGCAGGAGGATCAATAGATGGAACCACAGGTGCCATGTATCTCCGCAACAATGACCTATGGAACACGTTATGGATGGAAAAAGAAGCTGGAAGAGTCAAACGAAAAGACACAGGATTAAGAACCTCAGAAATCCTATATGGACCAATGAAACGAGGCTTAAATTTAGGAGAGGAAGCCTTCATAGGAATATAACGAGATGACAACCAAACCAAATCCCCAACACGAAGTCGGGGACCCACACAGCGCCTGCGGTTAGCAAAACGTTGAGCCTTCTCCTGGGACAAAGTCAGATTGTCCACTACATGAGTCCAAATCTGCTGCAACCTATCCACCACAGTATCCACACCAGGACAGTCCGAAGACTCAACCTGCCCTGAAGAGAAACGAGGGTGGAACCCAGAATTGCAGAAAAACGGCGAAACCAAAGTAGCCGAGCTGGCCCGATTATTAAGGGCGAACTCAGCCAAAGGCAAAAAGGACACCCAATCATCCTGATCAGCAGAAACAAAACATCTCAGATATGTTTCCAAGGTCTGATTGGTTCGTTCAGTCTGGCCATTTGTCTGAGGATGGAAAGCCGAGGAAAAAGACAAATCAATGCCCATCCTAGCACAAAATGCTCGCCAAAACCTCGAAACAAACTGGGAACCTCTGTCAGAAACGATGTTCTCTGGAATGCCATGTAAACGAACCACATGCTGTAAAAACAATGGCACCAAATCAGAGGAGGAAGGCAATTTAGACAAGGCACCAAATGGACCATCTTAGAGAAGCGATCACAAACCACCCAAATGACCGACATTCTTTGAGAGACGGGGAGATCCGAAATAAAATCCATAGAGATATGTGTCCAAGGCCTCTTCGGGACCGGCAAGGGCAAAAGCAACCCACTGGCACGAGAACAGCAGGGCTTGGCCCAAGCACAAATACCACAGGACTGCACAAAAGAACGCACATCCCGCGACAGAGACGGCCACCAAAAGGATCTAGCCACCAAATCTCTGGTACCAAAGATTCCAGGATGACCAGCCAACACCGAACAATGAACCTCAGAGATAACTTTATTCGTCCACCTATCCGGGACAAACAGTTTCTCCGCTGGGCAACGGTCAGGTTTATTAGCCTGAAATTTTTGCAGCACCCGCCGCAAATCAGGGGAGATGGCAGACAACATTACCTCCTCTTTGAGAATACCCGCCGGCTCAGGCAAACCCGGAGAATCGGGCACAAAACTCCTAGACAGGGCATCCGCCTTCACATTTTTAGAGCCCGGAAGGTACGAAACCACAAAGTCAAAATGGGAGAAAAACAGCGACCAACGAGCCTGTCTAGGATTCAACCGTTTGGCAGACTCGAGATAAGTCAAGTTTTTGTGATCAGTCAAGACCACCACGCGATGCTTAGCTCCTTCAAGCCAATGACTCCACTCCTCGAATGCCCACTTCATGGCTAGCAACTCTCGATTGCCAACATCATAATTTCGCTCAGCAGGTGAAAATTTCCTGGAAAAGAAGGCGCATGGTTTCATCACCGAGCAATCAGAACTTCTCTGCGACAAAACAGCCCCTGCTCCAATTTCGGAAGCATCAACCTCGACCTGGAACGGAAGCGAAACATCTGGTTGGCACAACACAGGGGCAGAAGAAAAACGACGCTTCAACTCCTGAAAAGCTTCCACAGCAGCAGAAGACCAATTGACCACATCAGCACCCTTCTTGGTTAAATCAGTCAACGGTTTAGCAATGCTAGAAAAATTAGCGATGAAGCGACGATAAAAATTAGCAAAGCCCAGGAACTTCTGCAGACTCTTCAGAGATGTTGGCTGAGTCCAATCATAAATGGCCTGAACTTTAACAGGGTCCATCTCGATAGTAGAAGGAGAAAAAATGAACCCCAAAAATGAAATCTTCTGAACACCAAAGAGACACTTTGACCCCTTCACAAACAAAGAATTAGCACGCAGGACCTGGAACACCATTCTGACCTGCTTCACATGAGACTCCCAATCATCCGAGAAGACCAAAATATCATCCAAGTATACAATCAGGAATTTATCCAGGTACTCTCGGAAGATGTCATGCATAAAGGACTGAAACACTGATGGAGAATTAGAAAGTCCGAATGGCATAACCAGGTACTCAAAATGGCCTTCGGGCGTATTAAATGCTGTTTTCCATTCATCGCCCCGTTTAATACGCACAAGATTATACGCACCACGAAGATCTATCTTGGTGAACCAACTAGCCCCCTTAATCCGAGCAAACAAATCAGACAGCAGCGGCACGGGGTACTGAAATTTGACCGTAATTTTATTTAGAAGGCGGTAATCAATACAAGGTCTCAGCGAACCATCCTTCTTGGCCACAAAAATAGAACCCCGCTCCCAATGGCGACGATGACGGGCGAATATGCCCCTTCTCCAAGGACTCCTTCACGTAACTCCGCATAGCGGCGTGATCAGGTACAGATAAATTAAACAGTCGACCCTTAGAAAACTTACTACCAGGAATCAAATCGATAGCACAATCACAATCCCTATGCGGAGGTAGGGCATTGGACTTGGGCTCATCGAATACATCCCGGTAATCAGACAAGAACTCTGGGACCTCAGAAGGGGTGGATGATGAGATAGACAGAAATGGAACATCACCATGTACCCCCTGACAACCCCAGCTGGACACAGACATTGATTTCCAATCTAATACTGGGTTATGGACTCGTAGCCATGGCAACCCCAACACGACCACATCATGCAGATTATGCAACACCAGAAAGCGAATATCCTCCTGGAGCGCAGGAGCCATGCACATGGTCAGCTGGGTCCAATACTGAGGCTTATTCTTGGCCAAAGGCGTAGCATCAATTCCTCTCAATGGAAAAGGACACTGCAAGGGCTCCAAGACAAACCCACAGCGCCTAGCATACTCCAAGTCCATCAAATTCAGGGCAGCGCCTGAATCCACAAATGCCATGACAGAATAGGAAGACAAAGAGCAGATCAAAGTAACGGACAAAAGAAATTTTGACTGTACCGTACCAATGGTGGCAGACCTAGCGAACCGCTTAGTGCGCTTAGGACAATCGGAGATAGCATGAGTGGAATCACCACAGTAGAAACACAGCCCATTCTGACGTCTGTGTTCTTGCCTTTCAGCTCTGGTCAAAGTCCTATCGCACTGCATAGGCTCAGGTTCATGCTCAGATAATAACGCCAAATGGTGCACAGATTTACGCTCGCGCAAGCGTCGACCGATCTGAATGGCCAAAGACATAGACTCATTCAGACCAGCAGGCATAGGAAATCCCACCATGACATCCTTAAGGGCTTCAGAGAGACCCTTTCTGAAAATAGCTGCCAGTGCACATTCATTCCATTGAGTGAGCACGGACCACTTTCTAAACTTCTGACAATAAATCTCTATCTCATCCTGACCCTGACACAGAGCCAGCAAATTTTTCTCTGCCTGATCCACTGAATTGGGTTCGTCGTACAGCAATCCGAGCGCCAGAAAAAAACGCATCAATATTACATAATGCAGGATCTCCTGGCGCAAGGGAAAATGCCCAGTCTTGAGGGTCGCCACGTAATAAAGAAATAATGATCTTAACTTGTTGAACTGGGTCACCAGAGGAGCGGGGTTTCAGAGCCAAAAATAGTTTACAATTATTTTTAAAATTCAAAAACTTTGCTCTATCGCCAGAAAATAACTCAGGAATAGGAATCTTAGGTTCTAACATAGGATTCTGAACCACTAAATCTTGAATATTCTGTACATTTATAGCGAGATTATCCATCAAAGAGAACAGACCTTGAATGTCCATGTCCACACCTGTGTTCTGAACCACCCTGATGTAAAGGGGAAAAAAGAGACAGAACACAGTGCAAAGAAAAAAAAAAAGGTCTCAGAACTTCTCTTTTCCCTCTATTGAGAAGCATTAGTACTTTGGGCCTCCAGTACTGTTATGAACAGGTAATTCAGAACCACAATGGACATAGAAGTACAGAGCACACAAGTGACCTGACAATTACCAAAAATTAAGGACGAGCTCTGAGACGTGGGAACTCTGCTGACCGCAATCCCTAATCCTAACACAGCACACTAGAGGTAGCCGTGGATTGCGCCTAACGCTCCCTATGCAACTCGGCACAGCCTGAGAAACTAACTAGCCCTGAAGACAGAAAAATAAGCCTACCTTGCCTCAGAGAAATTCCCCATAGGAAAAGGCAGCCCCCCACATATAATGACTGTAAGATGAAAATACAAACACAGAGATGAAATAGATTTAGCAAAGTGAGGCCCGACTTACTGAATAGACCGAGGATAGGAAAGATAGCTTTGCGGTCAACACAAAAACCTACAAACAACCACGCAGAGGGGCAAAAAGACCCTCCGCACCGACTAACGGTACGGAGGTGCTCCCTCTGCGTCTCAGAGCTTCCAGCAAGCAAGAAAAACCAATATAGCAAGCTGGACAGAAAAAATAGCAAACAAAAAATAACACAAACAAAACTTAACTTATGCAGGATAGACAGGCCACAGGAACGATCCAGGAGGAAGCAAGACCAATACTAGAACATTGACTGGAGGCCAGGATCAAAGCACCAGGTGGAGTTAAATAGAGCAGCACCTAACGACTTAACCTCATCACCTGAGGAAGGAAACTCAGAAGCCGCAGTACCGCTCTCGACCACAGGAGGGAGCTTGGCCACAGAATTCACAACAGTGGAAGTGGAAGAGGAGGTGGTGAATGATATAGTAACTGACCCAACCTGGCAGAGCGAGGACAGCAGCACACAGGGGGAGGTAGGCATAGCACCTCACCAGACAGGAAAAATCTGTGTGGTGGCTACAGACAGAAGGCGGGCAACTGATCCTTGTAACACTAACATGACAGAAGTTGGCAGTACAACTGTTAGGTGTTCCCGAGTCTAATTGTTTTTTAAGGACTCTGCCGATAATCGCAAACAGGCCATTTGCACCACCTGCCATGCCCGCATCAGCAGGAGTAGAAAAACTACCAGCCTGACCACCACCAGCATGATCAGGCACATGGCAGCAAAGCACCCGACTTTATGGGCTGAACCCCAGTGTCCAGGAACAGTGTTTGTGGGTGACACCAATGCTTATTCCACTGTTGTGCATGCAAGCCATTCCCCTGTCCATGATGCATGCAAAGATCCCTCCTGCCCTGCACCTGTCATTGCACACACTCAGCTAGCACCATCATCAAGCACATCCACGTCCTTGTCCCAGAGCAGCGTTCAGTTGTTTATACCCCTGTCGTTGGAATGCAATCGCAAATACGCTGCCAATGCCCCACAGGACAGACTACTAAATTCACATATTTCTCATCGGCTTGCACTCAAAATATTGCCTTTTAGGCTCGTGGAGATGGAAGCTTTACACAACCTGATGGCGGTGGCTATCACAAGGTACTCGTCCCCAGCAACCACTATTTCTCCCAGTGTGCAATCCGCGCATTACAAAAGCATGTGTCCCACAACATTAGCTGTGCCCTCAACAATGAAGTTACTGGGAAAGTCCACCTAACCACAGACACGTGGACAAGTGCTTGTGGGCAAGGATGATACATCTCGCTGACGGCATGCTTGGTTAACATAGTGGAAGCTGGGACCCAGTTGGACCTTGGGATGGAACACGTACTCTGGACTCTGAGGTTTGCGGGCCCTAGGTCAATCAGGTTTGCCCCACAGTCTACAGCTCATGCACCTCCTCCTCCTCTTCAGCCTCCATCTCCGAAATGACCACATCAGTCACAAGCTGGAAGCACTGCAGCTCTATCTCAGCCAAGCGGTAACAGGCTGTGCTGAAGCTAATATACTTAGGTGACAAACCGCACAATGCTGAAGAGTTGAGGACAGGTCTGAAAGAGCAGGCAGATCTGTGGCTGGCACGGCTGAATCTACGGCCAGGCTTGGTCATGTGTGACAATGTTCGGAGCCTGGTAGCGGCTCTGAGGCAAGGTGAGCTCACATATGTACCATAATTGGCCCATGTGCTTAACCTCATTGTTCAACGCTTTCTCAAAAGCTACACGGAACTGCTGGATCTGATTGTTTTACACTGCCTGTGTGCCCATTTTAGAAAGTCAGCTTCAGCTTCGATGCCCTTGCCGTGCTTCAGCAGCATTTGCAGCTTCTGGCTCACCAAATGTTGTGTGATAAGACCTCGTGAGTGGACATGGATGTCAGACATATGGACTCAACCAAGATGGTGAGTGGTGATGATGTCATAATTAGCGTTTCAGAAGTGAAGGACGGCATCCAATCCAGGTGAAAGAAGTAAACACTTTATTGTGCCAAAGGTGCGACGTTTCAACCCCTATGGGGTCTTTATCAAGCAGGATAAAGACCCCATAGGGGTTGAAACGTCGCACCTTTGGCACAATAAAGTGTTTACTTCTTTCACCTGGATTGGATGCCGTCCTTCACTTCTGAAACTTTGGTATGTACTCCTCCACTTGGATCCTGTGGAGTTAGGACGAGCAACCATTGTATACTACAGAGTGCTGTCTGCCGCCATTTTGTTGTTTGATGTCATAATTAGCATCACCATCCCACTTCACTGTGTTCTGAAACCTCTTTGCTCACAATCAAAGAGGATGCATTGCAGGCGAAGCATGATGAGATGGAGCAAGGAACCATACAGGGTGATTATACACAGCCCAACCTCATCTCATCCCAATGTGGATTAGGTGACAATGAGGAAGATGAGGAAGAGAAAGAACAGGAACTAGTTTTATGAGCTATAGGCGGTACTACAAGCACAACTGTCATACCATCTGTTCAGCGTCACTTACCTGAGGACATGGAGGAAATGGTGGAGGAGAGCATGGTCAGTCATCCTCTTGGTGAGATAGGGAAAATGGTGTGCACTCAGGTCGTGGGACAATGAGGTGCTGGTAAACCGACCGTGTGGTCAAGTCAATCATAGAAAAAATTACCGCACACTCGATACTGGTATGATGCAGAAAAGGTATATGCCAATTTTATTCAAGAAAACAAATGAAAAAAATAGTGGTTGCCACATAGGTAAAGGTAGACAATGAACCCGACGTTTCGACCCTCCCGGGTCTTATTCATGGGGTGTTAGGTCTCGAGTTCCCGCTTCTGCACAGGGGGAATCTCGAGTCATCTCCGCTGCGGTCTCCCATTCTTATCCAGCCACAGTGGAGTCTGCTCAGCAGGGATGTCGGTCCCAGCGTCTTGCTCAGTCTCACTCTGTACAGAGAGTTACTGCTGCTTCTTCAGCTTCTGCCATTAAAGCCAGTGCTGGTCAGCAGCGAGCAGACTTCTCTGGGACTAAGTCCTTGTCTGCACACACTGAGCATGCCCAGGGCAAGATCTCCCGTTGGAGATCGAGGGTCATGTGCTCAGGTCCTGCAGCACATTCCATTGGTCCTCTTGGCAGGTCTTGGAAGGGCAAAGTTTCTGTGGCCACTTCCTGTGCTGCAACTATATAAACTGCGCATGACCGCACGGCCATGCGCTAGTGTACATTTGCTTACGTGTGTTTGTTGTGAGTGCAAGTCGTCCTTGGATACCCCTTCCCTATTGAATGTCTGTTCGCGGAAGGTGTATGGTTGCTTTCTAGCGCCCGACTTATCCTACAGCACAAATCACACATTACAGCGTCCAGTTGCTGTGACCGCCAGTACGGCGCCGTGCACTTCCTCTGTGCTTTCCTTACCCAAGCCTGGGTGGTTAGTGGCGTTCGTCAGTGCGGCACCGCATGCACTCTTGTGCCCCAATATTGCTATTTAGCTTCCTTACACACCCAGTTGCGGTGTTGTGCCAGCAAGGGTCTAATCGGACTTCAATCCTAGTTGGGGTTGAGTTCGCTGACTACTTGCTCGCGCTCTATGTGCGGTACCGCGATCCTGTGACGCAACAGGATCGCTTCCTTCACGCTGGGTGAAGTCTAACCCACGTGTGTATACTTATGAGTACCGCCATATAGTCCGTCATTACTTGGCAGCAGGTTTCATCTCTGCACGGTGGACCCCGGGCTGCGAACGCACCATACTCTATCTGTCTCATTATTTGGTGCGTTCCGCTAGCCCTAACATTACACTAGCGCCAGGGTCTGGCTAGTAATGACGGACAAACAGCAATCCTTGCGGTATATCCAGCAGCTGGAGGGTAGGTTGGCGACTCTTGAGAGCGCAACCTCAGCTGTGGATGTTACCGCGGTTGCTGTACAGGCTGCTAGCGTGGCTGCAGCAACCCTGTCCATTGCCACCCCTGCTCCGACATTTTCTCACCTCCCGCTGCCAGATAAATTTTCTGGTGATAGCAAATTTTGTAGGGGATTTGTGAGTCAGTGCTCTATTCACCTCGAGCTCCTGGCTGCATGTTTTCCCACAGAGCGGGCTAAGGTGGGATTTATAGTGTCTCTCTTGTCGGACAGGGCGTTGGAATGGGCTACGCCGCTGTGGGAGCGTGGCGATCATGTGGTGCAGAGTGCTCCGCTGTTTCTGAGCACTCTGAAACAGGTCTTTTTAGGACCTCAAGTCACCCATGATACTGCGCTCCAACTGCTGGCATTAACTCAGGGTGAGTCCTTGGTCAGTCATTTTGCCGTCCAATTCCGCACTTTAGCTTCTGAGCTGGATTGGTCGGATAAAGCTCTTATCCCCATATTTTGGAGGGGCCTGGCTGACCACATTAAGGACGCTCTGGCCAAAAGGGAGATTCCTGCCACACTGGAGGAGTTAATAACTGTCTCCACTCGAATTGACCTCCGTTTTAACAAGCGGAGGTTAGAGCGAGCCCAGTGTAGCTGGCTCCTACCTTCGCCAAACCTCTGGAATCTCCGGTCCTGGTTCCTGAGTCACATGAGGCCAGGGAAGTGTCACAAGCGGGATCTAAGTCCCGGACCGCTTGTGCACTCAAGGTCTGTCATGTTTGCCAGCAGTCAGGACATCTAGCCACCGGATGTTCTCAGCGGTCGAGGAAACGTCAGCGTCTAGTGGTAGTAGGTGGAGGTACACTAGACACGGCGACGTTTGCCTCTAAATTGTCCTTTAAGGGGACAATTACGATTGGCTCATTCTCCCACTCGGTAGAGCTCTGCGTGGATTCTGGGGCGGAGGGCAATTTTATGTCTTCTGCCTTCGCCCAACGTCACGCAATACCCCTGGTTATGCTAGCTCAACCAGTAACGGTACGAGAGGTGAATGGGTCGACACTGCCCTCACAGATAACACACCAGACCATCCCTTTTACTCTGTCCATGTCGCCATCTCATCAGGAGATTATATCTCTGCTCGTCATTCCTGAGGGAATTGATGAGGTCCTGTTGGGAATACCTTGGCTACGGTACCACTCTCCTCATATCGAGTGGTCCTCTGGCAGAATCCTGGGATGGGGCGAATCTTGTGGGGGTAGGTGTCAGAGGGAGTGCATTCAGGTTGCTACTACAGAGGTACCCGCAGATCTTTCCTCTCTCCCCAAGCAGTATTGGTCTTATGCAGACGTGTTCTCCAAAAAGGCGGCGGAGATCCTTCCGTCCCATCGCCCCTATGACTGTCATATTGATCTCTTGCCTGGTGCTGAGCCTCCCCGGGGTCGAGTCTATCCGCTATCTCTCCCGTAGACGGAGGCAATGTCACAGTACATCCAGGAAAATCTGGCAAGAGGATTCATTAGGAAGTCAGTGTCACCTGCTGGGGCAGGGTTCTTCTTCGTGCAGAAGAAGAATGGGGAATTGCGTCCATGCATAGACTACAGGGGTCTTAACGCCATCACTGTTAAAAATAAGTATCCTTTGCCCTTGATATCTGAGCTCTTCGATAGGCTTCGGGGAGCAAGGGTATTTACTAAACTAGATCTGCGGGGTGCTTACAACCTGATTCGCATCCGTGAGGGGGACGAATGGAAGACGGCTTTTAACACCAGGGATGGGCACTATGAATATCTGGTGATGCCCTTCGGGCTCTGTAATGCCCCAGCCGTTTTCCAAAACTTTGTGAACGATATCTTCCGGGATATGCTTTCCACCTCGGTCGTAGTCTATCTGGATGATATTCTCATCTACTCTCCAGATATTGACTCCCACCGGAGAGATGTTTGCAAAGTCTTCGACCTCCTATGGGCAAACTCCCTCTATGCCAAGTTGGAGAAGTGTATGTTTGAGCAGGAGTCCTTACCTTTCCTAGGCTACATCATCTCTGCCCAGGGATTGGCTATGGATCCTGCCAAACTACAGGCTGTGATGGACTGGCAGGAACCCCATTCTCTTAAAGCGGTGCAGCGCTTTATGGGGTTCATTAATTATTATCGCCAGTTCATTCCGCACTTCTCAACTTTGGTAGCTCCCTTGGTTGCCCTCACCAAGAAGGGGGCAAATCCCAAATTGTGGTCTGAGGAGGTCTCCAAGGCCTTTAACTCTATAAAGTCACACTTCGCTAGCGCTCCCATCCTACATCGCCCCGATGTTGATAAGCCATTTATCATGGAGGTGGATGCCTCTGCTGTTGGTGCAGGAGCAGTCCTCTTCCAAAAGGATGCTCAAGGTCGGAAGCATCCTTGCTTCTTTTTCTCCAAGACCTTCTCACCAGCAGAGGAATTATTCCATCGGGGACAGGGAGTTGCTAGCCATGAAGTTGGCTTTCTCGGAGTGGAGACATCTCTTGGAGGGAGCACGTTTTCCCTTCCAAGTCTTCACAGACCATAAAAATTTGGTGTACCTGCAGACAGCCCAGCGGTTGAATTCTCGCCAGGCCAGATGGTCCTTATTCTTCTCCCGGTTTCATTTCACCCTCCATTTTCTTTCTGGGGAGAAGAACATTCGGGCCGACGCTCTCTCTCGCTCCGTTGTGTCATCTGCGGAGGAGGAGGAGGAGCCTCGGCTTATTGTCCCCACCGAGAGCTTGAGAACTGTGGCCCCGGTTTCGCTAGAGTCTGTGCCTCCGGGCAAGAAACCGGAGGCACATGTGTCCCTCTTGAAACCCGTATACATGTCCCGGTTTTCTGAGTCATCTGCCGGGACATCGGGTTCGTCTACGGACGATTACGAGGTGAACGCTATTTTGGGGTGCAAGGTGGTACGCGGCAAAAAGTTCTATCTGGTGGATTGGAAGGGTTATGGCCCAGAGGACAGGTCATGGGAGCCTGCTGAAAACATTTGGGCCCCACAGGCTCATTGCTGCCTTCGAGCGTAGCGAGGCCCAAGGGGGGGGGCCCTAGGAGGGGGGGTAATATTAGGTCTCGAGTTCCCGCTTCTGCACAGGGGGAATCTCGAGTCATGCGGTCTCCCATTCTTATCCAGCCGCAGTGGAGTCTGCTCAGCAGGGACGTCGGTCCCAGCGTCTTGCTCAGTCTCACTCTGTACAGAGAGTTACTGCTGCTTCTTCAGCTTCTGCCATTAAAGCCAGTGCTGGTCAGCAGCGAGCAGACTTCTCTGGGACTAAGTCCTTGTCTGCACACACTGAGCATGCCCAGGGCAAGATCTCCCGTTGGAGATCGAGGGTCATGTGCTCAGGTCCTGCAGCACATTCCATTGGTCCTCTTGGCAGGTCTTGGAAGGGCAAAGTTTCTGTGGCCACTTCCTGTGCTGCAACTATATAAACTGCGCATGACCGCACGGCCATGCGCTAGTGTACATTTGCTTACGTGTGTTTGTTGTGAGTGCAAGTCATCCTTGGATACCCCTTCCCTATTGAATGTCTGTTCGCGGAAAGTGTATGGTTGCTTTCTAGCGCCCGACTTATCCTACAGCACAAATCACACATTACAGCGTCCAGTTGCTGTGACCGCCAGTACGGGGCCGTGCACTTCCTCTGTGCTTTCCTTACCCAAGCCTGGGTGGTTAGTGGCGTTCGTCAGTGCGGCACCGCATGCACTCTTGTGCCCTAATATTGCTATTTAGCTTCCTTACACACCCAGTTGCGGTGTTGTGCCAGCAAGGGTCTAATCGGACTTCAATCCTAGTTGGGGTTGAGTTCGCTGACTACTTGCTCGCGCTCTATGTGCGGTACCGCGATCCTGTGACGCAACAGGATCGCTTCCTTCACGCTGGGTGAAGTCTAACCCACGTGTGTATACTTATGAGTACCGCCATATAGTCCGTCATTACTTGGCAGCAGGTTCCATCTCTGCACGGTGGACCCCGGGCTGCGAACGCACCATACTCTATCTGTCTCATTATTTGGTGCGTTCCGCTAGCCCTAACATGGGGTTACTAGAAAAGCAAAGAAACCATATAAATAATAGTTTGACAAATAATAACATCTTAGAAAGGGATGGCAAAATTACATTCATATACAAAAAATCATATAAACCAAATCACCAACAGAGGGGGAAAAAGGAGAAACATAACAGATAAGACAAAACATTATGTACAGAGCAACTCAAAAATTCCGGTGGTCATACGATAAGGGACGGCGAAAATTGTTGTCATATGAAACGAAGATAATGGTAACAGACTATATGAAGTTTACCTCTAGTCCTTGGATATACAAGCATAATTGTGGCAGTATTAGGGGAAGAGCAGGCGATCCCTTTTGTTTTAAAGCATAACCTATCGCAGTGACAAGATTATAATGTTACTAAAAACACAAAGTATGTGACAACATCCTCCTAATAAAGAATGGGTATCAGACACGTGTATCCCTGGTGGAATAGTATGTTTGACAGAATAAGTGGTAACGGGCATAATGAGATGGACAATACGCTGTCCCTATGAATACAGGTGATATCATGGTCAAAATAAAGTAAGGATAGCACTTGTGTTGCTGAAGTAGAAAGGTACTGAGTAATAAGGAGGGCCCACAAAAGTTCAGGGTGGTCAAGTACAGGTAATAGCAAGTACCTTGTGATGAGGCCAGTACGGGCTGTTGTCCCGGGTAAAGAGAACTGTAGGGCCGTAATGTATCCGTTGGGTCTGTGATTCAGGGAGAGAGTAGTGAGTGGTAACCATGGGTTACCAAGAAACCGATGTCCGGTAATAACCATCAGAGCAGGGAGAGGTGGCGGCGCAAGAGTACCTGAATTGAGTTCTGCTGGAGGTCAGCGGCACATCCCGCGCCCTGCTGCGTAGTCCTGGAAGGAGGCTTGAGGAGTGGGGGTGGGAGGGAATGCCGCCCTAAAATATCGCCGGACCGGAAGTCCCGGACCGGAAGTGACGCGGTAGCTGAGCCGCGCATGCGCAAACGGCATCATATGCGAGTATGGGCAAAACACTGCCCAGGAGTGGGAGTGTAGCAGCGCTAATAGGGACGCTGAGGGAGACAGGAGGGGGGATAGCTAACACTAACGGATATTGTATGTGGGTGTCAACAGGATACTGATGGACATAATGTGGGCACTGCTGGAGACAAGGGAAAGAGAGGGGTTGGGATATGGTAGTAAACAGATGTAAATGTAGGAGGGGTATAAGACTAAAGAAATGGAATCACTGAGATGAAATGAAACCTGACATGGAATGAATGCTGTTAAAGTGAAACTGAAAGTGAAACCAGCTAACATGAGAATGGATAAGAAAAAATGAACAAAATAATGAACAAAATGGACTAAAAAGGAAAATGCAAGAAAAATAAAATAAAAAAACAATAAAATATTGAAATAAAAATAATAATAATAATAATAATAAAAATAAAAAATGAAAAAAATGAATGAAAGTAAAAATGAAAAAAAGAAAAAAGGGAAAAATGAAAATGAAAAAAAATGAATGAATGAAAAAGTGAAAATAAACAAAAACCGGAGAGATATATGCCAGAAAACTCACCTAATGGGAAGTAGGCTCAACGTGTCTGGAAGGTAAAGTAGAGGATTAGTAAAATATTACAGTAACCAGTCAATTTCCCTGTTGAGACCCTTAGGACTTAGGGTCTCTAATTTGTGGATCCAAAACGTCTCCCTAATTTTAAGTTGTCTGATGTGGTTCCCCCCTCTTCGGGGTCTAGGGACCTGCGCAATGACTTGGTATTTGAGCTGCGCCACCGTGTGCCTGCACTTGATGAAGTGTTCAGGGATAGGTAGCCATGTCTTGCTGCAACGAATGGTAGACTTGTGGCTAGCTATACGATCTTTCACATGCTGGGTTGTCTCACCTACGTATAGGAGGCCACACGGGCATTTTATATCGTAGACAACGAAGTTTGAATTACACGTATAGTAGCCACGGATCGGGTAAGTTTTACCTGTCCTGGGATGTGTTACACTATCCGATTTGATCACGTTAGAACACGAGGCGCAGTTGAGACACGGAAATGTCCCTGAGTGATGTGGGGTCAGTGTAGTCTGATTTGTGATGGGGCGTAGACTGCCTATGTCCGCCCGAACCAACTTGTCCTTGATGTTAGGGGCTCTTCTATTGCACATGAGCCCGTACTGGCCTCATCACAAGGTGCTTGCTATTACCTGTACTTGACCACCCTAAACTTTTATGGGCCCTCCTTATTACTCAGTACCTTTCTACTTCAGCAACACAAGTGGTATCCTTACTTTATTTTGACCATGATATCACCTGTATTCATAGGGACAGCGTATTGTCCATCTCATTATGCCCGTTACCACCTATTCTGTCAAACATACTATTCCACCAGGGATACACGTGTCTGATACCCATTCTTTATTAGGAGGATGTTGTCACATACTTTGTCTTTTTAGTAACATTATAATCTTGTCACTGCGATAGGTAATGCTTTAAAACAAAAGGGATCGCCTGCTCTTCCCCTACTACTGCCACCTTTATGCTTGTATATCCAAGGACTAGAGGTAAACTTTATATAGTCTATTACCATGATCTTCATTTCATATGACAACAATTTTCGCCGTCCCTTATCATATGACCACCGGAATTTTTGAGTTGCTCTGTACATAATGTTTTGTCTTATCTGTTATGTTTCTCCTTTTTCCCCCTCTGTTGGTGATTTGGTTTATATGATTTTTTGTATATGAATGTAATTTTGCCATCCCTTTCTAAGATGTTATTATTTGTCAAACTATTATTTATACGGTTTCGTTGCTTTTCTAGTAACCCCATGAATAAGACCCGGGAGGGTCGAAACGTCGGGTTCATTGTCTACCTTTACCAATGTGGCAACCACTATTTTTTTGATTTGTTTTCTTGAATAAAATTGGCATATACCTTTTCTGCATCATACCAGTATCGAGTGTGCGGTAATTTTTTTCTATGATCCTCTTGGTGAGGACACAGAAGTTTTAATTGTTAGCAGTCTGGCATGCATGCTGAGTTTATGTTACGTTGCCTTTCCCGTGACCCTCGCGTTCTCATAATTTAGTTTGACAGTCATTACCGGTTGTTGACACTCCTAGACCCACACTTCAAGGAGAACTTTCTATCTCTTATTCCAGGGGCAGACAGGTGTACTAAAATGATGCAATTCCAGAGGGCACTTGTTGCTGAATTATTAAAAAAATTCCCATCTGAAAACGTTAGTGGCAGAGGACATAGTTCGTTGGACAACCAAGGAGTACAGTCGAGAGAAACACATCTCCAATCCAGCAGAGGCAAGGGAACAATGGCAAAGTTCTAGGAGACTTTTCTCAAACCCTCTCATCACCCTGCCCCTGAGGCGTGGGGTGCTATCACAAGGAGTGCAAAGTTTCCCAGGTTCGTTGTTAACTACGTTTATTTGCATTCCTTTAGCAGTGTTCATTACACCTGAAGAAATAGTTTTCGGCTGTGAAATATGGATGGTCTTGGTAATATTTATGGGTGAAGATGAAGAACCTTGTGCCATGGGTGAGTTGATAGCTATGGCAGGTACACTCCTCTTTAAACTTAGTTTTTCACAAGCATCCATAAGTTTGGTTGGTTTTCCTCCAATACTAATCTGCTGCTTTCTAGAAATCAGCATCTCATGAGCATCTTGCACTTTACCCTTTATACGGAAAGGTGTGTCTTTGGCAATCAATTTCTCACAGGCTTCTTTTATGCCTAGCTTTTGAAACGCATCTGTTACAACTATCTTCTGATGTGCATCAAACCCATTCTGGTAATTAGCGGTGGATAAATGACTAATCTTTGCAGGCTAGATTATGGATCTCATACCTCCCATAGCCCCCCTGCTATTAATCCTGTACATTCCCATTCCCACCGTCCCCAGGCCCCTTTTCCTGATCACTTCATCCAACGACAAGTCCATCATATTTCTGCTACAAACCTTCACCTTTCCAGCAGCAACTGTGTAGGAAACCACGTTATTGTTTTCAAGGGTGTTTATGATGCTCTTAAAAAAATGTTTACACAGTATGTTGATGTGTACCCACAGGGGGAAATGTTTGTCAGCCCATACACTTAGTGTTTGATTATTACAAGTAAAGGAGACCCACTCCTTTAAATTGGGAAAAGACTTTTAGGAGGCCATCCTCCACATCTCTTCAGATACCACCACTAGGTTACCAAGGTCAACATGTTCCGTGATGCAACAGCCACGTTATTGTTTTCAAGGGTGTTTATGATGCCCGTAAAAAAAATGTTTACCCAGTATGTTGATGTGTACCCCAGGGTGAAATGTTTGTCAGCCCGTATGGGCATTACAAGTATAGGAGACCCTTTCTTTTCTAATGGGAAAATTTTTTTATGAGGCCCTCTTCCACGTTTCTTCCAAGGGGATTGGGGTGCGTGCAAATTTGGGCCAGGCCTTGCATAGCCAAACAGTATGTGAGACCCACTTCCTAATAATGGAAACTGTTGGGGTTGGTCAAATGCTTCAACAATGCAATTCTCCACTTTTGGGTCTTCATCCTCGACACTGCAATTCCCCACTTCAGTTTCTTCAGCCTCAACACTGAAATGCTCCACAGCCAGGTGTTGTTTAGTCTCAACACTGCAATGCTCCAATGCAGGTTCTTCAGGCTCAACAACAAAATACTCCACTGCCAGGTCTTCATCCTCAACACTGAAATTCTCTGCTGCATTTTCTTCTGTCTCAACAGTGAAATGCTCCAGTTGCAGGTGGCAGGTGTTCTTTAGCCTCAACACTGCAATGCTCCACTGCCAGGTCTTCAGCTTCAACACTGAAATTCTCCACTGCATTTTCTTCAGTCTCAACAATGAAATGCTCCACTGCCAGGTGTTCTTTAGCCTGAACACTGCAATTCTCCACTACCATGTGTTCTTTAGCCTCAACACTGCAATGCTTCAATGCAGGTTCTTCAGGCTCACCACTGCAATTCACCAATGCAGGTTCTTCAGCCTCAACACTGCAATTCTCCACTGCTGGATCTTTATTCTCAACACTGCAATTCTCCACTGCGTTTTCTTCAGCCTCAACAGTGAAATTCTTCACTGCCAGGTCTTCATCCTCCACTTTGAAATTCTCCACTGCTGGATCTTCAGCCTCAACACTAAAATGCTCCACTGCAGGATTTTCAGCCTCAACATTGCAAATCTCCACTGCAGTTTCTTCATCTTTCATGCTTTTCGATAAAGCAAAAATTCTATTGTTTATCGAAACCAGTATTAGTCCTACAAAGAAAAGAGCACAGTACCTTACACACAAATATGGTGGAGGTTCACAGGTCTTGTTGGGGTTGATTTGCTCTCTATGGCACAAGGTAACTTGACTGTGTGCAATGCACACAAAATCTGAAGATTACCAAAGGATTTCAGGTCGCAATGTAGTGTCCGTTGTCAAAAAGCTGGATTTGCATCCTAAGTCATGGGTCTTTCGAAGGACAATGACCACAAACATACTTCAAGAAGCACCCAGAAATGGATGGAAACACAGCGTTTGAGAGTCCTGAAGTGGCCTGAAATGAGTCTGAATCTAAACTTCATTGAACACCTGTGGATAGATCTTAAAATTGCTTTTAGGGAGAAAAAATCCTTCAAATATTAGATACCTAGAAGAGTTTGCAAAAGAAGAGTGGTCCAAAACTCCAGTTGAGAGGTGTAAGAGGTTTGTTGATGGCTATAGAAATCATTAGATTGCAGTTATTTATTCCAAAGTGTTTGCAACCAAATATTTAGTTGAAGGTGCCAACAATTTTGTCTAGCCGATTTTGGGGGTTTTGTATGAAATTATGTCCAACTTGCCATTTTTTCTCTTTTTTTGTGTTATTCCAATACACACAAAGGAGAGGAAACATGTATAACAAAACCATGTGTATTTGCAATTATTTTCTGGAATTTTCTGGAACAATTTCAAGGGTGACTATCGTGTGTCTATCTCACTTTCTCTGACAGACAAGCCTTGGTTTCAGGAGTACCAATAGGAGAGAGGGCAATTAAACTTTCTATTCTATTAAGCTTTCTTGTTTCCAGTGTGTCAAGAAAAAAGTATGTTATTAAGGTGTTGTACTGCAGTTTATCACATATTCACAGTCAGACTCTGCAAGTCCAGAACTTCCCTATCACTTGAATCTTTCTATTATTATTAATAGACTGAGCCTACCAATCCTATTATCAATGTTTATCAGCGGAGCAGTAGCACACCGAAATCAGACTTAGGTCCTTGTGTCTACTATGTGTAGTGATGAGCATTGTACTCTGAACTCCTATCCATAGCCTGTATAATGTTGAAACAGACACTACTTTCTCTGACCTCATCTTTTTTTAGTCCCTAAAATAGCCCCCTCGCTCCCCAATTGGCAGCGCAAATGTGATGGCTACAATGCATTATATGGAAGCCCGTGAAAATTCACATGACATCATGAGCTCACTCTCTGGCTGATGCATTCTTCACCGATGTATAAAATGGCACTACACATTTTATTCCGATACTCGCAAACCAAATTACACTGCTCAAAAAAATAAAGGGAACACTAAAATCCCATATCCTAGATATCGCTGAATGAAATATTCCAGTTGCAAATCTTTAATCATTACATAGTGGAATGTGTTGAGAACAATAAAACCTAAAAATGACCAATGGAAATCACAACTAATATCCCACAGAGGTCTGGAGTTGCAATGATGCTCAAAATCAAAGTGGAAAATTAAGTTACAGGCTTATCTAACTTCAGTGGAAATGCCTCAAGGCAAGGAAATGATGCTCAGTAGTGTGTGGCCTCCACATGCCTGTATGACCTCCCTACAATACCTGGGCATGCTCCTGATGAGGCGGTGGATGGTCTCCTGAGGGATCTCCTCCCAGACCTGGACTAAAACATCCGCCAACTCCTGGACAGTCTGTGGTGCAACGTGACATTGGTGGATGGTGCGAGACTTGATGTCCCAGATGTGGTCAATCAGATTCAGGTCTGGGGAATGGGCAGGCCAGTCCATAGCTTCAATGCCTTCATCTTGCAGGAACTGCTGACATACTCCAGCCACATGAGGTCTGGCATTGTCCTGCATTAGGAGGAACCCAGGGCCAACTGCACCAGCATATGGTCTTACAAGGGGTCTGATCATCTCATCTCAGTACCTAATGACAGTCAGGCTACCTCTGGTGAGCACATGGAGGGCTGTGCGGCCCTCCAAAGAAATGCCACCTCATACCATTACTGACCCACTGCCAAACCGGTCATGCTTAAGGATGTTGCAGGCAGCAAATCACTCTCCACGGCATCTCCAGACTCTGTCACGTCTGTCACATGTGCTCAGTGTGAACTTGATTTCATCTGTGAAGAGCACAGGGCACCAGTGGTAAATTTGACAATCCAGGTGTTCTGTGGCAAATGCCAAGCATCCTGCACGGTGTTGGGCTGTGAGCACTACCCTCATCTGTGGACATTGGGCACTCAGACCATCCTCATGTAGGCAGTTTCTAACCATTTGTGCAGACACATGCACATTTGTGGCCTGCTGGAGGTCATTTTGCAGGCCTCTGGCAGTGCTCCTCCTGTTCCTCCTTGCACAAAGGCTGAGAAAGCGGTCCTGCTGCTGGGTTGTTGCCCTCCTACGGCCACCTCTATGTCTCCTGGTGTACTGGCCTGTTTCCTGGTAGCGCCTCCAGCCTCTGGACACTACGCAGACAGACACAGCAAACCTTCCTGCCACAGCTCCCATTGATGTGCCATCCTAGATGAGCTACACTACCTGAGCCACTTGTGTGGGTTGTAGAGTCCGTCTCATGCTACCACGAGTGCGAAAGCACAACCAACATTCATAAGTGACCAAAACATCAGCCAGAAAGGCATTGGTACTTAGATGTGGTCTGTGGTCCCCACCTGCAGAACAACTCCTTTATTGTGTCTAGATAATTGCCAGTAATTTCCATCTGTTGTCTATTCCATTTGCACAACAGCATGTAAAATTGATTGTCAAACAGGAAGAAACACTAAGTGGACAGTTTTATTTCACAGAAGTTTGATTTACTTGGAGTTATATTCTGTTGTTTAAGTGTTCCCTTTATTTTTTTGAGCAGTGTATTTTAATTCATTGGGGCCTATGAATTTTAAGAACAATAAATTAGACTCAAACTTGATTTGCAGAGGATCCCATAATCTCTTGAATTTGGGTATAGTATAATGTTTTTTTATTTTTAAGTCAGTTTATTTATGATAGACTAAGTTTGAAAATTGTCCTGGCCATGAAAGGGTTCAAGCAAATTCATACAATCAATGTCAAGGGCACAGTTTATTCAATCGAAAATGTTTTAAACTCCAAAGAATAAAAGCTTGAAGCAGGACAATTTATGTTCAGACTTTTATAGGCAATTATACAAAGTAGTACATCTTCAGTAGCACAGATCAGTTGCCAAGATTCTAGAATGAAATTGTTCACTGAGTTGTGGCTGTTGTTTACTGCAATGCAATCTGATGGATATTTAATTGCTTGTTTAATGTCATATGCTTTGGTAAACAACCTTTGGTGCTTGAAATTGCTAATTATTTTTTTTTCTAGAAATAATATGAGAAAATGGAGTTTTAATGTAAAATATATACACACTTGGATATAATGGCTGATACCATTTTGTTAAAGTACGAAAACCCCACAATCGTCACTGAAATGACATGAAACTGATAAAAGTAATTTTTAACTAAAACGTACTATTAACTAATAAAAATCAGATGTTGCTTTTGAAGTGTGGTTAAACAGAAAAAAAACTAATAAAAATGGCTTTTGATCAAACTTTTGGGGCAATCATAATATTTTGGCCCACTCCTGATGAATAAACTGCTCCTGTTGTCTCAGGTGTGAAGGTGCCTTTTCCAGATGCATGTTTCTGCTTCTTCCATAGATGTTCAATAGGATTTATCTTAGGGCTCAGAGAAGGCCACTTCCGAATAGTCTGATGCTTTGAACTTTGCCATTCTTGGATATTTTTAGCTGTGTGTTTGGGTCACTCATTGCCATGTGAGAAGCCCCATGACCTGAAACTCAGACCAAGCTTTCTGACACTGGAAAGCAAATAACATTCCAGAGGGCATTTATAATCTTGATATTTCACTGTATTCTGCACAGATTTAAGACATTCTGTGCCAGATGCAGCCTCCTCTATGTTTAGGTGAAATTATTATTATTATTTATTACAGAGCCCTTTATTCCCTGGCACTTTACATGTGAAAAGGATATACATAATTAAAAAAAAATCAAGTACTATAATCAATAACAATACAAGTCACTGACTGGTACAGGAGGAGGTAGAGGACCCTCCCCACAAAGGCTGACAGTCTACAAGTGATGATAAAGGAGATGAGGGAAGAGCTGGTCGTGCAGTGGTATAGTGGAGCTACTGTAGGCTGTAGGCTTGTCCGAAGAGGTAGGTTTTCTGGTCCCTTTTGAAGGTTTCCACGGTAGTTGACAGACTGAAATGTTGGGGTAGAAAGTTCCAAAGTAGGAGGGGAGCAATGTTGCTTTCTTTGTATGCTTCATTTTTACATCTGTGAACATAAAGCTGATGTGACTGTTGAATATGCATTTTTCCAACTTCCAGCCTCACTTCTTTGATTTGATTTCTAAAGTGATTTTGTCCTTGATCATCTTCCATTAATTTGATACAATGAGGAATATTTTTTATTACATTAGTGTTATAGAATATGAAAATCAGACTAAGGGGAGTGTAAAATTTGTCTTACAGTATCAACTCTAAATGCATGCTGATAAAATCTCATTAAGTAAGGTTAAACACACTGCACAGAACATGGGAAACACAGTTGCTCATTTTAGTGTTACAAAAACATGAAAGTCCATTTTGATCCTACTGTCAATGGTGTAAAACCAAGCATTACATAAAATGACTTGATATTTAAATGTGACCTATTGTTTTCTAACTTTTAAATTTTACTGAAAGCTAATATGATATTGAAGGTAGAAGAAAAGAAAATTAAACGTTAGCACAGAATGAAAATTACTCGATTATTTAGGGAACAACAACTTGCAATATTGTCCAACATGCTTTCAGAATGAGACATTGCCTCAGAAGAAAAATCATGTCACTGCAGGAGGAGCTGAAGACGATACAAACGTAAGTAAAATTCCTTTATCTCAGTGCAGTTCCACTCTCACTGGGAGTGATACAGAGCGGCATGCTGGGCTTTGCACTGATGGCTCTGCTGTCTCTCACAAGGAGTCCTCAGTTTTTGGAAGAGTACCAGTGTTTGGAAGATGTCTATGCCTGATGAAGGGACCAGAGTAGTTTCAAAAGCTTGCAATTTGTTACCATCATTTCAGTTAGCCATTAAAAGGTATCAATCACTGAGGACTCTCAATTCTAAACAGTTTTCTATCCACTGGCTAATACGGTACCAAGATATATATCTTTCCTGTATCAAAGTAGAGGATACCAGAATGTACCGCATCTTTATGGAACACTACATGGTTGCACGATTCTAACGCATCAGGTATTCCAGAATATGTATGACAGAACTAGTTCAGTAAATGTAAATGTAGCATATAACAGCCCACGTAGCATATAGCACAACCCATGTAGCATATAGCATATCCACGTAGCATATAACACAGCCAACGTAGCAAATAGCACAGCAATGTAGTATGTAACACAGCCATAAAGCATATAGCACAACCACGTAGCATATAACAGCCCACATAGTATATAGCACAGCCACGTAGTATATAACACAGCCACGTAGTATATAGCACAGCCACATAGCATATAACACAGCCCACATAACATATAGCACAGCCATGTAGTATATAACACAGCCACATAGTATATAGCACAGCCACGTAGCATATAACAGCCCACGTAGTATATAACACAGCCACGTAGTATATAACACAGCCACATAGCATATAGCACAGCCACGTAGCATATAACAGCCCACGTAGTATATAACACAGCCACGTAGTATATAACACAGCCATGTAGCATATAGCACAGCCACGTAGCATATAATAGCCCACGTAGTATATAGCACAGCCACGTAGTATATAACACAGCCATGTAGTATATAGCACAGCCACATAGCATATAACACAGTCCACATAGCATATAGCACAGCCAAGTGGCATATAACAGCCCACGTAGTATATAGCACAGCCATGTAGTATATAACACAGCCATGTAGCATATAGCACAGCCACTTAATAAACAATAATTATACTGACAATTCCAAGGGGGGGTGCAGGCAAGTGGCTGATAATAATGAATGACCATCAAAGGAAGAAAAAGAGGCCACTATATAATCTGCATTTATTAGCAAAGCCAGCTCTATGAATATACTAAAACTTAACGTTTAATCCATATATATAAAACCAATTGACAAGAATTAAAGTGCTCAAAATTACCAGTGCGCTAATAAAAAATTGGTACAATCTCACCCAGTTGTCTCCTGATTGTCCCAAATTCCATACAGGATCGGGTATAATAGACCAAATGAAGAGAGGAGGGGGGGGGAGGGGTTCCAGGTCCAGTTTACCCTGTTGTGCCCTCGGCAAATCACTCCCGCCCTGATAAGGGCAGTACCCAAGTATGGAACTACTTAATGGTGCCCATGATACATGTAGCCTCCCTGGATAATGTGTCTTCCTTTCCCAACGCGTTTCCTCCCCTATTCAGGGGGTTCATCAGGGGAAGTTGTCCAGGCTAAATGAAGACCTCTGCAGTGGCAGATAGGGCCTCCCTGTGGTAAACACCTCAGTATAAGGGTAAAATGTCTTGCAAAAAAGAAGGCTAAGAGGTGACTTTATAGCTGTCTACGCAATGGAATGAAACTGAAATGGAGAAGATACAAACTAGATATGACTGTGAGGGTGATCAATGAGTGAAACAGGTTGCCATGAGAGGTGGTGAATTCTTCTTCAATGGAAGTATTCAAACAGAGGCTGGACAGACATCTATCTGAGATGGTTTAGTGAATCCTGCATTGGGCAGGGGCTTGGACATGATGAATCTGGGGGTCCCGTCCAACTGTAACATTCTATGATTCAATTATTCTATGATTAGTTTGCATATAACTAGCTAATACTCTTAACACCTTCCCGATATGCGCCGTATATATATGGCATCGTGGGAGCTGCATTCCCGTAAACCACATATATGTATTTATTAATGACCTTTTAGGGGGCTTACAGAGTAGAATTTCTATATTTGCAGATGACACTAAACTCTGCAGGGTAATCAATACAGAGGAGGACAATTTTATATTACAAGGGGATTTATGGCAAATGATGGCTGATATATGGCAAATGATCTTTAACCCCTTTACCCCCAAGGGTGGTTTGCACGTCAATGACCAGGCCAATTTTTACAATTCTGACCACTGTCCCTTTATGAGGTTATAACTCTGGAACACTTCAACAGATCCTGGTGATTCTGACATTGTTTTCTCGGGACATATAGTAGTTCATGATAGTGGTAAAATTTGTTTGATAATACCTGCGTTTATTTGTGAAAAAAACGGAAATTTGGTGCAAATTTTGAAAATTTTGCAATTTTCCAACTTTGAATTTTTATGCCATTAAATCACAGAGATATGTCACACAAAATACTTAATAAGTAACATTTCCCACATGTCTACTTTACATCAGCACAATTTTGGAACCAAAATTTTTTTTGTTAGGGAGTTACAAGGGTTAAAAGTTGACCAGAAAATTCTGATTTTTACACCATTTTTTTAGGGACCACATCTCATTTGAAGTCATTTTGAGGGGTCTATATGATAGAAAATACCCAAGTGTGACACCATTCTAAAAACTGCACCCCTCAAGGTGCTCAAAACCACATTCAAGAAGTTTATTAACCCTTCAGGTGCTTCACAGGAATTTTTGGAATGTTTAAATAAAAATGAACATTTAACTTTTTTTCACAAAAAATTTACTTCAGCTCTAATTTGTTTTATTTTACCAAGGGTAACAGGAGAAAATGGACCCAAAAAGTTGTTGTACAATTTGTCCTGAGTACGCCGATACCTGTTATGAAAGGCAATTCAGTACCACAATGGACATAGCGGTCAGAGCACATACAGTGATCTGACAATAACCCAAAATCATAGAACGAGCTCTGAGACGTGGGAACTCTGCAGACCGCAATCCCTAATCCTCTCCAAACACAACTAGAGGCAGCCGTGGATTGCGCCTAACTCTGCCTATGCAACTCGGCACAGCCTGAGAAACTAACTAGCCTGAAGATAGAAAACAACCCTACCTTGCCTCAGAGAAATACCCCAAAGGAAAAGGCAGCCCCCCACATATAATGACTGTGAGTAAGATGAAAAGACAAACGTAGGGATGAAATAGATTCAGCAAAGTGAGGCCCGACTTTCTTAACAGAGCGAGGATAGGAAAGATAACTTTGCGGTCTACACAAAACCCTAAAGAAAACCACGCAAAGGGGGCAAAAAGACCCTCCGTACCGAACTAACGGCACGGAGGTACACCCTTTGCGTCCCAGAGCTTCCAGCAAAACAAATAGACAAGCTGGACAGAAAAAATAGCAAACAAATAGCAAAGAAGCACTTAGCTATGCAGAGCAGCAGGCCACAGGAATGATCCAGAGAAAAACAAGTCCAACACTGGAACATTGACAAGAAGCCAGGATCAAAGCATTAGGTGGAGTTAAGTAGAGAAGCACCAAACGACCTCACAAGATCACCTGAGGGAGGAAACTCAGAAGCCGCAGTACCACTTTCCTCCACAAACGGAAGCTCCCAGAGAGAATCAGCCGAAGTACCACTTGTGACCACAGGAGGGAGCTCTGCCACAGAATTCACAACAGTACCCCCCCCTTGAGGAGGGGTCACCGAACCCTCACCAGAGCCCCCAGGCCGACCAGGATGAGCCACATGAAAGGCACGAACAAGATCGGAGCATGGACATCAGAGGCAAAAACCCAGGAATTATCTTCCTGAGCATAACCCTTCCATTTAACCAGATACTGGAGTTTCCGTCTTGAAACACGAGAATCCAAAATCTTCTCCACAATATACTCCAACTCCCCCTCCACCAAAACCGGGGCAGGAGGGTCAACAGATGGAACCATAGGTGCCACGTATCTCCGCAACAATGACCTATGGAATACGTTATGTATGGAAAAAGAATCTGGAAGGGTCAGACGAAAAGACACAGGATTAAGAACCTCAGAAATCCTATACGGACCAATGAAACGAGGTTTAAACTTAAGAGAGGACACCTTCATAGGAATATGACGAGAAGATAACCAAACCAGATCCCCAACACGAAGTCGGGGACCCACACAGCGTCTGCGATTAGCAAAACGTTGAGCCCTCTCCTGGGACAAGGTCAAATTGTCCACTACATGAGTCCAAATCTGCTGCAACCTGTCCACCACAGTATCCACACCAGGACAGTCCGAAGACTCAACCTGTCCTGAAGAGAAACGAGGATGGAACCCAGAGTTGCAGAAAAATGGCGAAACCAAGGTAGCCGAGCTGGCCCGGTTATTAAGGGCGAACTCAGCCAAAGGCAAAAAGGACACCCAGTCATCCTGATCAGCAGAAACAAAATATCTCAGATATGTTTCCAAGGTCTGATTGGTTTGTTCGGTCTGGCCATTAGTCTGAGGATGGAAAGCCGAGGAAAAAGACAAGTCAATGCCCATCCTACCACAAAAGGCTCGCCAAAACCTCGAAACAAACTGGGATTCTCTGTCAGAAATGATATTCTCTGGAATACCATGTAAACGAACCACATGCTGGAAGAACAATGGCACCAAATCAGAGGAGGAAGGCAATTTAGACAAGGGTACCAGATGGACCATCTTAGAAAAGCGATCACAGACCACCCAAATGACTGACATCTTTTGAGAAACGGGAAGATCTGAAATAAAATCCATAGAGATATGTGTCCAAGGTCTCTTCGGGACCGGCAAGGGCAAAAGCAACCCACTGGCCCGAGAACAGCAGGGCCACCAAAAGGATCTAGCCACTAACTCTCTGGTACCAAAGATTCCAGGATGACCAGCCAACACCGAACAATGAACCTCAGAGATAACTTTATTTGTCCACCTATCAGGGACAAACAGTTTCTCCGCTGGACAACGATCAGGTTTATTAGCCTGAAATTTTTGCAGCACCCGCCGCAAATCAGGGGAGATGGCAGACACAATTACTCCCTCCTTGAGGATACCCACCGGCTCAGACAAACCCGGAGAGTCGGGCACAATACTCCTAGACAGAGCATCCGCCTTCACATTTTTAGAGTCCGGAAGGTACGAAATCACAAAGTCAAAACGGGCAAAAAACAGCGACCAACGAGCCTGTCTAGGATTCAACCGCTTGGCAGACTCGAGATAAGTCAAGTTCTTATGATCAGTCAATACCACCACGCGATGCTTAGCTCCTTCAAGCCAATGACGCCACTCCTCGAATGCCCACTTCATGGCCAGCAACTCTCGATTGCCCACATCATAATTTCGCTCAGCAGGCGAAAACTTCCTGGAAAAGAAAGCGCATGGTTTCATCACTGAGCAATCAGAACCTCTCTGCGACAAAACAGCCCCTGCTCCAATCTCAGAAGCATCAACCTCGACCTGGAACGGAAGAGAAACATCTGGTTGACACAACACAGGGGCAGAAGAAAAACGACGCTTCAACTCTTGAAAGGCTTCCACAGCAGCAGAAGACCAATTGACCACATCAGCACCCTTCTTGGTCAAATCGGTCAATGGTTTAGCAATACTAGAAAAATTGCAGATGAAGCGACGATAAAAATTAGCAAAGCCCAGGAACTTTTGCAGACTTTTCAGAGATGTCGGCTGAGTCCAATCATGGATGGCCTGGACCTTAACAGGATCCATCTCGATAGTAGAAGGGGAAAAAATGAACCCCAAAAATGAAACCTTCTGCACACCAAAGAGACACTTTGATCCCTTCACCAACAAAGAATTAGCACGCAGGACCTGAAAAACCGTTCTGACCTGCTTCACATGAGACTCCCAATCATCCGAGAAGATCAAAATGTCATCCAAGTACACAATCAGGAATTTATCCAGGTACTCTCGGAAGATGTCATGCATAAAGGACTGAAACACTGATGGAGCATTGGCAAGTCCGAACGGCATCACTAGATACTCAAAATAACCCTCGGGCGTATTAAATGCAGTTTTCCATTCATCGCCTTGCTTAATTCGCACCAGATTATACGCACCACGAAGATCTATCTTTGTGAACCAACTAGCCCCCTTAATCCGAGCAAACAGATCAGATAACAATGGCAAGGGGTACTGAAATTTAACCGTGATCTTATTAAGAAGGCGGTAATCTATACAAGGTCTCAGCGAACCATCCTTCTTGGCTACAAAAAAGAACCCTGCTCCTAATGGCGACGATGACGGGCGAATATGCCCCTTCTCCAGGGATTCCTTCACATAACTGCGCATAGCGGTGTGCTCAGGCACGGATAAATTAAACAGTCGACCTTTTGGGAATTTACTACCAGGAATCAAATTGATAGCACAATCACAATCCCTATGCGGAGGTAGGGTATCGAACTTGGGCTCATCAAATACATTTCGGTAATCAGACAAGAACTCTGGGACCTCAGAAGGGGTGGATGACGAAATTGACAGAAATGGAACATCACCATGTATCCCCTGACAACCCCAGCTGGAGACCGACATGGATTTCCAATCTAATACTGGATTATGGACTTGTAGCCATGGCAACCCCAACACGACCACATCATGCAGATTATGCAACACCAGAAAGCGAATATCCTCCTGATGTGCAGGAGCCATGCACATGGTCAGCTGGGTCCAGTACTGAGGCTTATTCTTGGCCAAAGGTGTAGCATCAATTCCTCTCAATGGAATAGGACACTGCAAGGGCTCCAAGAAAAACCCACAACGCTTAGCATACTCCAAGTCCATCAAATTCAGGGCAGCGCCTGAATCCACAAATGCCATGACAGAATACGATGATAAAGAGCAGATCAAGGTAACGGACAGAAGAAATTTTGACTGTACCGTACCAATGGTGGCAGACCTAGCGAACCGCTTAGAGCGCTTAGGACAATCAGAGATGGCATGAGTGGAATCACCACAGTAGAAACACAGACCATTCAGACGTCTGTGTTCTTGCCGTTCAACTCTGGACAAAGTCCTATCGCACTGCATAGGCTTAGGTTTAATCTCAGGTAATACCGCCAAATGGTGCACAGCTTTACGCTCACGCAAGCGTCGACCGATCTGAATGGCCAAAGACATAGATTCATTCAGACCATCAGGCATAGGAAATCCCACCATGACATCTTTAAGGACTTCAGAGAGACCCTTTCTGAAAATCGCTGCGAGCGCAGCTTCATTCCATTGAGTGAGTACAGACCAATTTCTAAATTTCTGACAATATACCTCTATCTCATCCTGACCCTGACACAAAGCCAGCAAATTTTTCTCTGCCTGATCCACTGAATTAGGCTCATCGTACAGCAATCCGAGCGCCAGGAAAAACGCATCAATATTACTTAATGCAGGATCTCCTGGCGCAAGGGAAAATGCCCAGTCTTGAGAGTCGCCACGCAAAAAAAGAAATAATAATTCTCACTTGTTGAGCTGGGTCACCAGAGGAGTGAGGTTTCAAGGCCAGAAACAGTTTGCAATTATTTTTGAAATTCACAAACTTGACTCTATCACCATAAAACAAATCAGGAATAGGAATTCTTGGTTCAAACATAGGCTTCTGAACCACCAAATCTTGAATCTTTTGTACATTTATAACGAGATTATCCATTGAAGAGCACAGACCCTGAATGTCCATGTCCACACCTGTGTCCTGAACCACCCTAATGTCTAGGGGAAAAAAAAGGCAAAACACAGTGCAAAGAAAAAAAAATGGTCTCAGAACTTCTTTTTTCCCTCTATTGAGAATCATTAGTACTTTGGCTTCCTGTACTGTTATGAAAGGCAATTCAGTGGACATAGCGGTCAGAGCACATACAGTGATCTGACAATAACCCAAAATCATAGAACGAGCTCTGAGACGTGGGAACTCTGCAGACCGCAATCCCTAATCCTCTCCAAACACAACTAGAGGCAGCCGTGGATTGCGCCTAACTCTGCCTATGCAACTCGGCACAGCCTGAGAAACTAACTAGCCTGAAGATAGAAAATAAGCCTACCTTGCCTCAGAGAAATACCCCAAAGGAAAAGGCAGCCCCCACATATAATGACTGTGAGTAAGATGAAAAGACAAACGTAGGGATGAAATAGATTCAGCAAAGTGAGGCCCGACTTTCTTAACAGAGCGAGGATAGGAAAGATAACTTTGCGGTCTACACAAAACCATAAAGAAAACCACGCAAAGGGGGCAAAAAGACCCTCCGTACCGAACTAACGGCACAGAGGTACACCCTTTGCGTCCCAGAGCTTCCAGCAAAACAAATAGACAAGCTGGACAGAAAAAATAGCAAACAAATAGCAAAGAAGCACTTAGCTATGCAGAGCAGCAGGCCACAGGAATGATCCAGAGAAAAACAAGTCCAACACTGGAACATTGACAGGAAGCCAGGATCAAAGCATTAGGTGGAGTTAAGTAGAGAAGCACCTAACGACCTCACAAGATCACCTGAGGGAGGAAACTCAGAAGCCGCAGTACCACTTTCCTCCACAAACGGAAGCTCCCAGAGAGAATCAGCCGAAGTACCACTTGTGACCACAGGAGGGAGCTCTGCCACAGAATTCACAACAGATACCCCATATGTGGGGGTAAACCACTGTCTGGGCGCATGACAGAGCTCGGAAGCGAAGGAGGGCAATTTGACTTTTCAATGCAAAATTGACAGGAATTGAGATGGGACGCCATGTTGCGTTTGGAGAGCCACTGATGTGCCTTAATATTGAAACCCCCCACAAGTGACACCATTTTGGAAAGTAGACCCCCTAAGGAACTTATCTAGAGGTGTGGTGAGCACTTTGACCCACCAAGTGCTTCACAGAAGTATATAATGCAGAACCGTAAAAATAAAAAATCATATTTTTTCACAAAAATGATATTTTCGCCCCCACTTTTTTATTTTCCGAAGGGTAAGAGAAGAAATTGGACCCCAATAGTTGTTGTACAATTTGTCCTGAGTACGCTGATACCCCATATGTGGGGGTAAACCACTGTTTAGGCACATGGTAGAGCTCGGAAGGGAAGGAGCGCCGTTTGACTTTTCAATGCAAAATTGACAGGAATTGAGATGGGACGCCATGTTGCATTTGGAGAGCCACTGATGTGCCTAAACATTGAAACCCCCCACAAGTGACACCATTTTGGAAAGTAGACCCCCTATGGAACTTATGTGGATGTGTGGTAAGCACTTTGACCCACCAAGGGCTTCACAGAAGTTTATAATGCAGAGCCATAAAAATAAAACAAAATTTTTTTCCCACAAAAATTATTTTTTAGCCCCAAGTTTTGTATTTTCCCTAGGGTAACAGGATAAATTGGACCCCAAAAGTTCTTGTCCAATTTGTCCTGAGTACGCTGATACCCGATATGTGGGGGGGAACCACCGTTTGGGCGCATGGGAGGGCTCGGAAGGGAAGGAGCATCATTTGGAATGCAGACTTAGATGGATTGGTCTGCAGGCGTCACATTGCGTTTGCAGAGCCCCTAATGTACCTAAACAGTAGAAACCCCCCACAAGTGACCCCATATTGGAAACTAGACCCCTCAAGGAACTTATCTGGATGTGTTATGAGAACTTTGAACCCTCAAGTATTTCACTACAGTTTATAACGCAGAGCAGTGAAAATAAAAAATCCTTTTTTTTCCCACAAAAATTATTTTAGCCCCCAGTTTTGTATTTTCCCAAGGGTAACAGGAGAAATTGGACCCCAAAATTTGTTGTCCAATTTGTCCTGAGTATGCTGATACCTGATATGTTGGGGTAAACCCCTGTTTGGGCACACGGGAGAGCTCGGAAGGGAAGGAGCACTGTTTTACTTTTTCAACGCAGAATTGGCTGGAATTGAGATCGGACGCCATGTCGTGTTTGGAGAGCCCCTGATGTGCCTAAACAGTGGAAACCCCCAATTATAACTGAAACCCTAATCCAAACACACCCCTAACCCTAATCCCAACAGTAACCCTAACCACACCTCTAACCCAGACACACCCCTAACCCTAATCCCAACCCTATTCCCAACTGTAAATGTAATCCAAACCCTAACCATAACTTTAGCCCCAACCCTAACTGTAGCCTTAACCCTAGCCCCAACCCTAACTTTAGCCCCAACCCTAACTGTAGCCTTAACCTTAACCCTAGCCCTAACCCTAGTCCTATCCCTAGCCCTAACCCTAGCCTTAAACCTAGCCCTAACCCTAGCCCTAACCCTAACCCTAGCCTTAACCCTAGCCCTAACCCTAGCCCTAACCCTAGCCCTAACCCTAGCCCTAGCCATAACCCTAGCCCTAACCCTAGCCCTAACCCTAACCCTAGCCCTAACCCTAGCCCTAACCCTAGCCCTAACCCTGGCCCTAACCCTAACCCTAATGGGAAAATGGAAATAAATACATTTTTTTAATTTTTCCCTAACTAAGGGGGTGATGAAGGGGGGTTTGATTTACTTTATAGCGGGTTTTTTAGTGGATTTTTATGATTGGTAGCCGTCACACACTGAAAGACGCTTTTTATTGCAAAAAATATTTTTTGCATTACCACATTTTGAGAGCTATAATTTTTCCATATTTGAGTCCACAGAGTCATGTGAGGTCTTGTTTTTTGCAGGACGAGTTGACGTTTTTATTGGTAACATTTTCGGGCACGTGACATTTTTTGATCGCTTTTTATTCCGATTTTTGTGAGGCAGAATGATCGAAAACCAGCTATTCATGAATTTCTTTTGGGGGAGGCGTTTATACCGTTCCGTGTTTGGTAAAATGGATAAAGCAGTTTTATTCTTCGGGTCAGTACGATTACAGTGATACCTCATTTATATTATTTTTTTACGTTTTGGCGCTTTTATACGATAAAAACTATTTTATAGAAAAAATAATTATTTTGGCATCGCTTTATTCTGAGGACTATAACTTTTTTATTTTTTTGGTGATCATGCTGTCTGGCAGCTCGTTTTTTGCGGGACAAGATGACGTTTTCAGCGGTACCATGGTTATTTATATCTGTCTTTTTGATCGCGTGTTATTCCACTTTTTGTTTGGCGGTATGATAATAAAGCGTTATTTTTTGCCTCGTTTTTTTTTTTTTTCTTACGGTGTTTACTGAAGGTGTTAACTAGCGGGCCAGTTTTATAGGTTGGGTCGTTACGGACGCGGCGATACTAAATATGTGTACTTTTATTTTATTTTTTTTTATTTAGATAAAGAAATGTATTTATGGGAATAATATATATATTTTTTTTCATTATTTATGATTTTTTTTTGTTTTTACACATTTGAAAAAAATTTTTTGTACTTTGCCCCAGGTGGGGACATCACAGATCGGTGATCTGACAGGTTGCACAGCACTCTGTCAGATCACCGATCTGACTTGCAGCACTGCAGGCTTCACAGTGCCTGCTCTGAGCAGGCTCTGTGAAGCCACCTTCCTCCCTGCAGGACCCGGATGCCGCGGCCATCTTGGATCCGGGGCCTGCAGCGAGGAAGGAGGTAGGAGACCCTCGCAGCAACGCGATCACATCGCGTTGCTGCGGGGGTCTTAGGGAAGCCCGCAGGGAGCCCCCTCCCTGCAGATGCTTCCCTATACCCCCGGCACACCGCGATCATGTTTGATCGTGGTGTGCCGGGGGTTAATGTGCCGGGGCGGTCCGTGACCGCTCCTGGCACATTGTGCCGGATGTCAGCTGCGATAGGCAGCTGACACCTGGCCGCGATCGGCCGCGCTCCCCCCGTGAGCGCGGCCGATCGCTATGACGTACTATCCCGTCGAGGGTCAGATAGGCCCAGGTCACCTCGATGGGATAGTACGTCTAAGGTCAAAGAGGGGTTAATGGGGATAAATGTAAGGTCATTGCACTTGGGAAGAAGAAATAAGATGTATAATTATGTGCTTAATTGTAAAACCCTGGACAAAACCGTCAATAAAAAAGACCTGGGTGTATGGGTGGACGACAAACTCACATTTGTGGCCAGTGTCAGGCAACTGCTACAAAGGCAAATAAAATAATGGGATGCATTAAAAGGGGCATAGATGCTCATGAGGAGAACATAATTTTACCTCTATACAAGTCACTAGTTCGACCACACTTAGAATACTGTGCACAGTTCTGGTCTCCGGTGTATAAGAAAGACATAGCTGAACTGGAGCGGGTGCAGAGAAGAGCAACCAAGAATATTAGAGGACTGGGGGGTCTGCAATACTAAGACAGGTTATTACACTTGGGGTTATTTATTTTGGAAAAACAAAGGTTAAGATGATGATCTTATTATGATGGTGATCTTATTTGGCTATGTGCACACGTTCAGGATTTCTCGCAGAAAATTCCTGAGAAAAACCGGACTTTTCTGCAAGAAATCCGCAAGAAAACCGCATGCGTTTTTGCCACGATTTTGCCACGGTTTTGACACGTTTATGCTGCGTTTTTTTCTGGACACATCCCAATGCATTTTGTAGTGGGAAATCCGCAAAAAAAACGCAAAATTAATGAACATGCTGCGGTTTTTACCACGATGCGTTTTTTTCGTGGAAAAAAACGCATCATGTGCACAAAACATGCGGAATTCATTCTAAATGATGGGATGCTTATTGTATGCATTTTTTTGCGGTTTTATAGCATTTTTATCGGGAAAAACCGCAAAAAAAAAGCTAAAAAACGCAACGTGTACACACAGCCTCAATGTATAAATATATGAGGGGACAGTACAAAGACCTTTCTAATGATCTTTTTACTGATGGACCTGAGACAGGGACAAGGGGGCATCCTCAGCATCTGGAGAAAAGGTTTAAGCATAATCATAGAGGCGGATTCTTTACTATAAGAGCAGTGAGACTATGGAACTCTCTGCCGTATGATGTTGTAATGAGTGATTCATTACTAAAATTTAAGAGGGGAATGGATGCCTTTCTTGAAAAGTATGATGTTACAAGTTATATATACTAGATTCCTTGATAGGGCGTTGATTCAGGGAACTAGTCTGATTGCCATATGTGGAGTCTGAAAGGATTTTTTTCCCCAATGTGGAGCTTACTGTTTGCCACATAGGCTTTTTTTGCTTTCCTCTGGATCAACATGTTAGGGCATGTTGAGTTAGGTTATGGGTTGAACTAGGTGGACTAAAAGTCTTCCTTCAACCTTAAAAACTATGTTTCAATGTATGGTGCTGCTATCGCATGGGTTCACGCAGAGAACTGCCTTAATAGGCTGCAGGTGTCAGTTCTATGTGAGAGTTGACACCCTGCTGCAATGCCTACGATCGGTGCTAGCACCGATCACAGATGTTTAAACATTGTGATGCTGCTTTCAAAATTGACAGCAAAATCAAGGAGCATCGCAGAGGGAGTGAGCTCCCTCTCTGCTTTCATCTGTACAACGCCTTGCGATCATGTTATGTCGATGGTGTCCATGGTAACCCCGGGACACAAGATGGTTGCGGGGTCCTTCAGGGTCCTGCAGGGATGGTGGCTGTGAGTGCCTGCTAATAGCAGGAGCTGACATGCCTCCTCCCTGCCTGTCAGACACTGCTCTGATTCCCTGCAGTGCAACAGCATTGAAGAGTATCAGATCAGCAATATGCTATTATAGAGTTGATGTCCCATCCTGTGACAATTTAAAAAAGACTAAAAAAAAGTTATTAACAAGTGTAAAAATATTTTAAAAAATCCACACATAAAGAACAAAAAATTCAAAAAATATTAATACAATAAATACATTTATTTATGTAAAACAAAAGCAAAATATATTTGGTATCGCTGTTTCCAGAACTACCCAACCTATAAAACTTTCCCACTAGTTATCCCCTTCAGTGAACACAACATAAAAAAACTATGCTTTATCATCATACGCCTAAAAAAAGTGCAATCAAAAAGACAAATATAAATAAAAACGATACCACTGAAAACATCATCTTGTCGATCAAAAAACAAGCCATGATAAAGCTGTGTCAGTAGAAAAAAAAATTATAGTTCTCAGAATAAAGCGATGTAAAAATTATTATTTTTTCTATAAAATAGTTTGTATGAAAGCATCAAAACATAAAAAATTATATAAATGAGGTATCATTTTAATCGTAGTGACCCAAACAATAAAGCTGCTTTATTAATTTTACCAAATGCTGAACGATATTAAGAAAAAAACACACAAAAAATTCTTGAAATGCTGGTTTTTGATCATTCTAATAATAGAAACGATCAAAAAATGTTATGTGCCTCAAAATGGTAGCAATAAAAATGTCAACTCGTCCTGCAAAAAAGAAGCTGTCACATGACTCACATGATGTCCGCCGAAACTTGATAAGATTATGCCTGGCTAAATGTGGGGATGCAAAAACTAGTTTTTCCAATAAAAAGCCTCTTTTACTGTGTGACAGCTGCCAAACATAAAAGCCCAATATAAATTTGGTATCACTGTAATCACACTGACCTGAAGAATAAAGATATCTAATCACTTATACTGTATGAGGAATTGCATAAAAAAACTAAACAATTCTTCACCTGCTGTTGATTTGTTCATTCTGCCTCCCAAAGATAGCAGTAAGGCTCGGGTCACATGTACCCTGCGCACTGCACTGAGGACTTACACCGCGGTTTCCATGTAATTCTCTGAAATAAGTGATTCTGTCAGAAGATTCCCTGTAATGAGGCATATAGAGGCACTGTGGATGCCTTAGGACCTGTGATCTGACTGTATCAATCTTTTTAGGCTTGTATAAAAGTGCGGTTGACCACAGTTCTGAAAAGGACAACACTGAACAGAGACCAGAGAGAGTCCAGAGTAACTCTGCTGTCTCATTATAGCAGTGTTTCTCAACTCCAGTCTTCAAGACCCCACAACAGGTCATGTTTTCAGGATTTCCTTACTATTGCACAGGTGATAATTTCATCACCTGCTCAAGCATTAATTCAATCGCCCATGCAATACTAAGGAAATCCTGAAAACATGACCTGTTGTGGGGTCTTGAGGACTGGAGTAGAGAAACACTGTATTATAGTAAATAGATCCCACGGGGATTTCATCTATCACATCACTCAGAGTAAGTGCTCAGCATAGAGCGCTGGATAAATGTGATCCTAAAAGTTATGTCAAATGTTCCCAATAAAAGCATCAACTCAATCCACAAAAAAACAAATCCCCACTTAGGTCCATTATCTGTCAATGGAAATATGGGGGCTTCCACGTTACTGGTAGTACAAAGGCTCTGTAAAGGCGAAATAGCTACTCACCCCATAAAATAAATTCAGCAAATTCTGCTCTCCCAAATCTAAATGCCCCTCCTCCCTTCTGAGCTCCAGTGTGTTTAAACCACATTTACCATCCACTTGTTTGGCATTTCTACTAATGTCGGTAATTGACTACAGTGGACAGGGAGTATTACTGTATTTTTTGGACTATAGGATGCACTGGACCATAAGACGCCCCTAGGTTTTAGAGGAGGTTTATAGTATGACCATCCACCTCTCGTGCCTCCCCTTTTCCTCATAGTTTGTAAGCTTGCGAGCAGGGCCCTCATTCCTCCTGGTATCTATTTTGAATTGTGATCTCTGTTATGCTGTAATGTCTATTGTCTGTACAAGTCCCCTCTATAATTTGTAAAGCGCTGCAGAATATGTTGGCACTGTATAAATAAAAATTATTATTATTATTATAGTATGATTGATTGACCCATCCAGTTCTTGGTATGATTGATTGGCCCCATCCCGTTCCTGGTATACATGGCCCCATCCAGTTCCTGGTATGATTGATTGGCCCCATCCAGTTCCTGGTATGATTGATTGGCCCCATCCCCTTGCTGGTATGATTGGCCCCATCCCAGCCCCATGGCCCCATCAGAAAAGATAAAAAAAAAAAACATTTACTCTTACCTTCCTCCGCACCCTCGCAGTCGCAGCATCCTGCTCTTAATGCTTGTATGCAGCGCTTGGCAGGGACATCATGTGCTGCTCACAAGCAGAGCACAGGTACTGGAATACTCACCAGGACCGTTCATAGCAGAAAGCGATGAGTATCCATTCCTCTTCAGTAGCACACACTGTCTATTAATTTCTCTTAAGTATCGGCACACGTCACCGCCGGCAGCAGCAAGAAGCAGTCAGCAGACAGTGCGCGCTACTTAAGAGGAATGGATACTGACCGCAATCTCCTATGAGCACCCGGTGAGTATTCCGGTAGCTGTGCTCTGCTTGTGAGCAGCACATGATGTCCCTACTATGTGCTGCTTACAAGCATTATGCAGCTGCTGGCACCGGAGCAGGATGCTGCGACTGTGATGGAGCGGAGGAAGGTAAGAGTAAAGGTTTGTTTTTTTAATGTTTTCTGATAGGGCCATGGATATCAGGATTGAGATTGGGCCAATCATACTAAATCTTACTCAAAATCCAATAAGCACAAGGTGTTTATCATCAAAATCATAAGAAAAAACCTCAGTATAAAATTCCTTTTTATTCTTAAAAACAAGGCAACAACCCCACCTACAGTAAACAACAAAAATCAAAACCAACAAACAAAAAATGAATGTGATCAAAACGAATAAAATAAAACTAATGGGGAAACCTATAACACCCTACTAAAGGCACCTATATTGCCCCTGCCTGGCTGCGGAGGTAGACGCCCTAGGGGGAGCGTTATGGCGCCCCCGCTCCACGATGACTCTCCCTATGGGCCCTAATAAGCCTTGCAGCCACTAATGCAAGCCACTACCCAGACACTAAAGGGTCCTCTAGCACTATACAGATATCTACTATGCTAGGGATTGCCTAGTTCCCCAAAAGCAACAAGCTATATATAAACACATATGGCGAAAAATATGTATCAACTGGATAATTATTCACAGCGGCCCAGAGATCCTCAGCACAGTGTGGGTACACATCTAAATAAATCCAGCCGGATCAACTTTATACATTTACATGGGCTATCACTCAAAGCAGTGTGGGTAAAAATCAAGATAAATTCAACCGGATCCACTCATTTCTATGCATGGACTGACACACCAATCATGTGTCCCTGCTATCCTACTCCGGTCTTCCTATAAAGTTTCAACACTATTTATAATTTCCCACATAGAGCCACAGAATCAGACCGTGAATACTCATCTGTGCTGCTGTGTTACACCAAACGCCATCTAAAGAACACGCCTCAACGCGTTTCGCCTATGCAGGCTCATCAGGAGGCCAGATGCACCGATATCTTGTGTCACATCAGATTGTGGATAGCTGAATGCCATATGCCAGATAACTCACTTTTATATTTGCCGCCAGTAACAGCCAGCCAAAGCACCTCCTCTCCACTTCCTGTAGCGTCCCTTGGAGCCTACCGCGCATGTCTGCATCGCCTTGCGCAGAAGGAGAACAAACATCCTGCTCCTGCGCATCACCTCGCTGGAGCGCTCTATGTTACTGCACATGCCCAAAAAAAATCCTTTCTATCGCTCCATCGCGCACGCTCCAGAGAGCTGGGGCACACACTCCAAAGACACCTGCTCTTGCGCTGGAGCGTTTTATGTTACTGCGCATGCCCAAAAACCGGCCCTTCTATCGCTCCACCGCGCACGCTCTAGAGAACTGGGGCGCACGCTCCAAAGACACCTGTTCTTGCGCAGGAGCGTTCTATGTTACTCTGCATGCCCAAGATCCGGCCCTTCTATCGCTCCAACGCGCACGCTCCAAAGACATGGGGCGCACATAGAGAAGAAGCACTGACGCTGGTGAGTCCTGGTGACGTAGCCAGACTGAAAACTGGTACAGAACCCTGGAGGGAGGCATACTCATGTTGTCTCCGCCTCCTATAGTGACCGCTGTCCATAGCAGCAGCCAATAGAAGTGAGAGGAGGGACTGATATATCTTGCTCCTCTCACGGATGGATTGTCACCACCCAGAGAGACAAAGCAATGCCTTAAATG